>NW_012116933.1:2620770-2739570 GCF_000951035.1 Colobus angolensis palliatus
ATAAAAATGAAATTTAAAAACCCATTTTTAGATATATGACTTTTTGAAAAATTCACCTCCAATGTACCCATCTCAAGAAATCACTGTAGGACATGTTCCCTCAAAATGAAGATGTTAAACCAAAACAGGAATATTTGGGATCAGCTCAAAGTGAGAGGCAGAAAGAGTCCCAGGAAAACAACTCCAAAACTGTTATGGAGAAAACCCAGTCGAGATTGAAACTGGTTAAAATGCTAAAGAAGAGACATGGTCAAGTAGATGAAACTCATATTTTATATCAGCAAACAAAATAACAAAACACGTATGACCTTCAGGATTTTTTAAACTCAACAAAAAGTAGAAAAAAGAGAAAAAGTAATCTGACACGTAGTAGACATCGCCAATATCCCATTCACTTTTCCCTCCTGAAAATTTCATATCCCAGTATCCATGCACTTAGACAAAGCCATGTGACTAGTTTGAGTCAATTAAGTGTGAGCAGAAATAACAAATGATCACTTCTGGTCTGAAGCAATGAAAAGCCCCTGGATTTTCCACTCCCTTCTCTCTCTCCTTTCCCTTTGAAATTATTATTGAGCGAGTGCAGCCACAAGATCAGAACATTCTGGATAGCTGTGTCACACATGAAGGACAAATGCCCTAGAGAGTAACTTGAACCTGGAGCTGACTTTTCATGACCGAAAGCCACTGAAATTCTGGTGTTGATTGTTACTATGGTATGGATGAACCTATTCTGGCTTATGCTATATTTTACATAGTTCTCTGTAAATAACATTTACATATTCATAATAATACAAACACTAATTTTTGCTCTATCCAGAATTGATATTGTGGAAACAGGAAATGAGCTGTGTGAGAGTGGTGCGTATAAATGTGGGAACAGAAGAGAGGAATAGGCGTGTGTATTGGTGTGGTGAGGATGTTGGCTGTGAAAGGGAGTAAAATCCCTCTCTTCTGCAGCGAAAAGTCAGTAATAGTGTCTAAATTTCAAAGAAATGGTAATAGGAGTATGTCTTGTCCTTAGCTTTGGGTCCTACTTTCTATATTGGCACAAAGGTAAAACCCCTCTTGACAAGCACCTCTAAGGCAGATCAATTGAGAACATACATTGTGTTTTACTTTCGGGTGTGACTATGAAAGTTCAGGTCTTTGACAGTAATCAAAGGTCCTTTAGGTAATCATCCTTGACTGGCTTCCTTCATTCATAGTGGTAGAGAAGATGAAGCGGCAGTGAGAGGATCTTCCTGGCAGCCAGATATACGTTTCTTTACCAAACCCCCTTCCCATAATTAATTCAAGGAAAAGTACTCATTTGACATGAGATGAGACAATAAAATCCTCTCCTGCTGAATTCAGAACTGAGAGGGAAATGCCCTTGGTTTAGTATGCTGTTTTCTTAAAATAAGATAGGGATCTCAAGGCCTGTGAAGTGGCTATCTTCCCCCTGGTGTTGACTGAGTGATAAAAACCAGCTTGCAACGTGAGAAGAAAACAGATGTACAGGCAGATAATGTTTGGGGTCCTTATAACTTCCCAGTTCCTGGTCCTGTGTGGGAAGCACCCCTTTTATGTGAAAACTAACTCGGTTTCTTTTCATGCTTACAGTCAGAGAGTTCTGACTGTTAAGACTATGCTTATCAACTGGCACACAAAAGGCAGCTTAATTCTTTCCTTTGCCCCTAAAAATATACACTCCTTAGGTAGTTAAGAGAGAAAGGCCTCAACCAGAATTTCTCCTTTGCCGGCACACTGATGTTTATTTGACAGCCATACAGGTCTTAGAATAGGCCTCTGGCCCTTCTTTAAAAGGCACAGAAAACTGTGTCTAGGAAGCACTGTGGAATTAACAGAAGAATGAGCCTCCCAGACTGAACGATTTCACCGCAGTGTCTTCTGCCTCGCTACTGTCACATACTCATAGCACAAGGTTTTAAAGGACGTGAGAAAAACACACCCCCTCTCTCTAACATTTATTTTTTATTAGAGGAGGTTGACATTAATTATCTGTTTCCCCATCTCTAGAAACCTCTGGAATCCTTTTGCTGAAGCGTCAGCCCAGGTTTATAATAGCCCACTCTCCTGGAAGACAGAAGGAAAGTCAAATGCATTATACCACCAAGAGGGCATAAGCTAATAAAGAAAAATGATTAATCAATATTTGTGAGCAATACATTGAAACAAACAGAGTCTGCCTTAGCTCCAGAGTGTACACCACTTTGTTGAGAGAGCACTTCTGAATCCACTCCGTCATTCTCGATTTAGCAAATGTGAGCTTTTCTTCTTTCCAAGTTAATAGCTAAAATAATTAACACAGAGTTTACATGTACTGGGAAATTGCTGTGTTGAGAAAAAAAGAGAAATCGTACAAAACCTGTGGCCAAGCAGGTTGCTGCCAGAAATAGAACTGTGAACATCAGTCTGATTGGAAATGCTGCTGTGTAAAGGTGACTGAAACTCTGAAATCAGCGTAACATTTTCCATATTCACACCCTATGCAAGGTTCTCAGATTGTCTCATCAGAAGTGAGGACAACAAGGCCAGCTTTTGGTTGAAAATCTCAGGTGAAAGAAATGAGTTATTCACACTAGCATTAACAAACACATTAAAACAAAAATGATTTAAAGGTTTTTTTTGACACTGTCCATTTTCAACTCATACCAAAGCTAACTATTAATATTTTAAGCTTGTTATAACTTGGTTTGTCTTTTAAAATGGAAAGGAGCCCATCAGATCACATAGCTCCTTATGCTTGTTTTAAATGGCAGAGGAACAGGAGCGTCAGAAAGGTTAAGTGCCTAGTCCAGCATCAACAGCTGGTGGACAGCTGAAGAGTATGAAAGCCAGGCCTCCTGGCTCCTCATTCGTGTTCCTTCCACCACACTCTGCTTCAGATAAAGTCTGCACGAGTCCCAGTATGATAATGGGAATAATGTCACACATGAGAAGACTGGTGGCCTCCAAGGTATATCAACTTCCCACGTGTGAGAGGGCAATTTTTCTCTCCCCCAGAGAGAATCACAGCCTTCTTTTTGAAAGCTATTTAAAAGGTGCAAATGTGTGAACTTCTAACAAACTGCTAAGGCAAGTGTATTGCCTAAGCAGTAAAACGTAATGTCACAAGGAAAATCAGGTGATTTCATGTGCAAATTTTACCCTCTGGAATCTAAATAACTTGATCATCCTTAAAGGAAAAAAAAAAAAAAAAAATTGGGCTTCTTGTCACTGCAATTGAGCTGCAACTCCATTACTGGATCAATATTCCTGCTAGCAAATATCCCTCTGGAGTAGCCTTGCTATACAAATTAAAACAGTTTTGGGAGGGGGCAGTAGTAATTCTGGGAAACTTAGGGAAAATGACCTCAAAACAGAATTTGTTTAACAGGCAAAACAGGGGCTGGGTGGGCGGGGGTGTGGTTGAAGGGGATAGAATAGGTTACATTCTAATGAACTTTTTAATAAAAGAAAGATGTACACATTGTAGCTTCCCAGAGGATAAAATGATCAAATGGATCTTTTTCCAAATAAATACTATTATGCTACACTTTCATGGTCAATAGTGCTCCATTTGTAGGTGCCCCTCGTCTCAAAAACCAATTTGGCTTATCTGTTTTCTCCTTCTTACATATATCTCAAAAGCTGTAACAGATTCGGGGAAATAGATGACCTAGTCCCAAATGCTCACTTCTCTAGGGACTTGCCTTTAAATTGACCTTGAGCTTCACAAACCAAAAAGAGCATTTGTGTACCTCAGGACAGTATTAAATCTGAAAATAATTAAATAAAAAATGAGGAATAGGCACAGTTGGTCAAAGCAAATAAATACTCATTTAGACAGCGAAGCCAACAGGGAAGAATGCAGAGGCCTATTAGCTACAGATTCCTTATGGGGCATAAGCAGTTACAGGAAACGTCTGTTTAGAACAATGTCACACAATCATCAGTCTTTCACAAGAAATTTAAAAATGTGAACTTGTTCAACTTTTTATGTGCCTTTATGTTTCTGCTCTTTTAATTTGGAAGATTTTGTTGATATTGGGGAGAAAAAAGTAACAACCTGGGGTTCAGTCAAGTAGTATATGGATCAAGAAACATTTTATTGTTCACTATGAATTTTAATGTACTCAGATATCATCACCTTGCTGCTAAGTCTTGTTCCCTTGTTCTCTGAAGAAGAAACACACACAGCTGTGTGGTAATATTAGTGGGATTATGGGCTACCAATGAATATACTGAAACCAAGGTATGTGTAATTATGTATGACATAAATAAAAATTGTTGCTACCATGAGCGGGAAATTCTCACAGTTAATACTCACTGACTTGTAAAGGGTATGCCTGTTTTTAAATCTCCAGTGGGCACCTACTGATGAGGGCTATTTTAAAAATTAGGCATGGAAAAGGTAAAGAGAAATCAAGGCTAAAGGCTGATTTTGCTACTCAGTCTGAAATAAACATAACCAGAGTTTTTGAAAGGTAAAAAGAAGATATAATAATCATAGCTTAGAGACTTACCTAGTACTTTTCAAGTGCTGTAGGTAGTGTGGCAGGTTCAAGATGGTTATCCATTTTTTGATATTTCTCCCGTAGAGAGATGGAATCTACAATTCCTCCCTGAATCTGGGTTGTTTTTCTAATGGCTTTGATGAGTTGAACAGGACAAAAGCGTCTCTGTGTTAGTTTCTGGACCGAGCCCCTAAAAATCTGGCAGCACCTATTTCTCTTTTCTTTGAACACTCTGTCTCAGAGTCTTGAGCTTCTACATAAGAAATCTGATTATCCTGAGAAGGTCTGCTGGAAAGGTCACAAGTAGGACATCTGGTCAATCTTTTTAGCCTTTTAGTCATACCTACACATGCCAGATATGTGGGTAAAGCTACCTGGACCTCCCAACTAGCTCATTTGCTACCAAATACCACCAGTGGCCAACCAGTGAAGCAGAAGAATGAAGGAGAAGAACTGCCCTTTTGAGATCTGCCTACATTCCTGATCCAGAAAATTGTGAGACATCATAAAATGCCTGTTATTTGAAGCCACTGAGTTCTGGGGTGGACAACCAGAACATGTAATACACAAGCTGTTTACATATATTAACCTATTTAATCCTCCTTACCACATAGGTAATACTATTTTTCCCATTTTAGAGATAAAATAGAAGAAACAGAAAGTCAACAAGATTAAGTAACTTCCCTCCAACTACATTGTCAGTAAAGGACAAAGCAAGGATCCAATCTTAGGCAATCTGATGCTAGAATCTATACTCTTAGCCATGATATTTTCTCCATTAATTCTGAAATAAAGTCACTACTCCACAAATATTCATGGAGTTCTTGAAATATTCTAAAAGCACTGATAGTTGTAATGTGGTAGAGGAGGTGTGACCACATATATTGGTACAGTAATCCTATCTAATAAAAAAGAGGCATTCCCTGGACCTTAATTCAAAATAAACTACTGTATCTTCCTTAACTTATCACACCTCCTCTCCAGTTTTCTCTATTTCATCATTCCAATTATTTCCTCTACAACACTTAACCCTATCTGAAACCACTTCTTTCATTTATTATTTAGTTGCTTATTGCCTTTCTTCCTCTTTGGAATGTAAGTTCAGTGCAGCTAGTGTGGAATGGTTTGAACATCCTTATATACTTAGTTTTACTTTATTTAATAAAAAGTTATTAACCAAATGTTGCTAACATCGCATCATCTCATCCTCTTCAGGCTATGCTGTGAGCTTTAAAATGCTAAAGGCATTCAGGCTGAATATTTAAATGTTGAGGCAAACAGCACAGAAGAGATCTCCAGGACCACTTCTCCCCTTTCCAGAGAATATATGCCATTTTCAGCTAGAGCAGATGTCTTCAACTTGAGCACAGTAGATGAGATTCATATGGTCCATCAGCCCTTTAAAACTGTACCCAAAACATAGGTGTGTAGATTTGTGTGCCTTTATTTTGAGAGAAGAACCATAACTTTCATCATATTATCAAAACAATCCACAAATCAAAAAGTATAAAGAGTTATTTTTTTAAAAAGATTGTTTCTTAGTCTTTTTTTCACTGTCATCTCCCAAGAAATAAATTTTTCATAAGGATTTAGTATGTGACTTCTCACATATACAAAGAAAAAAATGGAAACAAAATGTCATGAAATAATATTTCCTCCAATTTCATGCACTTAACTTTAACATTTTCCATTTTATTTTATTCTACTTCATATTTGAAATGCTGGTTTTGACCTGCAAAAACTGATTTCATACTCACTAGTGAAAGGCACTGTTATAGAAATAATTGAACCACATTTTTTTGTTTTGTTTTGTTTTTTGTTTTCCAATTCTAGTATGCTTACAGATAAGATGTTAAAGTCAGTTGAAAGAAAGTATGGCATTTTGGCAGATAGGTGGAGAGATATTTTAGGGCAGATGTGAGCTTGTGAACTTTCCAATCATACTCCATAGCAGTCAGTTGCTTACCCTTCAGAGTAAGTCCCACTTCTAGAACACAAATAAAAGTATAATATGAAATAAGGCTTCATGACCAGGCACGGTGGCTCACACCTGTAATCCCAGAACTTTGGGACATGGAGGCGGGCAGATCACCTGAGGTCGGGAGTTTGAGACCAGCCTGACCAATATGGAGAAACCCCATCTCTACTAAAAATACAAAAAATTAGTCAGGCATGGTGGTGCATGCCTGTAATCCCAGCTACTCGAGAGGCTGTGGCAGGAGAATTGCTCAAATCCAGGAGGTGGAAGTTGCAGTGAGCCAAGATCAAGTCATTGCACTCCAGCCTGGGCAACAAGAGTGAAACTCTGTTGAAAGAGACAGAGAGAGAGAGAGAGAGAGGGAGAGAGAAAGAAAAGAAAGAAAGAAAGAAAGAAAGAAAGAAAGAAAGAAAGAAAGAAAGAAAGAAAGAAAGAAAGAAAGAAAGAAAGAAAGAAAGAAAGAAACTTCATGAGTGTGGATATGCATATCCATTTCTGCACCTGTAGGCTTCAGTAGGGGCAGAGTGAGGATGGTGAGGAGTATGATAGTTTGATGTTTCACAAAGAAAGTTCTTTGAGAGCACATCCCGTGGTGAATCTACAAATTACCTACAGAACTTCACACAGCATCCTGTGGGTACATTGAATGGGGAGACAGCAAGTACAGGTAAAAGATCACTGTACTCTGAATCAAAAGAAATGGGTTGGAGTCCTAGTTCCACTACTTGAGCAAGTTACACAAACTCTCTGAGCTTCCACTCCTTATTCTCTAAAATGATAAAAATAAAGGAACTTTATCAACGTAACAGGTTATGGTGAAGAACAAATAAAACAATGACTACGTAGACCTAGGGACTTTCTATTGTTTTCCCCTTAAACTAGATCTCACTAGTTGAGTAGAATTCAATTAATCTAGCAGTTACTGGGAAACAGTCTATATTCATTCAATAAATGTCTCTTTTCCAGAGTAAAAATTATACAACTTTCATAATCTGCATTTCAATCATTTTACTTACTGATTACCACCTCTCATCCTTACAGTTCATCCACTCCACCTTCTGAAGACAGGAAGGACTTTAATTTCATCAAAATCTTACTAACAACTAGCTCCACCTTGGGATGGTGGGAGGTGAAGTTGCTTAATGATATGGAATATAGGCAGTGGAGAAGAGAATTAACAACATAGAGGCAGCTTTGGTCCAGTGAAAAAATCTGGTCTTTGAGTCAGAAAAAAACATTGTTTAAACCTCAGACCCTTAATTCACTACCTATGTGTAATGGGCTTAATTGTTTTTCCCCCAAGAATTCATATGTTGAAGTCCTTGCCTCTTGCACCTCAGAATGTGACTTTATGTGGAGATAAGGTTTTTAAAGAGAATAATTGAATTAACATGAGGTCATCAGGATGGGTTCTAATCCAATATGAGTGGTGTCCTTTTAAGAAGATATTAGTATACAAACATGTACGGAGGGAAGATCATGTGAGAACACGGTCATCTACAAGACAAGAAGAGAAGCCTCTGAATGGAATCAACTCTGCCAGCACCTTGATCTTGAAACTCTAGCCTGCAGAACTGTGAGAAAATGAATTTCTGCTGTTTAAACCACCTAGTCTGTGGTACTTTGTTGTGGCACTCTAAACAAATATATTATGCAACCTTAAGTATCTTATAAGAATAAAATTTGAGAAACTGTTTTTAATAAATACTTCTGGGACATTTCTATTGTCTTTGTTTTCTCAAGATAGAAAAAAGAGGAGTTTGCCATAAGCAAGGTAGGATAAAGTAATTACAGATTTTTTTTTTTAAATATAAGCTGTATACCTGGACCAAGAAAATGAGCAACATCCTCATGAATCTTGTTTAAATTATCTTATTGAGAAATCTTTCTTGTTATCTCGTATAGTACGTATATCTTTTTGAATAAGGGGGAATTTTGTGACTTCAAATAGTGGCAAAAGTGACTTATAACCTGATTTCACAAACGGGCTCACGGTCTTGACCCTTACTAGAGCCTTGCTTGGTAGTCCTTAAGAGCTAAGCTCTAAGCAAAACCCCTTTATCATTCCCTCAATGGCTAAGTGAAGAGAGACAGCTTAGCATCAGGGTACCACTCCAACCAATGAAAATTCCACTTATCCAGAGGAGGACTGGGAGAAGACAGGGTCACTTCTGCATAGAGATGAAGCGTTGAACTTGACATGGAATAAAAGGAAATATGAAACTCTTTGTCATGGTATACTAGAATTTCCTGCTATGTTTCATAGAAGGGGAAAGACAGTTTCTTTAACCATATAGTAATGTTGCGTGTAAGTATTGAGATGCATGTGTCTGTACACACATCAAAATATTAATTGTGGATATCCATAGGTTTGGAGACTTTTAAATAATCAGTCTTCACTTTTTGCAATACTTTCCAAATATTCTAAAATATTATATTTATAACAAAAAACTTAGAATTTTGTTACTTTCAATTTAATAAATGATGTTGGGACTCACCTACCAGTATATGGATAAATGAATAATTGAATTACCATTGATAATATGAGAATAAAAGCTAATGAAAGAAAACACTGCTCTTTTTTTTTTTTTTTTGGATGCAGAATGAAATGGGCCATTCAGACACCACAGAGAGAGCCTCCTTGGGTACTGGCTAGGCCAGAGCATTGCTACGTGTTATTTCCTATGTATTGCTACATGTTATCTGCTATGCTTCTTTGCAGATCCTTCTGATACCTGACTGAAGATGAACCTTGTGGGCCATGTGACAGCTCCCCAAAGAATTTACATAAATCCATGCCTTTAAATCTTCTATTGCCATGACAAGAAAGTGCCATTCAATTCCTTGAAACAGAAACTTTACTGGGCATTCCTTTGTCTTATGATCCTGGAGATTTCCTTCTACTGTCTAGTTTTTAATTACGTGATCAGAGGAGGAAGATGGCGAGATGATCAATGATCACTAGATCTCTTTTAGCAAAAATACATCTACACGTTCTCATAATGGCCTCTGGTGCTCTTTTAGGCATCAATGAATTTTAGGCCATGTCACCAAGATGCAGCCTCTCCAAAACTATATATTGCACACCTTTAATTCACAAACACAAATAAAATCTGTGTAAGGCCATATACCCGTTTATATACACATTTCATAGTAATTACATCAGCTGTGGCTTTTTGGTATTGTTTTCAAACAAGCATGGCCTTTGGAATCAGATGCAAATCTGGATTTAAGTTGTGGGTCCAACACTCAATGCTGTGTGATTTTGTGTAAGTTATTGCATTCATTCGAGAACTGTGTATTGATTGCTTTTCATGATCCAGGCACTGTGCTAGGGTGAGGAGGTATAACTACAAACATGATAATAATGTTTTCTGCTATTACAGAGTTTAGTCTAGTGAGAAGATGTTCATTAAATAACTGATCACAGAAGTAAACATAATGTAGGAGTACAGATCTCTTTGATATACAGATAGAAAACAGATCCTAAGTTACACATAATCCACAGCTTTTTAAACAGTTTTTGGTGGCTGGATTGTTTTGTGTAGATCAGGTTGTAATGGGTGTGGGTTTGTGGCTAGAAGCTGGACCAGATAGAATTGCTATGCATTTTGGATGGAGGAAGTTAAGTATTACTGCCCCAGGGAGTCGGGAGTGGTAATTCCAGAAGGGAAATCCTGCACCTGCTGTATTAGCTAGCTCCTGATTGGTGGTGGAGTCAAGGTATGGGTGGCCTTACGACTTGGATAGGGAAAGGCAGAGGTTTCAGAAAAAGCTCTCACAGAATATTGCAAACCACGATTTTAGAATAAAATGTTAGCATACTATGCTACATTGGCCTCTTTTGGTCACCAACTCTTAGAAAGCACCTCCAAAAATTATTAATGAAATCTTAAAGGATTTTTGACTTATAGTAAAAAAACTACTAAATGTCTTCCTACATACTAATCAGCAAGACAAAAACCTGCCTATGTAGATAAAGTAACAGAAGCTATGACATAGAGGTATAAATATATAGATATGAACACTGTATGAGAGCATGGAGCAAATCAACCTCGTTTAGATGGTAAAGTTGGGGAAACATGGAGGAGCAGTCTTTTATCAGAGAACTAATGAGAACTTAGAGTAGCCAGGAAAATTCTGGGGGAGTACTTCAGGCAGCCTGGGTACAAGCAGCACATGTGAAGACAAGAACGCATGCTCTACAAGGGAAAGACTACCATGAGCCTGGAGTGGAGTGAGCAAGAAGAGGTTGTAAAAGGTGAGAATGGAGAAGTAAGCAGGGTCAGAACAGGCAGGCCATGGTGGATCAATGCCTGCAGAATTTTGCAGACCACAATTTTATGTGAAGGAGCCATATGACTCAATATGCGTTTTTAAAAGGTAATTCTGGCTACTAGGAGAATTGGATGGGAGTCAGAATGGAAAATAAAATTGCTACTGCAGCAGGCTAAGTAAGAGATAATAGTGACTTAAATTAGCATATTGCCCCTGGATATGAGCTCAGTGGCTTGTTTGAGTTGCATACTGGAGGTAGAATCAAATCAATAGGACTGGTAATGATGTAAGGGTGAGGTACAGGGATAGTCAATTTACCAGTAAAATGGGGGGATTATTAAAATATCTACTATACACACTCATGGTGAGCATTAAATAAGATAATGCATATCAGATGCACACAGGGAGCACCCAATGTATGTAAACTGTTATTATTATGAATTAGTACAATCATAAGCATTTTACAATTATTTTCAGCTAGTCTATTTAGAAAGTGAGTATCTTTATATTGGTTGGGAGTTGAAGAAAACTGAGGGGCAATCTTTGGCAAATTTTAAACCTTCAAAATCTTCCCTTAGGTGCACACGTGTCCTTAAAGCTGCTGTCATTTTTCATCTGTTTGCAATGACCGCCTCATAACTTTTATCATATCCCCTAAAAACAACCTCAAGCAGGAGGAATGCTTAGGCTATTGAACACCCGCTAGGGACTCAAAGAGATGACAGAGTAAAGAAGGATAAAACGTTCATTAAACACTAACCTCCATGGAACTAATCCAAAGTTTCTATAAAGTGGGTACATTATTTATGGTTCAAATAAATAAAAGTTGATTGAATGATTTAAGTAACCCAACTTCTTGCCTGCGTATCTTGAAACCAGAATTCTTGGGGAAAAAAAAATATTGTTTCTAGGCCGGGCACGGTGGCTCAAGCCTGTAATCCCAGCACTTTGGGAGGCCGAGACGGGCGGATCACGAGGTCAGGAGATCGAGACCATCCTGGCTAACACGGTGAAACCCCGTCTCTAATAAAAAAAGAAAAATACAAAAAACTAGCCAGGCGAGGTGGCGGGCGCCTGTAGTCCCAGCTACACGGGAGGCTGAGGCAGGAGAATGGCGTGAACCCGGGAGGCGGAGCCTGCAGTGAGCTGAGATCGGGCCACTGCACTCCAGCCTGGGCGACAGAGCGAGACTCCGTCCCAAAAAAAAAAAAAATATATATATATATATATATATTGTTTCTAACATGGCAAATACTTAACCTTGTGTAAAGATGTCATTTTCTCAACATAACTATAGGAATGACAGGAAAGACAGAGGGTCAGAGAGGCCAACGCATGCTGTTTGCATTTTGAGAAAAGGAAAAGGTGAATGTCAAGAGTGCGATGCAGGAGACAAAAAAACAGATCTTTCCTGGACACTTTTCCAAAATGATGGACCTTCACTCCATCACCAGAGACTTCTGGTTGTTTCCTCAAGCAAAATAAACACTGAAGGATAATTTTTCCCCTAAGGTTTCTAGAGGTGTTTTTCTACTGTCAGCCTTGTTTTCAGGTTTCAGTAATGAGCAAAGAAGAAAGCACAGATACTTCAGAAGAGTCTTCACTCAGGTCACAACAGCAAGATAAAATTTCTCAAGGACTCTAGCAGGCAGAACTGCAAATATGTCATTAACCCTGACCACAGAGGACTCAGTAGAATTTTTGAAAAAACTGAACAAAATCATTGAGTCACCTAATCTGTCTCCCTGATTTTCATTGATTTACTTTCAAAATTTCTGCAACAATTAATTGGTTATTATTTACAATATCCTTTTGGAGTGAATTGATACTATTATCCCCGGTTTAGTTCAATACCACAATATTATCTCAATAACTTTTCTGTCTACTTAACTGTGTCCCTGATCTGCAAGGATGTCTTATTGCATGATAGCATTTAATGCACATTTACTACTAAAAAATAGTCTTTGTGCTAGTGGGTTTTTCTACCAACCAGTAAAGTGGTCCCCTGCCAGTCCACAACATAACAGCGTAAAGTATTTAATACCTTTAATGCCATTGGCTGTCAGTCATTCCAAGAATGGACTGTCACGCCACCTTCTAAAATAGGAAGGGGATTGAGAGACCAATTGTGGACAAATGAGTAATCCTCCCATTACGGTGATGAAGGTCTCCCAAGCAAGATTGCTCATTTATACAACAAAATGTCCCTTTATCAAAACATATTGTAAGCATCTGCCTTCCCTAAAACAAATGCCTATTCATTTCTACATACTTTATGCCTGTCACAGACCATGTTTCAAAATATGTGTTGGCTGGGTGCGGTGGCTAATGCCTGTAATCCCAACACTTTGGGAGGCCGAGGTGGGAGGATTGATTGAATTCAAGAGTTTGAGGCTAGCCCAGGCAACATGGTAAAACCCTGCCTCTACGAAAAAATAAAATAAAAATGCAAAAGCTAGCCAAGTGTGGTGGTGTGTGCCTGTAGTCCCAGCTACTTGGGTGGCTGAGGCAGAGGATCACTTAAACCCAGGAAGCTGAGGCTGCAGTGAACTGAGATTGCACCACTGCACTCCAGCCTGAATGACAAAGCGAGACCCTGTCTCAAAAAAAAAAAAAAAAGTTTTGGACTAAATTTATCAGTTTAAAGCAGGAATACTATGCCTATTTGGCTTTCTCCTTTTCTCCAGCTCAATAAAATGGCTGCTAACCTGCTTTTTTATTTTTCAGGTGCTCTCAAAGTGTGGAAAATAGGTAGGTAGAATGAGAAGTGATAGTACATTTCTCCTGTTGCCAGGTTTTTGGGTCTTGGCCACAAGAGAGAGTGGAAGACAGAATGGTGCAGGGAGGATGAGTCCCTGACTTACACTGAAGTGTTTCATAATTATAACTTACTCAAAGCTGGAATGTTATACTAAAGACATGGGTTAGATGCATTCACAGTTCTAAGATATTCCAACAGAAGTATCAGAGATTCAAAAATCAAGCAGAATTGGGAGAAGAGTTCAAACACCTGGAGTTTCTGTTACTGCATTTTAAAACTTCCCTCCAGGAAATCGCTGCATTTTATTTTTCCATTCAGGTCTGTTGACACTTTCTGAAATAAAAATTATCACTGATATAAATAAGTTATCATTTTCCCTTTGACTCCGAGTTCGCAACATCTGCAATGACAAAAGTAAATTGAAAGATGACGGAGGGCAGTGACTTTACATATAACAATGAAGTCGCATGGCAAGAGCTCCGTTGTAGAGGAACAACACTCAGGCTAGTCCCAGGATAGGAAGCAGCTCTCACAGTGGCAGGGAGGGGAGTGTGTGAGGCTCTTCTGCCTCTTCCTAAGAAAGGAATGCATGTGACTTCCAAGGCCCAGGGCTTAAAGATTTTGTAGTATCAGTGGTTAATTTTTTTACTATAACAGACACAAATCACACACACAAATTGGAAATATTATTACGCAAGTAACAGATACCCATATATGCTCCTCCTGGTATCTTTTACACATTAAGTAATAAACGGCTCAGTTATATTTAATTATTAAATTTGGATTGATGACCTACGACAGTGGTACCACTGACCCACAGGCAATTGCATGAGACTCTGCTCTCTTTATCTCCTTCCTTGACTGACTTTCTTTCTTCCTTCCTTCTTATGTTTTCCATTTGCCTTCCATCTATTCTTTTTGTTTGTTTGTTTGTTTGTTTGTTTTGAGACAGAGTCTTGCTCTGTCGCTCAGGCTGGAGTGCAGTGGCCAGATCTCAGCTCACTGCAAGCTCTGCGTCCAGGGTTTACGCCATTCTCCTGCCTCAGCCTCCCGAGTAACTGGGATTACAGGTGCCCGCCACCTCGCCTGGCTAGTTTTTTTGTATTTTTTAGTAGAGACGGGGTTTCACCGGGTTAGCCAGGATGGTCTCGATCTCCTGACCTCGTGATCCGCCCGTCTCGGCTTCCCAAAGTGCTGGGATTACAGGCTTCAGCCACCGCGCCCGGCCCCCTTAAGTACTGTCATCAACATGCTGTGGCATAGTCTGACCCCAATGATGAAACACAGAGCTAAATTATAACCAGACTTTTCTGTGAAGATGTGTATTGGAACAAGCAAAAGACCAGGGGCCAAAAGAACTGTTTGTTGGCCCAGGTTCTACTAATGGGTATCCATGTGATTAGCCACATTTGCTAACCCATTAGACAGCCCTAGAAGTCATCCGAGCCTCCATTTCCATCTGTAAAGTGGAGCTAAGAATTTATTTTCTGGCCACTCCATAAGGCTGTAGGATCAAGTGAGATTTTGTACAGGAAATCTCTTTACGATCTGTAAAATACTAAGACATAGCCTTGAATTCATACTTATGGTCAATAAGTATGGACTTGTATCTAGAATAAAAGTAAAATGATAAAATGAGGCGATTCGTTGGAAGTGTAAAACTGAAAGCTGAAGAACTGCAGGAACTAAGTCAAAATTATAATAGCATCGGCAATAAGAATGTTTAATGTGATACAATTTACATCATTACTAAAGTATAGTAGATGCAAGGTGGCATTCAGATTTTATATAATTGTCAATATATTGCTGATTTAATACCCGAAGTTTATTTGCCTAGCAAATATCACAGATGGTAAGCTAATTTTGAAAAGCCAAAATACCACCTTCCTGTGATCCCCTCCATCTCTGCTACATGCTTTAAATATTATTTTCTGTTTTTTTATTTAATGCATTGCCCTCAAGGTTATAAGGAAAGAAATAGAAATAGAAATGATTAGTCAATACTAAGTATTCTTGTCAAAAAATACACACTAAATTGAACAGTTATTAATATCAGTATCACATATAAAAACAAGTGAGGTAATTTTTTCTGCCCTACTTGGCATTTTAAAAGTCATAAGAATTCAGGTTTTGAGTTTTCTCTATCAAAATACATCAAGAAATGGAAAGAAATTCAGAGAGTGGCAACCACATTTAAAAGTTTACCAAATGAAGGAGGGTGGTGAGAATGAGGCAATCTTAGTTATGAGAAAAACAAAACAAGTAGCATGGTAAAAGGCCAAAGGAAGGTAAATAGTCAATTTAGAGACATCTTACATAGCAAGCAAAGGATAAAATATCAGGCATTAAAGTTCTTACTGGTATTGTTTAGAAGTACACATATTGTTAGAAAGGAAAATACTCAGAGACATGTCAATTATCCAGTTTTATTTGATTGTGGAAAGGTCTAATTTTTAAGAATTAACTTGAGAACCATCACTATAGTCATCCACAATGCCAACTTGCTTGATAAGCCAAAGTCTCCTCCATTCTTTCTTTCTTTACATAAAAGTCAGAAATAAAGATGCAAATATCCTGGATGCCATCCCTCAACACTAGTAAAATGCTAAAGTGTAAACAGTGCAAAATAAAGTTAGACATTATGGAATAAATAATTTGTATTTTATTGCTAAATTATTCAAAATCTAATGGAAATGTAACCCCGATGGTATTGTAAACAGTAACACCCCAAACCATGACTGCCGGGGGACCAGTTAATGGTGCTTTATTGAGAATATCATGACTTCCATGTTTCTGCACAGTGGGTAATTTATTTTCATTTTGGATTACAGGCAGAAAGTGTTTATTACTGACAAAGAAGATATAAAATTTCCCCCTCCCTCGCTGCACTGAGGTTGCTGCCACCACAGAGAATAGCATTGCCAAAGAGAACATAAAACTGGGTGGAAGATTGGCACAAGAAAAAACGGCATGACAGCACCGCATGTCCACAGACAGGACTTAGTGAAATTTTGAACAAAATCAAGTCTTCCAAAGGAAACCGGTTGAGAAAGATTCCATACGTTATGCACTCTGATTAAAGACATAAGCATAAAATAAATAATAAAAAAGTAAGTAGCATACATCTCCCATTGATGACCACATGGGACAAGAGAAATATAAGACACACAGAGAAAGAATCCAGATCAGGCCAGTTGTACTTTCTCAGGTGATGTAGGATTACCACTACTCCCTCTTCATAAAATGTGTCAGATATTTCTAATATTTTTTAAAAATGCTTCTAATATAATAAAAAAGACACTCAGGAGTGGTGGCTCACACCTGTAATCCCAGCAATTTAGGAGGCTGAACACCTGAGGTCAGGAGTTCAAGACCAGTCTGGCCAACATGGCAAAACCTCATCTCTACTAAATACACTTGGGAGGCTGAAGCAGGGAGAATTGCTCGAACCCTGGAGGCAGCGGTTGCAGTGAGCCGAGATTGTGCCCCTGCACTCCAGCCTGGGCGACAGAGCAAGACTCCATCTCAAAATAATAACAATTATAATAATAATAATAAAGACAATTTCTGAAACATCAAAATATATTTATCAGAAACTGGAAATATTAAAAGGAGGTATACTAAAAGCATTCCAATAAAGTCAGGAGCCAAACAGGTATGACTGTCACTAATAGTATTTAGAGGTTAGCTCATGAAACAAATTTTGGAAATGCATTCATTAATTGATTACATTTTGAAAAAGAAGAGATAAAGCTATTATCATTTGCAGATAATGTAAGTATATGCCTTTGTAATCAAAAATAAATAACCAAAATAATTTTAGAACTATGAAGTCCTATAAAGTTGCTCTCTATAAAAAAATACACAAATATCAATAGTTTTTCTCTATGATAAAAGTAACATGCAAAAGTGAAAAAAGAGAGAAAAATCTAATTCAGGTTAGTAACAAAATTTGATAATACCTAGATATAAATTTAACAAAAAAGGAATAAGAACTGTAAGAGGAAACCTATATAGCCTTACAAAAGCACAGAAATGAAGAAGCATATCCTTTTCCCAATTGAAAATACAATCCCAGTAAGATATATTCCAATTATTAGATAAATGTAGAAGTATTCCAAGTAGAAGCTTGACTCTTTTCTTTTTCTTTTTGAAATTTGGCGAGTGGGCACAAAAGCTACAAAATGTTTGAAAATAATAATGAGAAGGTTTGTGGCCTCCCAGGAACTTAAGTGTATTTCTTTGTTGTAACTATAAAGTATAGTACAGATACAACAACAGAGAAATAGATCACATGACCCAAATAAAGCTCATAAAATAATGCAAGTACATATTGGAATCTACAAATGATAAATTTGGCATTTCATATCAATGGGGAAAGAATATTTTATCCAACAAATAGTACTGAGACAATTAGTTGTCAAACGAAAAATAATAGTTGGATCCTTGTTTCACAATGGTACCATAATAAATGACAGATCACTTAAAATGTAAATGTGAAAACAGACCAGGCATGGTGATGGCTCATGCCTGTAATCTCAGCACTTTGGGAGGTCAAGGCGGGTGGATCACCTGAGGTCGGGAGTTTGAGACCAGCCTCACCAATCTGGAGAAACCCCGTCTCTACTAAACATACAAAATTAACTGGGCATGGTGGTGAATCCCTGTAATCCTAGCTACTCAGGAGGCTGAGGTAGGAGAATTGCTTCAACCCAGGAGGCAGAGGTTATGGTGAGCCAAGATCGTGCCATTGCACTCCAGCCTGGGCAACAAGAGCAAAACTCCATCTCAACAACAACGAAAAATGTAAATGCAAAAACAACAAAATTATAATCATACTAGAAAGAAATATAGCAGAAAAATTTTATAATAGAAGAAATATAAGCCAATATAATAGTCACATACCATTTTTCCTGTATCAGCTTGGCAAAATTAAAAAGATTAGGTTTGATTTGGAAGTGGGATAACACACTCTCTTACATTGTTGATGGGAATACGAATTGTTTAAAAATGTGTAGGCTTTATGATGCAGCAATTGTGCTTCTAAGAATCTATTCTACAAAACTGATGCCAAGAATATCTGTCAAATGTCTATTATGCTATTGCTGTTTACAATAGCATAACGCCAGAAACAACTCAAAAATTTACCAGAGGCTGGGTGCAATGGCTCAGAACTATAATCCCAACACTTTGGGAAGCCAAAGTGAAAGGCATGCTCGAGGTGATTTCAAGATCAGCCTGGACAAAATAGTGAGACTCCCATCCCTACAGAAAAAATATATTTTTGGCCTGATGCGGTGGCTCAGACTTGTAATCCTAGCACTTTGGGAGCCCGAGACAGGTGGATCACCTGAGGTCAGGAGTTCAAGTCCAGCCTGGCCAACATGCCGAAACCCCGTCCCTACTAAAAAAGAAAATACAAAAATTAGCCAGACATGGTGGTGGGCGCCTATAATCCCAGCTACTCAGGAAGCTGAGGAAGGAGAATTGCTTGAACCCAGGAGGTAGAGGCTGCAGTGAGCTGAGATTGTGCCACTTCACTCAAGCCTGGGCAAAAGGGTGAAACTCCATCTCAAAAAAAAAAAAAAAAATTACAAACTACTAGGGAGTAATTACACACATCGTAATACAGATATAGAATGGAATATTGTGCAGTCACATACACACACACACACACACACAAACTGGAAATACGTTCTAAATACATTGTTAAATGCTAACAGCAATCTTCTCACTATTATGCAGAACATGGTTTAGTTGACAGGATTACTTTGTTACTGCCAGGAGAGCATCCACATTGGTTAACTCTGCAACCATATACCCTTGTGTGTCATGTCCCTGTAGTGTCAGTAGGGTTTGTCTCCAGGAAAGAACATTGTGTTTGGGCCAAAGGAACATGGTGTTAACCCAGATGAGTGGTGACCCCATGGAGGACTAGGCAGAAATTAGAGCCAGAAAACTAGTTGCTGAGACATTACTCCCATCCCTTTACTCTAAATGAAAACCATATGAAGTATAAGCCCTTGGCAGGTGATTCCACCTTTCCTCTGAGGTTGGCTGCACCTTTCCTCTGAGGCTGGCTGCTGACAGTTCAGTAGAAATTCTCAGTTCATAGATGAGTTTTGATGAAAACCAAGGCCATGAGAAAAAAAAAAAACACACACACACACACAAAAGGAATTGATACTTCAGTAACCAGAAAAGATAATTATCCTCAAAGTGATGCAGGCAGATATTTTATGTAGGAAGTATGATAAGAGATTATGGAAAAATAGCAAAGTATATTTGCTAAAATTAAAAAAAAAACAACAAAACTTAATATATAGTCCAAATATCCACAGCTGAAAAGAAAATCAGTGAGTTGGAAGAGGAGATGGGAGAATTTTGCAGAACACATAGCAAATAACTACAGTTTCAAAACAGAAAACAAACCACCAAGAGACAGAGAAAACTTCCCAGGAGCCCAACATTCATACAGTATGGTTTCCACAAGAAAAGGCTAGAGAGAGTAAAAAGGAAGCCAATTAACAAAAAATAAAGACATGCCTGTCTGAGATAACAAAATGAGCTCACCTCCCACCCTTCCACAGGAGATCCCAAGGGGACCCACTCTCAGCTCCAGCTCCTCTCCCTATAGTCAAAAACCTATCCTGTGTGTAGATCTGCTGGAAGGCATGCTTATTTAGGCTACAGTCAAAAACCTATCCCGTGTATGTAGGGATCTGCTGGAAGGCATGCTTATCTAGGCCAGTGAGACAGTCTTTGGCTTCTGGTCCCTGGTTAGCTTTCCCTCACAGCCTGGGTACCTTTTTTGGGCCTTCCTCAGATTCATCCCTGCCAGAGTCACCACATCCTTGGCATCCTCATGCTACACATGGCAAACCTGGGCTTAGAGCATCCTCTAGTGTTGAGATAGTTGCAGTGGTCACGAGCTCAGGGAACACAACCCAATCAGTCTGATTAAATATCTGAGGAGAGAATGTTACAAACATAGCTAGATTGTGAAGACTAGAATAAATACTAAGTCCTTCAATGGGCAGATACCATCAGACATCCATAAGCATTAAGACCATTTAGGAAAATGTAACCTCATCAAAATGACAAAATAAGACATCAATAACATACCCTACAGCGATGGAGATGTGTGATCTCTTATACAAGGAATTCAAAATAGCTGTTTTAAGGAAGCTCAGCAAAATTCGGTAAAACAAAAGAATCAGAAATTTAACATAAACTTAACAGAGAGATTAAAATAATAAAGAAACCAAACAGAGGTTTGGAGCCAAAAATACAATGAATAAAATGAAAAATGTAATAAAGACCATCAACAGCAGAATTGATCAAACAGAAGAAAGAATCAGTAAACTCAAAGAAAGGATATTTGAAAATATATAGAGAATAAAAGAGAAAAAAATGAAATGGAACATAGAAATCATATAGGATCTATGGAACTACATCAAAAGAGCAAATATTTGGGTTACTTACGTTAAAAAGAAAAATGAGAAAGACAAAGGGGTGGAATGATAATTCAAAAAAATAATAGCAGAAAATTTCCCAAATCTGAAGAAGGATAAAAATACTCAGGTCAGGAAGATCATAGGTCACTAATTAGATTCAAACCAAATAAGAACACTCTAATATACATTATAATCAAACTCTCAAAGGTCAAAACAAAAAAACAGTTTTGAAGGCAGTGAGAAAAAAGAAGCGAACAGCATATAGTGGAGCTCTAATATGCCTGGCAGAAGACTTCTCAGCAGAAATCTTGCAGGCCAGAAGATAGTAGGATAATATATGCAGGATGCTGAATAAAAACAACTGTCAACCAAAAATATTTTACCTAGTAAACTATTCTTCAGAAATGAAGGAGAAATAAAGACATTCCCAGACAAACAAAAAGTGAGGAAATTTATTGCTACCAAACCTGTCCTATGAAAAATTCTACAGAGAGTTCTACAAACCAAAGGAAAATGATGGTATCATGATTGTTATTCAAATACTATAACAATAGATAACTTATGATTCTGAAAACACATATCTTTAGTATAAAACTGTAAGACAAAACTATCAAAATTAATAACTATAATAATTCATTAAGAAACAGGCAATATAAAAATTTAAATTATGATAATAAAAATTCAAAATTTAGGATGAGAATGTACTTTAAATGTACAGCTTTTTAAATTCCTTTTTTCTTTGCAATCATAATTAAATTGTTATCAGTTTAAAGTAACTTGTTATAACTATAGGTTGGCATTGGTAAGCCTCACAGTAACCACAAAGCAAAAACCTATAAAAGATACACTAAAAATAAAAAAGCAGGGAATCAAAACATACAACTAGAAAAAATCACTTAACCTCGAAAGAAGACTGTAAGAGAAGAAGAAAGAAAAAAGGAACCTACAAAACAATTAGAAAATAAGTAACAAAGTGGCAGTAGTTAGACTTTTCCTATCAATAATTCCCTTGAATGTAAATTGGCCTTGCATTCAAAGTAAATCTCCAATTAACAGAGATAGAGGATGTCTTAGTTTGTTTGTGTTGCTATAAAGCAATACCTGAGGGTGGGTAATTTGAAAAGAGGATTATTTCACTCACTGTTCTGCAGCCTGTACAAGAAGCATGGTGCCAATATCTGCTTCTGATGAGGGCCTCAAATTGCTTCCACTCATGGCAGAAGGCAAATGGGAGCTAGTATGTGCAGACATCACACAGCAAGAGCAAAGTGAAGGAAAGGGGAGGTACTTTTTGACAACCACCCCTCATGGAAATTTAACAGAATGAGAACTCATACACACCCCAATGCCAAGGAAGGTATTTCATGATAAATTCACCTCCATGACCCCAACACCTCCCAGCAGGCTCCACTCCAACATTAGAGAGCAAATTTCAACATGATTTTTGGAGGGTCAAGTATCCAAACTATAGTAGAGGGGCTGAATGGAGAAGAAAACAATACCCAATTATATACTGTCCCTAAGAAACTCACTTCACCTGTAAGGATATATAGATTGAAAGTGAAGGAACAGAAAAAAAGATATTCTATGCAAATGAAAACCAGAACAAAGTAGGAGTAGTTATACCTACATTAGAAAAAAAGAGATCTTAAACAAAAATGGTGAAAAGAAACAATGAAGGCCATAATATAATTATAAAGGGGTAAATACAGCAAGAGGATATAACACTTTTGTATTCACCCAATATAAAAGTGTTTTCTTATGTTGAAGAATAAATATATAAAGCAAATGTTAATAGACCTTAAAGGAGATAAGGACTGTAATACTATAATTGTAGTGAACTTCAACAGCCCAAATCCAGCAATGGACATGTGATCCAGACAAAAAGTGAACAAAAGAACAGTAGAGTTAAACCACACTCTAGTACAAATAGACCTAACGGACATTTCCAGAGTGTACCATCCAACAGCCACAGAATACACTTTCTTCTCAACAGCAAATGGAATACTCTCATTCTCCAGGACAGATGATGTGTTAGACCACAAAACAAGTCCACACATTTTTAAAAATCAAAGTCATATCAAGTATCTTTTCTGACCACAAGGGAAAAAATCTAGACATCAATAACATTAGGAACTTTGGAAACCATACAACTACATGGAAATTAAATGACATGCTCCTGAATAGCTAGTGGGTTAATTTTAAAACTTTTTAATTAAAACATTTTATTTTATTTTTAATTTAAAAATGTCTTGAGTCAATTGAAAATGGAAACACAATATATCACAAATGTATCAGATACAGCAAAAACAGTTCTAAGAAGAAAGTTTATAGCAATTAATGCCCACATCAAAACGTAGCAAGATTTCAAATAAACAACGTAATGTTTCATCTCAAAAAACTAGAAAAACAAGAACAAACTAACTTCAAAATTAGAAGGAAAGAAATAATAAAGATTAGACCAAAAATAAACAAAATGGAGACTAAAAAAAATACAAAAGGTCAATAAAATGAATAGTTGCTTCAAAAAAAAATAAACAAAATTGACAAACCCTTAGCTATGCCAACTGAGGAAAAAAGACTACTTGAATAAATAAAATAAGAGATGAAAAAGGAGGTATCACAACCAATACTACAGAAATTCAGAAGATCATTAGAGACAATTATGAACAACTAAACATCAACAAATTGGAGAACTTGACATAAATGGACAATTTTCTGGACACATACAAACTACCAAGATTGAATCACAAAGAAATAGAAAGCCTGAACAGACCAATAACAAGTAACTAAATTGAATTAGTAATAAAATGCCTCCCATGAAATAAAAGCCCAGGTTTGAATGATTTCATTGTCAAATTCTACCAATATTTAAAGAACAAATACCAATTCTTCTCAAATTATTATGCAAAATTGGAGAGAATTCTTCCAAATTCATCCTCCAAGACCATTATTACTCTGATACCAAAATCAGACAAGGACACAAGAAAAAAAAAAAAAAAAACTACAGGTCAATATTCCTGTCGAAAATGAATTTAAAAATCCTCAACAAAATATTATCAAACTGAATCCAACAGCACATTGAAAAGATCATTCACCATGATCAAATAGGATTCAACCCAGGGATTCAAGAATGGTCTAACATATGAAAATCAAATAAATGTGATATATCACATCAACAGAATGAAGGAGGAAAACCAAATGATCATCCCAACAGAGAAAGAAAAAGCAATCAATAAAATGTAGCATTCCTTTATGAGAAAAACCCTAAACAAATTAGTTACAGAAGCAAGGTACCTCAACACTATAAGGCCATATATGGAAAGACCCAGAACTAATATCACACTGACTGGAAACATGTTAAAAGCTTTTCCTCTAAATTCTGGAACAAGACCTGGATGTTCGTTTTCACCACTTCTATCCAATATAGTACTAGAAGTCTTAGAGCAATTAGGCAAGAAAAAGAAAAAGGCATTCAAATTGGAGAGGTAAAAGTCAAATTGTCTCTGTTTGCAGAAGACATGATCTTAACTATAAAAAAAAACCCATAGAATCGACAAAAAACTATTGGAACTAATAAACAAATTCAGTAAAGTGGCTGTATACAAAATAAACACAAAAATCAGTAGTATTTCTATATGCCAAAAGAGAACTTTCTAAAAAAAGAAATCAAGCACATAATCCCATTTACAATAGCTATAAAATGAACAAACTACTGATGAATAAATTTGACCAAGGAGGTGAAAGAGCTCTACGATAAAAACTATAGGCCAGGCACAGTGGATCACACCTGTAGTCCCAGCACTTTGGGAGGTGGAGGCAGGCAAATTGCTTGAGTCCAGGAGTTCGAGACCCTCCTGAGCAACATAGCAAAACCCTATGTCTACAATGAATACAAAAATTAGAATGAATACAAAATGAATGAATACAATGAATACAATGTATATTCATTCATATACAATGAATACAAAAATAGAGTATCCAGAAAAAAATTCACACATTTAAGCCAACTGAATTTCAATAAAGGTGCCAAGAACACACACTGGGGAAAGAACAGTCACTCAATAAATGGTGCTGGAAAAAGTGAATTTAAAAATGCAGAAGAATGAAACTAGATTCCTACCTTTCACCACTTACAAAAGTCAACTCAGAGTGGACTGAAGACTTAAATGTAAGATCTGAAACTATAAAACTACTAGAGGAAAAAATTAGATAAATGCTTATGACATTGGTCTGGGCAAGGAATTTTTGGGGTAAGACCTTAAAAGCCCAGAAAACAAAGTAAAAATAGACACATGGGATTATATCAAACTGAAAGGCTTCTGCACAGCAAAACCTTAATAAACAGAGTTGACGAGACAGCCTACAGAATGAAAGAAAATAGTCATAAACTATGCATTTGACAAGCAGTTAAGGTCCAGAATATATATGAAACGCAAACAACTCAACAGAAAAAGAAATAAATAAATTCGCTTTGAAAATAGGCAAAAGATATGAAGACATGTTTCTCAAAAGATGACAACAGGTGTATGAAAATATGCTCAATATCACTAATCATCAGGAAAATGCAAATCAGAACCTCAATGAGAAGTCACCATACCCCCATTAGAATAGTGACTATCAAAAAGATAAAAAAATAACAAATGTTGGTGAGGATATAGAAAAAGGAGAGCACTTAGCCACTGTTGGTGGGAAGGTAAATTGGAGCAGGCATTATGGAAAACAGCATAGAGTTTTCTCAAAAAATTAACAACAGAACTACACTAAGACAGAGCAACCCCTATTTTGGGTATATATCCAAATGAAATGAAATCAATATGTTGAAGAGATATCTGCCCCCTCATGTTTATTGCAGCATTATTCACAATAGGCAAAATATAGGAACAAGCTAAGTGTTCATCAATGGATGAATGGAGTAAAAAAATGGATATACGTACACAATGGAATACCATCCAGCCATAAAAAAGAATGAAATCCTGTCATTTGCAACAGCATGGTTAACCTAGCGAACATTATATTGAATAAAAGTTTCCAAGCACAGAGGGACAAATACCACATGATCTAACTCATACGTGGAATCTAAAATAGCTGATCTTATAGAAGTAGAGTGTAGAATGGTGGTTACCAGAGGCTGGGGAGAACCGGGGAGAGGGAAAAATGGGGAGAGATTGGTCAACAGGTACAAAGTTACAGTTAGATAGAAGGAATAAGTTCTGGTGTTCTATTGCACAGTAGGATGACTATAGTTAAAAAATAATGTACTGTATATTTCAAAATAGCTAGAAGAGGGAATTTTGAATATTCTTACCACAAATAAATGACAAGTGTTCAAGGTGATGGATATGTTAATTATCCTGGTTTGATCATTACACAATGTATACATGTATCAAAACATCACTCTGTACCCCATTAATATGTAAAATTAATACCTGTCAATTTAAAACAAAATAAAATTAAAAACCCAGGAAATATGTACTCATAAAATAATTTACAGTGGTTACAGTGATGTGGAGTTGAAGGAGAATGAAAGTAGGTAAAATATTTTTTTAGTAGTTAAAATGCTGAGATTATGAGTGATTTAAAACTTTTGCATGTAATAAAAAACTGCGTATAGAAAGTGTGGGCTCAGTTATTCACAGAAATGTATTTGTATAATATTGTAAAATCTTAAGTTAAAGAATCTCTGCAATCATATTTCTAGGTAGCTAGCCAGATCAGGTAGACCATTGTTGGCTATTAGAATCACCAGTCTATTGGCCAAAAGAAGTAAAACCAAGCAGAACCCCTTACAAAATTCTAGCCTAATGAGACCTATCACTATCCAGTTAAATAATCTCATCATAATTCTTCTGCTACTAATTTTAGCAAAACAGGTAACAATTGTTAACACAAAGAATTTGCTTCCCTCTACTATAGTCATTCTCATGCCTATTTGTTTAGTTTGGTGACAATCTCAAAACAGATGCAATGTGAAATGCCCCGTCATCATAACAAGGAGTGGAGTCCTGAAGAGGTTATCGGAACGATTCAAGACCTCCTATTTACCATCATGAACATTTTGTTCAAATGATTGAAGATTGATATACTATTTCCTAGTTCTTTTCAATTCTTATAGCTCTAGTCTTACCTTAAATGAAGGATGAGAATTTCATAATTTTTTTAGTTCACTACAAGTCACATTCAGACAAAGCAGTGAAGTGGGTTTCCCTCTAGATCTGACTAAGAAGAGGATGAGAATGTTTATGGTGCATTTGTTGAAGGGGCATCAGGTAGAGCTCCAGGTGATTTCACCTGCTACTTCCATTGCTATCAGTCTTTGCTTCAAGATCATATTTTGGGGTTCACAAATTAAATATAAACACTCCTACCTGATGCCAAAGAATAAGAATGCCACCATTTCGACTGGGCGCGGTGGCTCACACCTGTAATCCCAGCACTTTGGGAGGCCAAGGCAGGCGGATCATGAGGTCAGGAGATCGAGACCATCCTGGCTAACACAGTGAAACCCCGCCTCTACTAAAATACAAAAAAAAAAATTAGCCAGGCGTGGTGGCGGCGCCTGTGGTCCCAGCTACTCGGGAGGCTGAGGCAGGAGAATGGCGGGAACCCGGGAGGCGGAGCTTGCAGTGAGCAGAGATGGCGCCACTGCACTCCAGCCTGGGCGACAGAGCGAGACTCCATCTCAAAAAAAATAAAATAAAATAAAAATAAAAATAAAATAAAATGAAATAAAGAATGCCACCATTTCCTGTATCTTTACTGAGAGACAGAATAAAATAAAGCTGAGAATGGCACCCATGATGGAATTGGTGCCAGGATGTAGGGGCCAAAGCGGACTGAGGCAAGAGGATCAACAAGAGCAGGGCTGACGAGAAAGGTGGGTGAGCTCAACAGACAGACAATGCTCTCTTAAATTTTGTGTCTTGTGATAAAGTTAGTTTTTTCCATAAAATAAGTAAATATTAGCAAAGGCCTGGCTCAAAGCTAAAACGAAAAAGATGGAAGTTTAGATAAACTGCTAATCTGCAGTTATTGAAATTCTTTCATAAAATGACAAATAATAAGGGATCCACTAGTTCTAAAAATTCTGGAGGTGAAAGAATCCCAAGTAAGCAATGCATTATTTCAAAAAGTTACTTCAAAAGGAGTTTCTTAGCACTGGCATTTCCTTAACCTAGCAGCTTCTTCAAAGAAATGCCTAGGCTAATGCATGCATGAGCAGTAAATCTCCCTGAATTTTCCACATAGTTGCTTCACCTCTCTACTTCCCTCCTGTTTTTTGAAGACTTGACCTCTCAAGTGACATCTATTTTACCAGCATCACCAAAACAAAGTAAAAAATAAATAAAAGCAGGTAATACAGTCCTGAAGTGATGTGAACTGTGACAGAATTTTTTTTTTTCCTGTATTTACTTAAAACAACTCCAAAGCTTCAGTTCCATCATTGTTAGGTTTCAGAAGTTTAGCCCTTTTAGAGGGAAAACCGTCTGTCCTGCTGTTCCTCTGCAGGCGATGGAACACTGCAAAGCTTTATTATCTTGAAAGCACTTCTTTGGTAATTCTCAAGACCTCATTTCTCAATCCAGCAGCGTTGTTGAGCAACTGCATGTGTTCTTCAGAATTAGAATTACTGTCCACAGGGAATCTGGCTCCCATGCCCCTTTTAAGCCATTTTCTGTGTACTTTGAGACAGAACATTTGGGACATAGCCCATGTAAAATGTCGTATATCTGCGATAAAGCTTTTACTTATCCAAAAACATTTGTGGTTTAAAAAAAAGAGAGAGGGTGAGAAAGTCTTGGTTTCCTTAAACATCTTTGTGCCATCTCAAATCTGAATATTGGGTGTTGTCACCCTATCACCCATCAGGAGTCCAGTGATCTTTCTCTCCTTCTGCCATCATTTCAAAGATGGATTTTTATATTAATCATTCACTCTTTAGTATGAATAAATTCAATCATTATAAGAGTTTAAGGAATTTTCATTTAAGCCTTGTTTCTAATTGTTTAAAACATTTTTGTCTCTCATAAAATTAATTTTAGGCATCATATGAAACTTAAATACAATTGTAAATTCTCATTGCATTCCATGATCTTTTCTCTTGAGTGAAAGAGAGAACAAACGGGAGCCTGACTGGATATGGCAGTGACCGAGGGAGTCTGAAGCTGATTGACAGCAGAATATCGTGGGTCCAGGTAGTACTCATCCTTTCAGGCTTCAGGACCCAGGGCCCACCTGCTCAAGCTCCACTCTTCCTGCCCACTGCTTCCTTTCCTCCAGTCTTATCCATTAGCTCTCTTGATCCTTTATCATTCTTGTTCTCAAGACTCTAATGTATCAGGGATCAAAACTCATGTACCCTGTGCTTTCTTCCCTTTTCAAGTTTATCTAAACCCCCAGGTACTTAGAGTGCACCACATCCACATGGCCTAGAAGTTCTGCTTCCTTAAACCCTTCAATGTACAAATTCCCCATACTGGAATTTCTGAGTTTGAAAAACGGTCAGAAAGATTTGAGAATGAGAACTGTAAAGTAAGTAGGAGGAGGAAGGTAACAACACTTGTGTCCTCAAATCTGAAAAGTGTAATACAGACAAACATTTCTCCTTGCTTTCTTTCCCACTATCTCCAACCCTCGAAGATCCAGAGATAACCTTGGGCAGGAGGCAGCAAAGCTCAAAGCAGAGGAAGAGAGAAAAATACAAAGACAAATCTGTCACCCCATTCATAATGTGGCCTCCAGGCTGCAGCAACCCAAACTGAACAAGCTATTTTTCTCTATATAAAATAAGAGTTCATATTAATACACTAGATTTAATCTATTACTAAAATGAGATTATTTTGAGTTTTAAAGTTATCAGAGTCCGATTATAATCAAAGGGAATAGAAAAGTTAATAGCATAACTCCAAGGCAGGGTAAAAAATAGCACTGTAGTGGTAAAAAAAGATATTGTCTTCAGCATACACACTAAGAAGAGGGGCACATCACCACACTTTGTCACAAGGTGCATGTAGTTTGTTTTCATTGAAGAGGAGCAATGTTTGAGATAGAATTATGCTTATGAAGTAAGATGGCAATGGCACTGATCTTTCTCCTTTTTTTTTTTTTTAGATAGAGTCTTGCTCTGTCACCCAGGTTGGAGTGCAGTGGTGCAATATTGGTAACCTCCACCATCTGGGTTCATGAGATTTCCAGGTAATTTTTGTATTTTTAGTAGAGACAGGGTTTCACCATGTTGGCCATGCTGGTCTTGAACTCCTGACCTCAAGTGATCTGCCCACCTCAGCCTCCCAAGGTGCTAGGATTACAGGCGTGAGCCACAGTTCTTGGCCTATGTCTGCTCTTTAGCTCTTAGTCCCTCGTTTTGTAGAGGGCAAATGTAATCCAAAGACTAATATATTGGGTTTGATGAATACCAAGGAGGGAAAAATGTGCTTAGCACAGCTAGTGAAATGCCAGTAATTTACATTAAAGTACGATGAAAGAGCAGAATACAAAAAAAAACACAAACAAGCAAACAAACAAACAAACAAAAACCCTACTATAATAGGTGAGTAAGCAAGCCAAAGATTCAGGCCCCAGTCATGATCTGACAGCAACCATATGAGAGGCCCTAAGTAACAACCACCCTGCTGAGCCCAGTCAACTCCAGGCCCATGAGAGATAATAATAAGTGGGCTTTTTTTTTTTTTGCCACAAAATAATGTGTTTTGAGATGGTTTGTTACACATCAATAAATAATTGGAGTAGTAGTTTACAAAGAGGGCTGCACAAATAAACACCTGGTGCATGAAATAAAATAAAAATTCAGTTTGTGTAAATTTGTAATTGAATCATCTTAATACTTACTTTGAGGTATGCTTTGTAGCTTACCCAAAGTAATTTAGATATAATGCATAAAATTTATAAACACATAATCATATCCTGTGGTTGCTTCTCACAATATTTTACTGATAAGTTTGTGCAGTAAAAATGTTTGGAGACCACTGGTGTGGTGAAAAGAACCTTCAACTAGGAGTCTGATGATTGGGATCAGGTCTTGATTCTTTCTTATTAGCTTTGAACATTAAGCACATCTCTATACTAGCTAACCTATCTACAAAGTGAGAATTAATGGTAACTATGACACATTTGTAAAGGCAATTTTCAAACTTAAAAGGTTATATGGCTGGGTGCGGTGGCTCATGCTTGTAATCCCAGCACGTTGGGAGGCCAAGGCGGGCAGATCACAAGGTCAGGAGATTGAGACCATCCTGGCTAACAGAAACTCCATCTCTACTAAATATATATATATATTAAAAAGTTATAAAAAAAGTTCTACTACATTACATTTTCCTAAAACTTATTATTTTAGGAAAAAGCTTTCTGATGTATGGGAAATTAGAGTAGGCTGCATCATAATCTTTTTGTAAGTGAAAACTCAGTTAATTTTATTTGAAAAGCTAGTAAAAATACCTATGTATATGTCATATCATCCTTCACAAAGTTTTAAAGATAGTTTAAACCTTTTTTAAATGTTACCAGCACTAAGCTCAAAATAGCCAAGAAGTTTTGAGGTCTGATTTCATTTTTTTTTAAATAGACTTTATTCTCTAAAACAGGTTTAGATTTACAGAAAATTTGATAAAACAGTACACAGAGTTTCCATGTACTTCAGACTCAGTTTTTCCTATTTGTAATATGGTACATTTGTTATGATTAATGGACCAATACAAATGCATTGTTATTTATTTATCAAAGTCCATAATTTGTTCAGATGTCCTTGGTTTTTACCTAATATCCTTTTCCTATTTCAGGAAGTCATCCAGGATGCCACATTGCATTCAGCTATTATGTCTGTCTCCTTAGGCTCCTGATGCCTGTGACAGTTTCCTAGATTTTGTTTTTACTTGAGTATCTGAACACTGTTGAGGAGTAAAGTATTTTGTAGGATGTCTCTCTACTGGAATGTGTCTGATGTTTTTCTCATGATTATACTCATGTGTCCCTTTGACACACCTTCATCAATATGGGTTTTGTTTGTTTGTTTGTAAGCATTTATTTGCTTTCTGCCACTAAAAAATAGTCTGGGCTCAACTTGTACATTTCCTGCCTCAGTTTTAATCATTTCTCTAAGGAGTCCTGGTTATCATTAGTTTTTTGTGACATCAAGAAAATGTGCAATATATGTTTGCAAATCCTGGAAATATCATTTAACCTACAATAATACCAAATACACTGAGATTTTTATAATTTATCATAATTATGTGAAAAGGATGATTTGGCAAGGATCTGATAGTAAAGACCCTGGAAACATGAATCTATTGACATTGTAGAAACAAAATGGTAATGTCCAAGAGTTTAACTGTAAAGACTTTATCAATCAGAGGATAATCAGAGAAAAGATAAAGTTCAGAAAGAATTATACTTTAGTCCTTAAGCAATGGTTCTGAGCTGAAATAACAAATATCTTAATAATGAAGTATACACAAAATACAAGTGAGAATGATTTATCATGTATAATATTAGGCTCGTACACTGTGAACTGATGGGATTCCGATATTGCTACTAGAAAACTTATAGTAAGTATCTTATAGTAAGTAAGAAATAAAGGAAGAACGATAATGAGGACATTAAAAAGTTCCTTAAGACCACCCCAGGATTACGGGAATTGTCTGCATTTACTTTTGACTCTCAAGAAAAGAGCAGTAATCTTTTTAAAACAACAGTAGAATTTTAGGTCCAGAAAAGACACAGTGTTCTTGTCTACCTAATAGTTTGCTAGGGCAGCCATAACAAAATACTCAGATTGGTGGATTAAACAACAGAGATATATTTCTCACCATCCTAAAGGCTGGAAGTCCAAGATTAAGATGTCAGCAGGTTTGGTTTCTTCTGAGGCCAAAAGAGTCCTCTCTCCTTGGCTTGAGATGGTCACCTTTCCACTGTGCCATTACATGGACTTTACTCTGTACATGTGCATTCCTGGTGTCTCTTTATGTGTCCAAATTCCCTCTTAATATAAGGACACTGGTCAGATTAAATTAGGGACCACCCTAACATGCTTATTTAACTTAATCTTCCATTTGAAGGCCGATAGCCAGATACAGTTACATTCTGAGACACTGCAACATTGAAACCTTTGACCTACATCTCCTCATTATTTCCCCATCCTCCAGGCTCTGGTAACCACTATTCGATTCTGTTTCTATGTATTCAACTGTTCTTAAATTCTGGATGTAAGTGAAACCATGCACTATTTTTCTTTCTATATCTGGCTTGTTTCACTTAGCATAATGTCCTCCAACTTCATCCATGCTGTTACAATTGGCTGAATCTCCTTCTTTAAGATTGAATAATATTCATATATATATATATGAGAGATATATATTTATGTATATATATATAATACACACACATATATCTATATAATTTCTTTATTCATCTATGGACAGACAGTTGGATTGTTTCTATATTTTATCTATTGTGAATAAAGCTGCAACAAACATGGAGGTGAAGATATCTCTTCAACATATTGTTTTAATTTTTTTGGATGTATACCCAAAAGAGGAATTGCTGGGTCATAGGGTAGTTCTACTTCTAATTTTTTGATGGAACTCCACACTGTCTTCTATAATGGCTTTTCCAATTTACCTTCCCACCAACAGTATGAAAAAGCTCCCTTTTCCTCCACACCCTTGTCAACACTTCTCTTGTCTTCCTGATATAACCACTGTAACAGGTGTGACACAGTATCTCACTGTGATTTTGATTTACATTTCCCTGATAATTAGTGACATTGAGCACCTTTTCATATGCCTAGTGGACATTTGTACATCTTCTTTGGAGAAATGCCTATTGGGGTACTTTACCAAATTTTAATTAGATTACTTGTTCTTTACTATTGAGTTGTGTGAGCTCCTTATAGATTTTGCATATTAACCCTTCATCAGATATACAATTTGCAAACACTTCCCCCAATCCATAGGCTTTTTCATTTTGTTGATTATTTCCTTTGCTGTGCAGAATATTTTTAGTTTGATGTAGTCCCATTTGTCTGTTTTTGCTTAGTCTCACTGGTTTATTTTTGTTTTTGTTGCCTGAGCTTTTGCTGTGATATCTAAAAACTTATTGACAAGACTGATGTCAAGAAGCTTTTTCCTTACATGTTTTTCTTGGAGTTTTGCAGTTTACAGTCTTTAATCCATTTTGAGTGTTTTTATTTTTTGTATGGTTTAAAATGAGCATCCAATTTCAGTCTTTTACATGTGAATATCCAGTTGTCTCAGCACCATTTATGGAAAATATTGTTCTTTCCTCATTGTGTCTTCTTGGTGCCCTTGTTAAAAATTAGTTGACCATATATGTTTGGGTTTATTTATGGGTTCTCTATTCTATTCCATTGGCCTGTGTATTGGTTTTTATACAAGCAGCATACTCTTTTTATTATAGCTTAGTAATATAATTTCAGGTCAGAAAATCTAGTGCCTCCAACTTTGTTTCTCTTTCTCAACATTGCTTTGGCTATTTGGGGTCTTTGGTGGTTCCATACAATTTTTTCTATTTAGGTGAAAAATGCCATTGGAATTTTGATAGGCATTGCATTGAATCTGTATAAAGTCAGCCCACTGTATGTATGGGTGCTATACTTGAAGATTCAACCAATCACAGATAAAAAAAATTCAGAAAAAATATAACATTAAAAAATAAGAAATTTTAAAAATACAGTATAACAATGATACTCTTTTCATATCATTTACATTGTATTAGATATTCCAAGGTCGTGCTGAGGCAGGAATCTAGAAATGAGTTCAAGTAAAAAAAAAAAGTGTGTGTAGGTGATATGAAATACTACTCCATTTTATAAAAGGGACTTGAGCATCCAGAGATTTTGTTATCCACACGGGGTGTCCTGGAACCAATCCCCCCATGGATATTGAGGACAAATGTAGTTCTTTGGGTAATATGGACATTTTAACAGTATTAATTATTTCAGCCCATGAACATGAGGTATCTTTCCATGTATTTTCTTTCATTAGTGTTTAATAGCTTTCAGTGTACAGATTTTCCATCTTTTTGGTTAAACTTATTTCTAAATATTTTATTCTTTTTGATGCTATAGTAAAAGGGATTGTCTTTTTTATTGGTTTTTCAGATAGAACATTACTGGTATAAAGAAATGTAACTCAATTTTGAATTTCAATTTTGTATCCTGAAAATTTACTGAATTAATTTGATTTAAGTGTGTGTGTGTGTGTGTGTGTGTGTCCTTTAGGTTTTTCAACATATAGGATCATATTGTCTGCAGAGAGAATAGTTTTACTTCTTCTTTTCCAATCTGGATGTCTTCGATTTCTTTTTCTTGTCTGATTGCTCTTGGTAGTATTTGTTGAGAGTTCTTATCAAGAGAGGATGTTGAACTTTGTCAACTGCTTTTTCCACATCCACTAAAATAATCTTATGAGTTTTGTCTTTCATTCTATTAATGTGAGGTATCACAGTGATTGATTTGAATGTGTTAAGTCAATCTTAGATACCAGGGATAAATCCCACTTGGTTGTAATATATAATCTTTTCAATATGTTGTTGCATTTGGTTTGCTACTATTTTATTGAGGATTTTTGCAACTGTGGTCATCAGAGATACTGGCTTGTAAGCCTTTTTAATTTTTTTTCTTGCAGTGCTTTTGTCTGACTTTAATATAAGGGCAATGCTGGCCTCATAAAATGAGATTGAAAGTATTCCCTCAAGTTATATATTTTTTGAAAGAGTTTGAGAAGAACTGATATTAATTTTTTCAATGTTTGCTAGAATTCAGCCATTAAGCCATCTGATCCTGGAATTTTCTTTGTTGGAAGGTTTTCAATTACTACATCAATCTCTTTATTTGTTATTGCTCTGTTTGGGCTTTCATTATTTTCCTAATTCCATTTTGGTGGGTTGTAATATTTACATAACTTTATTTTTTCTTGTAGATTATCCAATTTATTAGCATATAATTAATTATTCATATTTGTCTCTATCCTTATTTCCAAGGCATCTATTGTAATGTCTTCACTTTCATTTCTGATTCTATTTATTTAGTCTTTTCCTTTTTGTTTTTTTTGCTTGGTCCAGAACAGTGTGTATATATTTTATTTGTTCAATAGATCAACTCTTAGTTTTATTGATTTTTCTATTTCGTTATTCTTTTGGGTTTTTTTTTTTTTGGCTCTGATATCTATTATTTTCTTTTTCATGCTTACTTTAAGTTTAGTCTGTTCTTCTGTTTCCTTGGGTATAACATTAGGTTGTTTGAAATCTTCTTACTTTTTTTTTTTTTCTTTTGAGACAGATTCTTGCTCTGTCGCTCAGGCTGGAGTGCAGTGACACGATCTTGACTCACTGCAACCTCCACCTCCTGGGTTCAAGCGATTCTCCTGCCTCAGCCTCCCAAGTAGCTGGGACTACAGGTGCATGCCACTACTCCCAGTGATTTTTTTTTTTTTTGTAATTTTAGTAGAGACAGGGTTTCACCATGTTAGCCAGGATGGTCTTGATCTCCTGACCTCGTGATGCGACGGCCTCTTGCCTCCCAAAGCATTGGGATTATAGGTGTGAGCCATGGCGCCTGGCCTAGATCTTCCTACTTTTTAATGAAGACAATTATTGTTATAAATTTCCCTCTTAGAACTGCTTTTGCTGCATCTCCTAGGTTTTTGGTATGTTGTGTTTTCATCTTTGTCTCATAAGTTTTACAAATGTTCCTTTCTATTTCATCTTTGAACCATTGGTTGTTCAGAAGCATGCTATTTAATCTCTGCATATTTGTGAATGATATGAGTTGGCTGTGTCCCCACCCAAATCTTATCTGGAATTGTAATCTGAATTGTAATTCCCACATGCAAGGGGAAGAAAGTGGTGGGAGATGATTGGATCATGGGGGTGGTTTCCTCCAGGTTGTTCTCGTGACAATGAGTTCTCACTAGATCTGATGGTTTTATAAGTGACAGTTTTCCCTATGCTCTTTTGCTCTCACCTGCCACCATGTAAGACATGCCTGCTTTCCCTTCTGCTATTATTGTAAGTTTCTTGAGACCTCCCCAGCCATGTGGAACTGTAAGTCAATTAAACCTCATTTGTTTATAAATTTCCCAGTCTTGAGTAGCTTAATGTTTAACTTAATGTTTTCCTATTTCTTCATTTTTGGCTTGGTTCCCTGTGCTTATGGACCACTACTCAAGAAATCTGTGCTCAGATCAATGTCACGGAGATTTTCTCCGAATTTTTCTTGTAGTAGTTTCATAGTTTGGGGTCTTAGGTTTAAGTCTTTAATCCATTTTGATTTTATTTTTAGTTATAGTGTTAGATAGAGGTCTACTTTTGTTCTTCTGCATACAGATATCCAGTTTTCCTGGGAGCATTTCTTGAAGATACTGTCTTTTCCCCAGTGTATGTTCTTGGCACCTTTATCAAAAATGACTTCACTCTAGGTTTGTAAATTTGCTTCTGGGTTATCTATCCTGTTCCATTGGTCTGTTGGTCTACGTGCCTGTGTGTTTGTTTTTATGTCGGCACCATGTTATTTTGGTTACTATAACTTTGTAGTATCATTTGAAGTCAGGTAATGAAATTCCTCCAGTTTTGTTCTTTTTGCTTAGGATAGCTTTGGATTTTCTGGGTATTTGTGGTTCTGTATAAATTTTAGGATTGTTTTTTCTATTTTTGTGAAGAATGTCGTTGGTATTCTTACAGATATTGCATTAAATCTATAAATTGTTTCAGGTATTATGAACATTTCAATAGTACTGATTCTTCCAATTCATGAACATGGAATATTTTTCTGCCTTTCAGTGTTCTCTTACATTTATTTTATCAGTATTTTATACTTTTCATTATAGAAAGGTTTTATTCCTTTGGTTAAGTTAATTCCTAGGTATTTAATTTTACATGTGGCTATTGTAAATGGAACTGCATTGCTTTATTTCTCTTTCATATTGTTCACTGTTGGCATATAGAAATGATACAGACTTTTGGCAAGGCATGGTGGCACACACCTGTAATCTTAGCACTTTGGGAGGCCAAGGCAGGTGAATCGCTTGGCCTTAGGAGTTTGAGACTAGCCTAGGCAACATGATAGAATCTTGTTTCTACAAATATATATATGTATCTGTGTGTGTGTGTGTGTGTGTGTGTGTGTGTGTGTGTGTGTATGCTAGATATGGTGGTGCACACCTGTAGTCTCAGATAGCTGGGGGGATGAGGTGGGAGGATCACTTTAGCCTGGGAATTTGAGGCTGGAGTGAGCTGGAATGGCAACTGTACTCCAGCCTGGGCAACAGAGAGAGATCCTGTCTCAAACAAAACAAAACAAAACAAAACCTACAGATTTTTGTTTGTATATTTTGTATCTTGCAACTTTACTAAATTTCTTTTACTAAATTTCTTTTATCAGGTCCAGTAGTTTTCCTGTGGAGGATTTAGGTTTTTCCAAATATAAGATCATATCATCTATAAACAAGGATAATTTGACTTCTTCCTTTCCAATGTAGATGTTCTTTATAGCCTTCTCTTGTCTGAATGCTCTAGCTAGGACTTCCAGTGTTATGATGAATAACGATGGTGATGGCAGGAATTCTTGTTGTGTTCCAGATCATAGAGTAAAGGTTTTCAGTTTTTCCCCATTCAGTATGATACTATCTTGCATCTGTTATATATGGCTTTTATTTTGTTGAGGTATATGTCTTCTGTCTCCAGGTTTTTTGAGAATTTTTATCATAAAGTGATGTTAAATTTTATTAACTTCCTTTTTTAGCATCAATTGAAATGATCCTATGGTTTTTATTCTTCATTCTGTTGATATAATGTATCACAATGATTGATTTATATATGATGAGCTATCCTTGCATCCCAGGGATAAATCTCACTTGGTCATGATGAATGATATTTCTAATGTATTGTTGTACATGCATTGTTCAGTTTGCTACTAATTTGCTACTAATACTAATGTATTGTTCAGTTTGCTACTATTTTCCTGAGGAATTTTGCATCAATATTCATCAGAGATATTGGCATGTAGTTTTATTTTATTGAGGTGTCTTTGTCTGATTTTAATATAATACTGACCTCATAGAATGAGTTTGGAAGTATTTCCTCATCCTCTATCTTTTAGAAGAGCTTGAGTGGAATTGGTATTTTATTATAGCTTTGGTCTTGCTACTTGTTATTGGTCTGTTCAGGATTTGGATTTCTCCCAAGTTAAATCTTGGTAGGTTGTATATATCTACAAATTTCTCCATTTTGTCTAGAATTTCCAATTTATTGGCATAGAGTTGCTCATAGTAACCACTAATGAACTCTTGCATTTCTGCCATATCAGTTGTAATGTCTCTTTTTTCATTTCTGACTTTATTTGGATCTTCTCTCTTTTTTCTCAGTCTGGCTGAAAGTTTGCCAATTTTGTTTAACTTTTTAGAAAACCAACTTTTTGTTTCATTGGTCTTTTGTGGTTTTTTTTTTCATTTCAATTTCATTTATTTCTGTTCTTATCTTTTCCGCTACTAATTTTGGGTTTGCTTTGCTCTTGCTTTTCTAGTTCTTTAAGATGAAACATTAGATTGTTTATTTGAAGTTTTTCCTCTTTTTGCTATAGGCATTTATAGCTATAAACTTCCCTCTTAGTACTTATTTTGCTGTATCCCATGGGTTTGGTATGTTTTGTTCCCATTATCATTTGTTCCAAGAAGCTATTCAATTTCTTTATTAATTTCTTCATTGACCCCTTGGTCGTTAGGAGTATATGGCTTAATTTCCATGTACTTGTATAGTTTCCAAAATACCTCTTGTTATTAGTTTCTATTTTTATTCTATTGTTGTCACAGAAGATGCTTAATATTATTTCAATTTTTAAATGTTTTAAGATTTGTTTTGTGACCTAACATAGGGTCTATCTTTGGGCATGATCTATTTGCTGAGGAAAAAATGTGTATCATCAGCTCTTAAATAAAATGTTCTGCAAATATTTATTAGATCCACTTGATTTATAGTGCACATTAAGTCTAATGTTTCTTTGTTGATTTTCTGTCTGGAAGATTTGTCCAATGCTGAAAGTGAAGTATTGAAGTCTCTAACTATTATTGTAGCAGGAACTATCTCTCCCCTTAGCTCTAACAATACTTCCTGTATATATTTGGGTGCTCCCATGTTGGGGGCATATATATTTAAAATTGTTATATCCTCTTGCTGAATTGACCCCTTCATCATTATATAGTGACCTTCTTTGCCTCTTCTTGTAGTTTTTGTCTTGAAATCTATTTTGTCTTATATAAGTATAGTCACTCCTGTTGTTTTTCGGTTTTCAGTGGCATGGAATATCTGCTCCCATCCCGTTATGTTCAGTCTATGTGTTTCTTTATAGGTGAAGTGTGTTTGTTGTAGGAAACAGACAAAAGGCTCTTGTTTTTTATCCGTTCAGCCACGCTATATCCTTTTATTGAGGAGTTTAGGACATTTACATTCAGTGCTATTATTGATAAGTAAAGAATCATTCTTGCCATTTTGTTATCTGTTTTCTGGTTCATTTATGATCTTCTCTTCCTTTTTTTCTTTCCTTCCTGTTTTGCACTAGTGAAAATAACTTTCTCTTCTGGTGATATAATTTAGTTTCTTGCTTTTTATTTTTCGTGTATCCATTGTATGTTTTTTGGTTTGAGGTTACCATGAGGCTTGGAAATACTATCTTATAACCCATTATTTCAACCTGATAACAACAATGATATTTGTATAAACAAGCAAACAAGCAAAAAGAAAATGAATAACTCTATGTCTTAACTTCATCCCCCTGTTTTGTGACTTTTTGTTGTTTCTATTTATATCTTATTGTACTGACTATGTCTTGAAAAGTTGCTGTAGTTATTATTTTTTATTGGTTCATCATTTAATCTTTCTCCTTAGGATAATAGTAGTTTACACACCACAGTTACTGTATTATAATGTTCTGTGCTTTTCTGTGTACTTACTATTACCAGTAAGTTTTGTACATTCAGGTGATTATTTATTACTTGTTAATGTTATTTTCTTTCTGATTCAGGTACTCACTTTAACATTCCTTATAGAACAGGTCTGGTATTGATGAAATCTCTCAGCTTTTGTTTGTCTGGAAAAGTCCTTATTTCTCCTACATGTTTCAAGGATATTTTCACCAGATATACTATTTTAGGGTAAAAGTTATTTTCCTTGAGCATGATTAATATGTCATTCTGGCCGGGCGCGGTGGCTCAAGCCTGTAATCCCAGCACTTTGGGAGGCCGAGACGGGCGGATCACGAGGTCAGGAGATCAAGACCATCCTGAAAAAATACAAAAAAACTAGCCGGGCGAGGTGGTGGGCGCCTGTAATCCCAGCCACTTGGGAGGCTGAGGCAGGAGAATGGCGTGAACCCGGGAGGCGGAGCTTGCAGTGAGCTGAGATCCGGCCACTGCACTCCAGCCTGGGCGACAGAGCGAGACTCCTTCTCAAAAAAAAAAAAAAAAAATGTCATTCCACTCTCTCCTGGCCTGTAAGGCTTCCACTGAAAAGTCTGTTGCCAGACATATTAGAGCTAAAAGCATCAAGAGAAAAGAAACAGATAACATAAACTTAATCATATGTTATTTGTTTATTTTCTAATTGTATGTTACTTGTTTCTTTTCTCTTGCTGATTTTAGGATTTTTTTGTTTATCCTTGACTTTTGGGAGTCTGATTATTAAATACTTTGAGATAGTCTTCTTTGGATTAAATCTGCTTAGTGTTCTATAACCTTCTTGTACTTGCATGTTGATGTGTTTCTCTAGGTTTGGAAAGTTCTCTGTTATTTTCTCTTTGAATAAACTTTTTACTCCTATCACTTTCTCTGCCTTCTCTTCATAAATAATTCTTAGATTTGCCCATCGGAGGCTATTTTCTAGATCCCATAGTTGTGTTTCTTTTTTTTTATTCTTTCTTCTTTTGTCTTCTCTGACTGTGCATTTTCAGTAACCTGTTTGGAAGGTTATAATTCCTCTGCTTGATCAATTCTGCTACTAAAGGACTCTGATGCATTCTTCAGTATGCCAATTGCATTTTTCAGCTCCAGAAATTTTGCTTGATTATTTTTATTCATTTTAATCTCTTTGTTAATTTATTGAATAGAATTCTGAATTCCTTCTCTGTGTTATCCTGAATTTATTTGAGTTTCCTCAACACATCCATTTGGAATTCTCTGAAAGGTCACATATCTCTGTTTATCCAGGATTGGTCCCTAGTGCCTTATTTAGTTTACCTGGTGAGATAAGGCTTTCCTGGATGGTGCTGATGCTAGTAGATGTTCTTCAGTGTCTGGGCATTAAGGAGGTTAAGTATTTATTGTAGTCTTCACCGTCTGGGGTTATTTGTAGCTATTCCTCTTGGGGAGCCTTTCCAGATATTTGAAAGGACTTGTGTTTTGTGATCTAAGTTGTATCTGCTTCAGGGGACATCCTAAGCACAGTAGCACTGTGGTTCTTGCAGACTTGTAGAGGTACCTCCTTGGTGGTTTTTGACCGAATCCAGGAGAATTCCCTGGATTACCAGAGACTCTTGTTCTCTTTTGTTACTTTCTCCCAAACATGGAGAGTCTCTCTTTGTGTTCTGAGCTACCAAAAGCTAGAGGTGGAGTGACATTGGCACCCCTGTGGCTATCACTACTATGACTGTGCTGGGTCAGACCTGAAGCCAGCACAGCACTGGGTCTTGCTGAAGGCCTTCTGTAACCACTCCCTGGCTACTTCCTGTATTGACTCAAAGCTCTTGGCCCCTACAATGAGCAGATGGCCATGCCAGCCAGGCCTGTGTCCTTCCCTTCAGTGCAGTGAGATCTCTGAGGCCCCAGGTAGATTCAGAAATGCCATTTGGGAGTTGGGAACTAGAGTCAAAACCTTAGAAGTCAACCTGGTCTTCTATCACATTGCAGCTGATCTGGCACTCAAACCACAGGATGTAGTCCTTCTCACTATTTCCTCCCCTTTCCAAAGTCAGAGAAGTTTCACTCTGTAGGCACTACCACCCCAAGTCACAGGGAGTACTTCCAGACTACTGCCAATGTTCCCATAAGGCCCAAGGTCTCTTAAGTCTGCTTAAGTCTGTAAATGATGCCTGGCCTCTCTGCAGGGCAGTGGGCTCCCCTCTGGTCGAGGGCAGGTCCAGAAATGCCATCCAAGAGTCAAGTCCTGGAATAGGGGACCCCAAGAACCTGCTTTGTGCTCTACCCCACTGTGTCTGTGCTGGTACCTAAAGTGAAAGACAGAGCCCCCTTTACTTTTCCCTTGGCTTTTTGCAAGCAGAAGGAGTTTTTCCTAAAACAACAGCTGGTAATATCCTGAGTCTCATCTGAAGGCAGCAAGTCTCAGTGGTTCACCTGAGACCCTCAATATAGTACCTGGGACTTTCTGCTGATTATTCAGGATCCAGGCACTCTTCAGTTAGCAGGTGTTAAATACTGCCAGGACTAGGTCCTTTCCTTCAAGGCATCTGGTTCTCTTATGGCCCAGGGTGTGCCTAAAAATATCATTTGAGAGCTAGTTCCTGGAACAGGGGCCTAACAGCTCTGGCTGGTGCCTTATCGTGTTGTGGCTGAGCTGCTATTCTAAATGCAAGACAAAGTCCTCCCCACTCTTCCCTCTCTTCTCCTCAACTGGAAGGAAGGGGACTGTCTTGGAATCTTGAGCTATGCAACCTGGGTTATGGGTGGGGGGATGCCAGCACTCCCTTGGCTGCCCTTGTTGGTGTCTCAGTATGTTGCATGCCCCCTCAGTTCACTGTCTCTGGGCCTAGTTCAGCATTAGGACTCACCCAAGAGTTGCAGTCCTTATGGTCTAGACTCCTTTTCAAGTTTACTTGGAGTCATGGAGTGCCGTAGCTCTCAGCGGTGAGGTTTGTAGGCACTCAAGTTCAGAATGCTGGGATCAGTGATTCTCTTCTGGCTCAGACAAGTTTAACTGCTCCCTCCATGGGCTAACATCAACTAAGTTTGGTTCAGATTTCCTTTCTTCTCTAATAGTACAGCACTGAGTTCAATGGCTCACAACTGCTGTGTTCTTCCCTCATCACCCAGAGATGTTGTCTCCCTCACTTTGCCACTGCCAGGGGTGACATAAGGGTGACACTGGTGATTTAGGAGTGCTTTTTCTATCTCCTCAGTGCCTCCTTCTGCTATATGAAGTGAAAACCAGATACTGTGAGTGCTCATCTGATTGTTGGTTCTTGGAAAGGTGTTTTTTTCTCTAAAGATACCTATTAACTTGGTGTTCTTGCAAGGGTGTGTGGGGTCAACTGGTGGAGTTTTCTATTCTGTCATCTTGCTCCTATCAGTGAATTTTATACAACATACATCTTCATGTTAGTTGTTAGTGTCCTATAATTTCTGCTAGAAGAGCTTCCATTATCATTACTTCTAAGATGGGTCTAGGGGTATTGAACTGTCTCACCTATTGCATGTCTGGAAAAGCTTTTATTTCTACTTTATTTTGGAAAGACATCTTTGTTAGATGTAGTCTTTTTGGTGGATGATATTTTCCTTTTAGCACTTTGAATATATCATCCCATCGTCTCCAGGCTATAAGGTATCTGCTTAGAAATCTGCTGACAGTCTAATAGTCATTCCGCTGTATGTGCCATGTCACTTTTCTATTGCTGCTTTCAAATTCTGTCCAACTCTTGACAATTTAATACAACATGTCTTGCTAAAGGACTCTTAGTGTTGAACCCATTTGGGGACTTTTGAGTTTCACAGTTTGTGATGTCCATATCTCTCCCAAAATTAGAAAGTTTTTGGCCATTATTTCTTTAAATAAACTTTCTTGCCCTTTCTCTCTCTTCTCCCTCTGAGATTTCCATAATGTATACATCAGTTTGCATAGCGGTGTCCCATAAATATCATAGAATTTCTTCACTTTTTTCTTTTTTCTTCTTTAACTAGATACAGGTTGAGTATCCCTTATCTGAAATTCTTAGGAAGAGAGTGTTTTGAATTTTCAACACAATTGAAAGGGTGAGACACTTGAAAGGTGTTCACCCTTGCAAGAACACCAAATTAACAAGTATTTCTTGGATTTTTGAATATTTGCATTATACTTACTGGTTCAACTTCCTTAACCCAAAAACGCTAAATCCTAAATGCTCCAATGAGTGCTTCCTTTCAGCATCATATTGGCACTCAAAAAGTTGCAGATTTTGAAGCATTTCAAATTTAGGATTTTCAGATTAGGGACATTCAACCTGTAACTTCAAATGACATGTCCTCAAGTTACAAATTCTTTATTTTGCTTAAGTCTGCTTTTGATGCTTGTATTTTTCATTCCATTCATTGTATTCTTCAGCTCCAGAATTTCTATTTGGTTCTTTTTTGTAATTTATGTTTTAAAAGAAAATTATTTTAAATTCCTTTCCAGACAATTTTAAAATCTTTGTTTCTTTGAGGTCAGTTACTTTAAAATTATTTTGTTCCTTTAGTACTATTGTTTCCTTGCATTTTCATGTTTCTTGTGATTTTGTGCTGATGCCTATGCATTTGATGGAGCAGTCATCTCTTCCAGAATTTAAAGACTGGTTTTAGTGGGTAAAGACTTTCACCTGTGGGTGGATGCAATGGCACTGGTTGGGTAGCTCTGGTTCTAAAAAGATGTAGCAGTTCAGTTTCTGTGTGGCTCCATCAGCTGAGGTCAGCATTAATGAAGACTGCAGAAGCATTAACAGCTACAGTTTCAGGTGTTTGTGGCAGTGGCACTGGCAAAGTGGAAAGTTGGGGTCATCAGTAGCAAAGACTCTTGGAGTCCTCCTGCTCTCCTTTTCCCTATTGCGGGGAAACCTAGCCAAGAGGATCCCTTTTGGTGTCAAGTCTAATGTGACCTGCAGGCAGCCACAGTGGCATGGGGTTTCAGGATACAGGTGCTCAGAGCCACTGCAGAACTGGCTTCCTGGGCTCAGGCGCTTGTGAACTGCCATGGCACCTGGATCCTGGAGAGCAAATTGATGTACCAAGGCAATGGCATGCACTTATCACCCATGTTGCCAGGGTCTAGGACTTTGGAGCTCATCTCAGTGGCTTGGGCCTGGGGATATATGATATAATGATAGCTTGAACCCTGAGAGACAGGCACAGAAGCAGCACAGCCCAGGGGTAAAGTGATCCTCTGGCCACTCAGGTCTTGGAGGGTGGGGACAGTAGCAACTCTAGTTCCATGTCAGGGCACAAATGTGATTCTGGTCCCAAGGGGCAGGGAGCAGTGCAGTAGCACTTGGGCACCTGAGAGACACATTACTGTGTTGGTCCAGGCCTTAGAGCAGCAGTGAGACCCTAAGGACTTGTGGACATAACAGTGACTTAGGCTTCAGGGTTGGTATGGCTCCCCAGCGGCTCTGTCTCAAAGGCCAGGGCACAGTGGCAGCAAGGCCCATGGAATTGTGGGGTACAGCTGTAGCTCAGGCCCTGAGAGCCAGAGGCAGCACGGTGGTGACTCCAGTCTCTGTGAAGGCAGAGTATTGCCACAGCAAGGGCTACGAAGGATGGAGCTCAGTGGTGCTAAGCCCCCTGGTATGTCAGGACACAGTGGGAACTCCAGCTCTGAGGGGCATGGTACAGCAGCAACATGACCCCAGGATGGACATGATCCTGTAGGAGCTCAGCCACAGAGGGTGGGGCACAATGGTAACTCAGACTCCAGGCAGTCAGAACACAGCACAGCAGTAACTCCAGTCCCTGGGAAGATGGGATACCAAAGAAGCTCAGGCCCTCAGAACAGTGCACTGCACAGTAATATCACCAGTCCCTGGGATGGTGGGGTGCAAGAGAACCTCAGGTTCTAGGAGGTGGAGCACAGCACAGAGGCAACTCTGGTCCCTGGAAAGGCAGAACGCTAGAGCAACTCAGGTCTTAAGTCATGGGACAGCACAGCAGTGACTCTAATTCCTGGGAGGCAGATGGTAAAGCAACTCAAGCTCCCGGGTGTAGGGCTCAGTGCAATGGCAACTCTAGTCCCTAGGAAGACAAGGTGCCTCAGCAACCCACACCCTGAGGAGACAGGGCACTGTGGCAGTAGGGCTGCTGAAAAGGTAGGGCACAGTTGGGACCCAGGCTTATGGCAGCAACCTAGGCCCAGAGATAGTGGCCCACTGGGCAACCCAGGCTCCAGGTGGTGGGATGCAGTGACCGTAAGACCCTAGGCATGTAAGGAAACAATGGCTTCTCAAGACCTAACAGCAGGGTGCAGCACAGCAGCAACTCCAATTCTAAAATGTCATGAAACCACAGTTGCTCAGCTCATGGGGCAGAAGGCACAGCCTTGGCTCCTTCTCATGGGTAAGTGTAGCAGCATGGACTCCAGGCCGCTCCCTATGTTGGACGCAGGACTGGTGAAGATTGCAGGGTTATCCATTGGTGAGCACTGCTGGTGTCTGTGGTAATAATGAGGGCCCCTGGGACCTTCCGTCTCACCCTTTCCATGCAGAAGGAAGTACCTCTTGCCACTGAGGTAATCCAGACCGGGCAATGGAGTGGCCCAGACAAGGTGTTTCCCACCCTATTCTATGCAGCCTTGCTAGGTTTCTCTGCTCCACAGGGTTTGTGCTACTCCTTTGCTATATTCCAGAGCTCCCCCTTCATTATTGTATTTGTCATATAGTTGTTTATTCATTATTTTGTGAAAGAAATGAGAATTAGGACCTCCTTGTTTGATATCTTGCAGGTATTATTTCCTTTTCCTTCTTTTAAAATAAACCCAATTGATAAATGGTTTTTTTACCTCTTCTTGAGTTATAAACTACATACAGTACATTAAATTTTAGAAATTATAGCATACAATATTTATATGTCTATATACCCGTGTAACCACCACACTGATCAAAATATAGAACATTTATGAGCCCATCAAGTTTCCTTGTGTTCCTTCCCTGTCAACACTTTCTGCAAAAGTAACAAGTATTCTCCCCTCTAGCATAGCAGATTAGTTTTGCCTGCATTTAAGTCCATTTTGTGTTTCTATAACAGAAGGCCTAAAACGAGATGATTTATAAAGAACTTCTTTTATAAATAATTTATAAATAAACTTCTTTTACCTTATCAGATAAAAGATAATTTATAAAGACACTTCTTTTACCTTATCAGTTGTTCTTAGGAACAAATGAAACTTTTATTTCCAATAAATTCTATTTGGTTTTTAAAAGCAGTATTTTCTTCCTATTGCTTCAATTTCTATGTTTATACCTTGAAACAACCTTATTCTATAGTCTTCTCAGATTGTTCTATTATACAAAATTCTAGACGTTCTACTCTCCCTTTTTTAAAATACCCTTTTGTGTTTTGAGCTATTTTGGAGGAGGATTTCCATGTGACCTGAATCATGTACTCTAATTCCAGCATAGTTTCACAAAGCCTTCTGCAAGAGAGTCAAGAGTATCCCCCACCTGAGACCAATTTTTATGTTAATTCTTCAGCTTGGAGTGTCAGCATCAGCAGTAAAGTGTAAATTTGGCTTCTTAATTTGTAAGTCGTAGAACCAGGGGTTTTGATTTCTCAGAAAAGACCACTCTTGTTGTGTTTCATTTTTATTTTCACTCAGGTCCCAGATAGAAAAATCTCCCTTGCTGCCCTGTACTAGCGATGTCTTCCTCTTTTCTCCCCTTAGTATATAATTTTTCTCAATGGGATAGCTCTTCAAGAATTTTGGCTTGTGTGTTGATCTTAGATCCAAAGGCCAGTCAAATCCTAGACTTCATATCCAGCCCCTGAAAAAGTCTTAAAACAGAACTCTTTAGTTACAAGGACTGAGACCCCCATAAACTGCATGGTGAGTTTATGCACCTAGAGCTCTGGGGATTAGTTGCCACTTCATTTTTGGCACATAACGTTTTCCTTTCTTCTTTTGAATTCATCTGTGCATTTAAAACTTACTACATTTTTGTTTGCAGGAAGATAATCATTTTTTTTTTCAACTTAACAGAAATTTATTCTGTCATGGTTCTGGAGGCTGGAAGTCTGAAATCAAGATGTCAACAGAATTGTTTCCTTCTGAGAGCTGTGAGGGAAGGATGTATTTCAGGCCTTTCTCCTTGGTTGGAGATGGCCCTTCTTTCTGTATCTTCACATCGTCTTCCCTATGCATGCCTGTGTCCAAAGATCCCCCTTTATGAAGGCAGCAGTCATACAGGCTTAGGGTGCACCCTGATGAAAACATCCTAACTAATTGCATCTGCAATTACCCTATCTTCAAATAAAGTCACATCCTGAGGTACAAGGGGGTAGGACTTTAACCTAGGAAATTTGGGAGGCACAAATCCTTAACAAGGCATGTGGAGGCAATAGGGGGCCTTGGAAAGACTAAGGATAATCTTTTTGTGTGTGTGTGTTCACTTATTTACTTAGTTTTTCCTTAGGCATTCTGCTGGGGGTATCCCATTTAATTTAACTGTTGTATATGGAAATTTAAGAGGTAAACCTATTAATTCCCTTTTTGCACATTGGAATACAAGCTAATGTAACTTTGAGGAAGGACTCCATTAGAGACACAGAACAAGAACCTTGAAAACTCATTTGAAAAATATTTCACAGAAAATAGAAAAGTGTTCAAAATGTGTTTTGCTCCAATACTGCCTTCACATGCAAAGTACAAAAGTTGGATTCTTCATTTTCATGCATCTACATATATATTAATTTATGCACATTGACTAGAAAGTTTACGCATTATTGGTTCAGTGCTCCTGATTATTTAACTGCTTTCAAGTATGTAATACAATGTGTGGGCCGGGCGTGGTGGCTCATGCCTATAATCCCAACAGTTTGGGAGGCTGAGGCGGGTGGAAAACCTGAGGTCAGGAGTTCGAAAACAACCTAGCCAACATGGCAAAACCCTGTCTCCACTAAAAATACAAGAACTAGCTGAGCATGGTGGCACATGCCTGAAGTTCCAGCTACTCGGGAGGCTGAGGCATGAGGATCTCTTGAACCTGAGAGCCACAGGTTTCAGTGAGCTGAGATCATGCCACAGCACTCCAGCCTGGGCAACAGAGTGAGACACTGCCTATATATATATATACACACACACAAACACACACACACACACATACACACACATACATATACATACACACACAATGTGTTGTCTGTGATTTTCTAGAACATGCCTTTTGTAAAATAAAATAAAAATAGTACAGGAAATATGACTTTCAAAAAGGAATAGAAACCAGTATCCTTTTTTTTCATGATTTGATTTACAATATTTCAAAACATTCACATGATTGCATTCTCCTGAAATGTGTGATTAGGGAGGGTGTGAAATCAAAAAAATAAAAGAGGAGAGAACAATTTTTTTTCTTGGAAGGTTGACTTTATGTCTTGCTTCCAGGCAGATAAAATGATATATGACCCAAATGAGATCTCAGAGTCACTCCTGGATTTTTTATTCTTTGCTTCTTAAATCTTTTCAAGTATGTTCTAACAACTTACTATACTGTTTAAATTGACATGTCTTAGCCCATATTGCATTCTGCACAGTAGGAAATTTTTCAAAATTATTAAATAGTATGTTTCATGAAATGCTCTGATAGTCACAACAGAAATGTGATATGAGTCTTGATTCCTTTTTCTAGAACTAGATTCCTTTTTCTAGGGAGTTCATTTCACTGACCCAAAGGCAAACGTTGACCTAGTTCTCTTGCTCTATGTGTCTGACAAATGATTAAATGAATTTAATTGTATGGAGCTTGTATGAAGCCAGGAACACAAGGAAGCTAACTGACCTGTAAAGCCCACCTCTTTGACCTCACCGACATTATACTTAAACTCAAACTATGCTCAGCTATGACTTCCTGCACAACGTACGGTGCACTAAGGGAGTTTGTGCCATTTATTCTAAACAAATGTTCTTTACACTAATAAGACACTTAGACAACTGCAAGCCACATGACAGCACAGGTGAGGGTAACATCTAGATGATGAGGCATTGCAATAGTTAGTAGCTTGGACTGCCTTAGAAGAATCATTTAACCAACATCAGCATGATCCTACATGTGTTTTCAGTTGTGTTTCAAACTCTTTTCTGATGTATTTTCAAGACCAGGTGATATTTCAAAAAAGTTCACTTTAAATTAGATGCAAAAATTAGGGACATTTATAAAAAGGAATTTATCATTACTACCTAATGCTTTTATAATAGAATTTGCCTAAAACACACATTCTACAAATATTATTTTCTCAGTGCTACTCTAAGTTTAATCAGCAATATGACCGTTCTTCCCTCATAGAGAAAGTAATTTAATTTATGAAGTAAGCAAAGAGATTAGAACGAACTAAAATTTCCAATTATCTCAAATCTAATGATGATCATCTTACTCAATGTTTCTCCAAGGTTTACATAGAGGTTTACTCCACAAGACCTAAATAAGCCTATGCATCTATTCATAGGAGCGGGCACATATACACAGAAAACAAGTGCTAAAGGGAAAAGAAAAGTTATATTTCTAGAAGATCTCCTACTCTACACACTTATACACACACATGCAAATGATTCCTCTCTGTCCAAAAATAAACCTGGGAGTGATAAGTGATGGAAGATCTAATGAAGAGTAGTGAGAAAAAAGAAGAGCAAACAGTTAAGAAGAAAACTGTCAGGAAATTTCAGAGTTATTTCATTCCACCAAGAATTAGTATGTCTCATCAAAAAGCTAATCTACCATGATCAAGTAGGCTTTATTCCTGGGATGCAAGGTTGGTTCGACATACGCAAGGCAAGAAATGTAATTCATTACATCAAAAGAACTAAAAATAAATTCTACCTGATCATCTCAATAGATGAATAAAAGACTTTCCATAAAATTCAACATCTCTTCATGTTAAAAACTTTCAACAAACTATGCATTGGAGGACCATATCTCAACATAATAAGGTTCATCTATGACAAGCCCACAGTCAATATCCCATGGAATAGGCAAGCCGGAAGCATTTCCTTTGAGAACCAGAACAAGATAAGGATGCCCAGTCTCATCACTCCTCTTCAACAGAGCACTGGAAGTCCTAGCAAGAGGAATTAGAAAAGAGAAGAAATACAAGGCATTCAAATAGAAAGAGAAAAAGTCAAATTCTCTTAGCAGATAACATGATTCTATACCTAGAAAACCCTACAGTCTCTGCCCAGAGGCTCCTGGATCTCATAAACAACTTGAGCAAAGTTTCAGGATACAAAATCAATGTACAAAAATCAGTAGCATTTTTATATAACAATAATGCTCAAGCTGAGAACCAAATCAAGAACACAATTCCATTCATGATAGCTATAAAAAGAATAAAATACCTAAGAACACGGCTAGTTAGACAGGTGCGAAAAATCTCTACAGTGCGAATTACAAAAGGACTGCTGAAAGAAATCAGAGAAGACACAAACAAATGGAAAAACATTCCATGCTCATGGATAGGAAGAATTTATATTGTTAAAATGGACGTACTACCCAAAGCAATTTACAGATTCAATGCTATTTTTATCAAACTACCAACAACAATTTTTACAGAATTACACAAAACTATTCTAAAATGTATATGGAACCAAAAAGAACCCAAATAGCCAAAGCAATCCTAAGTAAAAATAACAAAACCAGAGCCATCACACTACCCAACTTCAAACTGTATTACAAGGCTATAGTAACCAAAACAGCATGGTACTAGTGCAAAAACAGGCACATAGACAAATGGAACAGAGAAGAGAACCAAGAGAAAAAGCCACACACCTACAACCATCTGATCTTTGAAAAAGCTGGCAATAACAAGCAATGGGAAAATGATTCCCTATTCAATAAATGGTACTGGGATAACTGGCTAACCATATGCAGAAGATTGAAACTAGACCCCTTCCTTTCACCATATGCAAACATCAACTCAAGATAGATTAAATAATTAAATGCAAAACCTAAAACTATAAAAACCCTATTAGAAAATCCTAGGAAATACCAATCTGGACACTGGACTTTGCAAAGATTTCATGACAAAGACTCCAAAAGCAATGGTAACAAAAACAGAAATTGACAAGCATGACCTAATTAAACTAAAGAGCTCCTCCATAGCAAAAGAAACTATCAACAGAGTAAACAGACAACCAAAGAATGGGAGCAAATATTTGCAAACTATTTGGGAAAGGTCTAATATTCAGAATCTATAAGGAACTTAAGCAAATCTACAAGCAAAGAAACCAAATAACTCCACTGAAAAACGGGCAAAGGGCATGAATAGACACTTCTTAAAAGAAGACGCACACAGAGCCAACAAGCATATGAAAAAAAAAATCCTCAATATAACTAATCAATAGAAAAAATGCAATTCAAAACCACAATGAGATACCATCTCACACCAGTCAGAATGGCTACTATTAAATGGCCAAAAATGAACAGATTTTGGAAGGTTGCAGAGAAAAGGGAAGACATATAAATGCTGGTAGTAATGTAAATTAGTTCAACCACTGTGGAAAGCAGTTTGGAGATTCCTCAAAGAACTTAAAACAGAACTACCATTCAATCCAGCAATCCTATTATTTGGAATACACTCAAAGGAATATAAATTGTTCTACCAGAAAGACACATGCGCATGAATGTTCATTGCAATGCTATTCACAATAGCAAAGACATGGAATCAACCTAGATGCCCATTAATGGTGGACTGGCTAAAGAAAACATAGTATATATACGCTGTGGAATACTAGGTAGTTATAAAAAAGAACAAAATATTGTCCTTTGAAGCAACATAAATGGAGCTGAAGGCCATTAGCCCGAGCAAATTAATCCAGAAACACAAAACTAAATACTGCATGTCCTCACTTATAAGTGGGAGCTAAAACTTGAGTACACATTGACACAAATAAGAGAACAACAGAAAACAGGGCCTAGTTGAGAGTAGAAGATGGGAAGTGAGTGAGGATTCAAAAAAAAACTACCAATCAGGTACTATGCTTATTACCTGAGTAACAAAATAATCTGTATATTAAATCTTTGCAACACACAATTAGCCCATGTAACAAACCTCCACATGTACCTCTTGAACCTAAAACAAAAGTGGAAATAAAAAAAGAAAGAATTAGTGCCTCCTAATTCCCCATAAAGAAATGCATATTTGAAACTGTAGGTAGGCAACTACATATATGTATATTTCTAAAAAGATTCATACATTACGTTTGCTTTTTATTTTAACTTAACTTTAATGTCATAATTTTTCAATGATCATTTTCCAATGTCAAGAAATACTCTTCTGGAAATCCTAACTAGAGCAATCAGACAAGAGAAAGAAATAAAGGGTATCCAAATTAGAAAAGAAAAAGTCAAATTATCCTTGTTTGCATGTGATATAATCTCATATTTGAAAAAACCTAAAGACTCGACCAAAAACTACTAGAACTAATAAATTCAGTGAAGTTGCTGGATACAGAATAAATAAACAAAAATCAGTATCTTGTTCTATATGCCAGCAGCAAACAATTTGAAAGTCAACAGCAAATAATTTGGGGAAAAAAAGAAATCCTATTTACAATAGCTACTAATAAAGTCAAATATCTAGAACCAATAAGTGAAAAATTTCTACAATGAAAACTGTTTAAAAATTGATATAAAAAATTGAAGAGGACACCAAAAATGAAAAGATGTTCCATGTTCATGGATTGGAAGAATCAGAATTGTTAAAATGTCCATACTATCCAAAAGGATCTACAGACTCAATGCAATCACAATCAAAATATCAATGACATTCTTCACCAAAATAAAAAAAAAAATCTTAAAATTTATATGGAACCACAAAAGACCCAGAATAGCCAAAGCTATCCTAAGCAAAAAGAACAAAACTAGAGAAATTGCATTAGCTGAGTTCAAATCATATTACAGAGCTATAGTAACCAAAACAGAAGGATATGGGCATAAAACACACAGACCAATGGAACAGAATAGAGAACCCAGAAATAAACCCATACATCTACAGAGAAGTCATTTTCAACAAAGGTGCCAAGAATGTACATTGTGGAAGGACAGTCTCTTCAATAAATGGTGAGGGAAAACTGGTTATCCATAAGCAGAGGAATGAAACTAGATCCTTATCTCTAGCCATATACAAAAATCAAATTAAAATGGATAAAGACCTAACTCAAAGACCTCGATCTATGAAACTACTACAAGAAAACATTGGGAAAATTCTTTAAGACATTGGACCACAAAGAAAAGATAGATGCTTGAGATGACTGTGCTAGGTTGTTCTTACATTGCTATAAAGAAATGCCTGAGACTGACTAATTTCTAAGAAAACAGGTTTAATTGGCTTATGGTTCTGCAGCCTATTGGTTCAGGCAACATAACAGTATCTGCTTCTGGGGAGGCTTCCAATCATGGAGGAAGGCACAGAGGGAGCAGGCAAAGATTTTTTGAGTAGTAGTCCACAAGCACAGTCAACCAAAGCAAAAATGTGCAAATGGGAATTTAAAAGCTTCTACACAGAAAAAAAAAAATCAACAAAGTGAAGAGACAACCCATAGAATGAGTAAAAGTATTTGGAAACTATCCATCTGACAGAAGATTAATAACCAGAATATATAAGGAGCTCAAACAACTCAATAGGAAAAAATAATAATTTAATAAAAATTGGCAAAAGATGTAAAGAGATAGTTCTCAAAACAGGACATGCAAATGGAAAACAAGTATAGATGAGGTGCTCAACATCATTGATCATCACAGAAATGCAAATCAAAATTACAATGGGGTATCATCTCACCCCAGTTAAAATGGCTTTTATCTAAAAGACAGGCAATAACAAATGCTGGTGAGGACATGGAAAAAAGGGAACCCTCATACACTGTTGGTGAGAATGTAAATCAGTACAACCCTTGTACACCGTTAGTTGGAATGTAAATTAGTGCAACCGCAACGGAGAACGGTTTGGAGGATTTTTGAAAAACTAAAAATAGAACTAACGTATATTTCAACAATCCCACTGCTAGATATACACCAAAAAGAAAGGAAATCATTATATCAAAGATACATCTAGACTCTCATGTTTATTGCAACACTATTCACAATAGCCAAGATTTGGAAGCAACCTAAGTATCTATCAACAGATGAATGGATAAAGAAAATACGGTACATATACACAGTAGAGTACTATTCAACTATAAAAGAGTAAAATCCCGTTATTTGCAACAGCGTGGATGGAACTGGAAGTCATTATGTTAAGTGAAATCAGTCAGGCACAGAAGGACAAACTTTGCATCTTCTCATTTATTTGTGGGAGCTAGAAAATTAAATTTTCTCAAAATTGAACTAATGGAGATAGAGAGTATAACAATGGTTACCAGAGACTGGCGAGGTCAGCGGGTAGAGAAGTGGGGATGGTTAATGAGTATAAAAACATAGTAAGATATAACGACTGAGATCTAGTATTTGATAGCACAACTGGGTAACCACAGTCAACAATAAGTTGTTGTACATTTTAAAGTAGCTAAAAGAGTACATTTGGAACGTTTGTAACACAAAAGGTATAAATGCTTGAGATGATTGTGCTAACCTGTTCTTGCTTTGCTATAAAGACATGTCTGAGACTGAGTAATTTATTTAAAAAAGAGGTTTAACTGGCTCACGGGTCTGCAAGCTGTACATACAGGAAGCATAACAGCCTCTGCTTCCTGGAGGAAGGCACAGAGGGAGCAGACACATCACCTGGCAAAAGCGTGGCAAAAGCAGGAGCAAGACAGACTGAGTGAGTTGGGGGAGGTGCCATACACTTTTAAAGGACTAGATCTTGTGTGAACTCGAAGCAAGAGCTCACTTATCACCAAGGGGATGGCCCAAGCCACTCATGGGGGATCCACCCCATGATCCCAATATCTCCCATCAGGCCCCACTTCTAACATTGGGAATTACATTTCAACATGAGATTTGGGCAGAGACAAATATCTGAACTATACTACTGATGGATACCTTATTTGCCCTGGAGTGATTATTATGCACTGTATGCCTGAATCAAAATATCTCATGTTCCCTATAAATATATGCATCTACTATGTACCCACAGAAATTAAAAATAAAAATAGTTTTCTATAATTTCATTTGTAGTTACTTATTTGTATTTTATTATATTGATGTTACACGATTTAATTAGTCCTCAAGTGCAGGATGCTTCAATTTTATACTGTTAAAGTGGTGGAGTGGTCATTTGTCACTTTACTTACCCCCTAACATTTTTTGTATGTGTCTGCCCAGTTTCATTGTCGAGTCCCCATACAACCTTAATCTCCAACAAAGGAAGCAGTTCTTTCTCACTGTTTTAAGTAGTAGGAAAGAAGAATTCTGGGTGATTGCCTGCTACTACAGAAGCCAGTGAAAAGAAATCCTCTCTCTTCGTTACTGTACATCCTGGTGTTAGCATGTCACCTAAATTTGGCCAGTTGGAGGCCCTCTTCTGGGACTTAGAACCTTGAGCTTTGAATCAAGTACTGGAGGGAAATGTTAGAGGTTGTTCATCACAACAGGGGTGGAGTTCTGAGGGCATCCTAACCACCTCTGCTGGCTACGAGCCTGTAACTGTGCTTCTTGTGTCTTCCTCCTTGATAACTTGAGTCCCACTGAATCTGTTTCCCATTCTTCTGGAGACTCCCAGGGAGCCTCTTAACAAATACATTTTTGTAAGAGTTAGTCAGTCTGGTTCCGTAGCATTAATCAGGAATTTCAATGTAATGAATGCCTATAATAAAAACTCTAAAGATCTCTTTTGCACTTATCCATTATTATTTCTTTAGTAAAAATCTTACAAATGCTAAGCCAAAGGTATGCAAAATTTTAGTTGAAAAGCAAATACTGTGTCAAACTACCTTCTCAAAATACAGCATAGAGGTTAAAAACATTAGCAGACTTCTGGCTGTACAATCTTTTGTAACTTATCTCTCAGCCTCAGTTTATTCATTTTACTATAGGATTAATCACAGCAACAATTTAACAGGGCCATTGTGAGGGAAAAAATAAGAGAGTATATGCAAAGTTTGGCACATAATAAACTATGAGTAAGTGTTAGATTTCATTTTTATTAGAAACAACGTAGAAATTATATGCCCACTGGCAGTGTCTAGGTGTACTCATTCACTCTTCTGCTTTCCTTTGGCTCTCTCTTGTCCCCCTCCATCCATTCACACATGCCTGGCCTGTGATTTAAATTCTTGGCAGGGGTATTTTGCATAATTCTTGCTTCTGTCTAGGCTTTTCATTTTATACAGTCATAGATTATACAAAAGACAAACTAAATTTAGAAATGCACTAAAAATAGGATTATCAGATTTTTTTCCCAAACTTCTAAGAAAAATACATTTGATGTATTAGGAAAACACTGCCGTGGTTGTTATTTAACTTTTAGTTATCTTAACAAAAAAAAAAAATTTGTCAAACTTCCTTACAATTTCTTTATAGTTTACTATTTTTGATTTAATTAACATATGAGAAGATGTGATATTGCAAACTTTTCAGTGCTTAGGGCTTCTAAATAAAGATCTTAATCTAGCCCTCATTCTATAAAATGGTGCAAAATAAACTTAGACAAAGTGGGTAGAGGCCGGGAATAGTGGCTCACACCTATAATGTTAGAACTTTGGAAGGATGAGGTGGGTGAATCCCTTGAGTCCAGCAGTTTGAGACCAACCTGGGCAACATGGTGAAAATCTGCCTCTATTATATTTTTTAAAAATATTGTTAAAGAAAAAATTAAACATTTAAAAAGAGGGTAGAAGTTAGACATTAAGAAATAATCTTTGATACAGCATTTTAAGAAAAAAAAAAGAGCCCTGATTAAAGATATGAGAGAGGTAAGAGTTTCTTTATATGTTGTCAAAGAAGAAAAGCAAGGGTAAATGTTAAAATTGAAAAGCGAATTCAGTTAGATGGAGAAAGTAGGACTAATATCAGAAAAGCTTTGAGAATCTCATCTGCGTTGTGTAACAGAGACACCTGCTGGTCACTGTATATTTCACTGTTCGAACACTCAAAATACTTTGCTCATTCACTTTTTACCTCCTACTCCCACAGATAGTCTCTAATCTCTTGAAAATTCACAACATAAACATGATGCGAGATGCATACCAAAATGATAATAATTAAATCAATGGAGTATATTTGTCGCATTGAATGTGGGGGAAAACTTCTGCCAGCAAGACAACTTTGATAATGTCATTGTAATATATATTAAGGCAAATGTGCTTTGTATAATAAGCCACTAAAAGTTAGACTAAAGTCTATCAAGCAGCTCCTTAACCAGAAAAAAGAAGAGTTTTGTTTTCTGAAAGTACAGAATAATATTATGGTAATCAAAAAGATGAGGCTGCGTGTGGTGGCTCATGTCTGTAATCCTAGCACTTTGGGAGGTCAAGGCAGGCAGATCACTTGAGCCCAGAAGTTTGAGATCAACCTGCACAACATGGTGAAACCCCATCTCTACAAAAAATACAAAACAAAAAAGAAAAAAGAAAAAGAAAAAGAAAAACTTAGCTGTGTCTGTCATCCCAGCTACCCAAGAGGCTGAGGTGGGAGAATTACTGAAGCCCAGGAGGCAGAGGCTGCAGTGAGCCCAGATCGTGCCACTGCAATCTAGCCTGGGTGACAGAGCCAGCTCCTGTCTCAAACAAAAAAAAAAAAAAGAAAAGAAAAAACAACAGATAAAAAATTTATAAAACAAATCTATCTAAGATGCCAGATTAGGAATCTGCTTTAGAAAAGAAATGCAAATGATATTATCTAGAAATATTAAAAGTTTATCTTATAATAAATCATTAATAAATGTGGGTTTGTTTTCTCTTAATGTTATAAAATTATCAAGATTGATGGGGTGTGTCCATAGCAACCAGAGTAGTACTTAAGAAGGGTCAAACATGAAGACTAATCGGGTGATTATGGAGGATAAGTTGGGTCTCCTATCCCTAAGAGATTCTTGACTCAGTGAGAATACAGCCCTTTTCCTTAAATAATTCAAGTTAGTTAAGATATTATGGATAATATACTTTTGGCAAGCAAAATATAATTTGTGTTTTATTTAGCACCCTCAAATTTTGTATTTTGGAAACAAAGATTTTAAAAATATTCCAGAGACCAGCAATCACAATCAGAATCTAAAATGGCATGTAGTATAAATTAACTTAGTAAGGTAAATATTGTACATGGCTACATTCACATTGGGGGCAAATGTAAAATGTGCCTACCATAATCAGTTAGCTCAGTAATTAACAGGTAGTTATTAACACTCTGTGCTCAATACTGTGCTTAGAATTATAAGAGATACAGAACTGTAAGATAATCTGTTTTCAAGGCACCCACATTCTAATTGTATAGACCACTTTATTTCACATAAATAATAACGTATGAGAAAAGTCAGCACTTAGTTATGAACTACATAACATGAAGACCCAAAGTCATCTAAAAGTTTCTACATGGCAGTTGGGATAACTAGAAACTAGTTAGGGAAATGTTCGTGGTGGAAATGAGTACCGAATGGGCATGTGAATCCCCGGCTGGATTTGAGTACATGGAAATCTCAGTGAAAGTTATTTCAGGAAAAGCGAAGAACACGAGCAATAGGAAAGAATCAAAGCCTGATGGCAATTGGTTTCTGGGAAGAGAATGTATCTCACTAAAAGCAGAGATTGGACTGAGGGAATAGCAAAAAATATTTCCCTAAAAAGAACGGGATCAGTGTAGGGAAATTCTTGAAAGCCTGGCAGAAGAGTTTAGATTTGATGCATCAGGACATTAGAAAGATGAGTTTTTATAAATTCAAAGAGAGAGATTTGATAAATCCACTATTTAAAAAAGATTAGTTTGGCAGCAGCCTTTAGCATAAGTAGTCTAATATGGATTGGCTCCACTTGGGTAACTTTGCTAATAATATTTGGATTCAAACTAGCTACAAGGAAAATGGTTCATATATAACTTTATACATTCAATATGATAATTAAATTATATACTTGGTGTCTATGCCAACAATAAATGAGAAAGAAAGCTAAGCAATACATTCAATTTCTATGGATAACCAACAAAGTAAATGAGACCCCATACCTACCCATCTTCTACCTCTTTTACTCCACTCCCTGATCAAAGGAAAAATATTGCTCAAGGCACATGAATGGTTATTGTTCTCTTTTTATTATCCAATCCTGGAAGAATTTGTCCTGAATTACACAAGATTCTAAAGTAGACACTAATAATGATAATAGTTATAATAATAACATATGCCACTATTAATGAGTGCCTATTAGTTGCTAAGCATAAAAAAGATTCTCTCTTATGTCATTCTTGCAATAGCCCTGCGAAGAAGGGACTGTGATCTCAATTTTTGTAACTGGGTTGCCTGAGGCTCACAAGACCTGGAGGATGTTCTCTCAGACTGTGTACTGGCATGTGAAGCGAGGTCTGTCTGGCTCCAAAGATTCTGCTTTTTTGCATGATCCCACCTGGCCTCTCTGGTGAGGACACCTGTCCCTGTTTTACTCTTAAGAAACTAAATGTCAACATTGAAGGCCACTTCAAACTACATCCAAATTATTGCATGCCAAAATGTTAGTGGACTACAGTGGTGAAAATCATAAGTATTGATAGAAAGATCTCGCTAAAAATTCAAATGGCAGAGTTTCAATTAATAATTTTAAAATTCATTCTCAGTATCCTAGAGTCATTATGAAGCCTGAAATTGAATAATAGTTAACAACACAATAATCCTCCTGATAGGTTTTTATTTTATTTTTGTTTGTTTTAATTACTTCGTTTGAGGGATATAATTCAGGCTACTCTACATTCTGGCCTACTTTTTAAATGCTCTTGACATAAATAATTGACATAGAGATTTTACTAGTCTGCCTCTCTCATTTTGGCATGGCTTTTCACTAACATTGATTAATATATCCTTATCTGGAAAACAAATCATCTCTGGTTTATAGTTTTTAAATAAGAGAGAAAGAAAGTTAAGGGCTGTTCACTATTTAGCTGTAAAGTTCTTTCCAATTCTGCAGCAATATACAGTAGAAAGGAAATGGGTCTGGGTCAATTGACTTTAATGGGCAGAAGTTACGGTGTTCAGTCACTTTCACTTACCCTAACTCACAAGTAAAAATTGTCTTTTCTGAGGTCAATGGTTAATTCAAAATATGACATTTTTGGCTCAGAGTTTTAAGGTTACAACATAAGAAATCTGGAGAACTTCTAGAATTGTATATTACATACGCAAAGCTCCCTCTCACTAGGGGAAAAAAAAAAGGGCTTCCATGAAACATTGTTTTTATTGCATGCTGGGCTACTGAGAATTTCAGGCAAACCTCTAAGGGACTAAAAAATAAAATAAGTTTGCTAAAACTCAAGAAGAAAAACCAAAAGAACCCCCAAGAGACAGGATGCCTTTGGAGCAAATGCCAAGATCATCACGCCAGTGATGAAACAGGGAAGATAAACTCAAAACTTACAGATGTAGCCAGGGGCCTAGGATAGGCTTAATGTAAAGACAGGTTGGTCGCCCAGAATCAAGTTGAATTATCTTAAAAATTATTTTCTAAAACTGACATAAATAATAAAGGGAAGAAAAATAGTTAACACACTCATGAAGAAGAGATAAAAAGTGAAGATCTTTGTCTTGATAAACAGCATAAATTATTATAAAAATATAATAATTAAAACAGTATTAGATCAATTGACCAGTAAAACAAAATAGAGAGCTCAAAAACAAACTTGTGCATATTAAAAGTTAGTATATTATAGAGATAGCCATGCAAAACATTACAGAAATTATGGACTATTCGATAATAGGGTAGGCTCATAGTTATAAATATGGGGGAAAAATAGGATCCTTACAGCACACTACATGCACAAATCAATTCCGGATTGATTAAAGGCTCAAATATAAAAGTTAAAAAAGATAAAATAGAAGGATGTATTAATGACTCAGGGAAGGAGATTTTAAATGATACAAAACGTACTAATCATAAAATTGACTACATTGTATAGTTAATAATTTATGTCATTTAAAGATATTATAAATATATTTTAAAATAATCCATGGAGACATTTGCAACATATATAACTTGTAAAATATTAGTATTCAAAATATATAAAGAATTCCTAAAATTGGAAAGAAAAAAATTAGAAAAAATGAGAAAATTTACATGAACAAGCATTTATAGAAAATAAATAAATGGAGAGTAAACATATGAAAAATTATTTAATTTCACTAACAATTAGAAAAATGCAATTAAATATCACAAGCAGATGTCATTTTACTTTCATTAAACTAGAAAATATTGACCAGCATGATAAATGCTAAGTGTTGGCAAGCATGTAGCTCAATTAAAAATCTATGTGGCTATTGTGAATAGTGCCAATATAAAACATGGAGATGCAGGTACTCTTTTGATTATTAATTTCCTTTCTGCTAGACAAGTACTCAGTAGTGGGATTGCTGGAGCATACGATAGTTCTTTTTTTAGTTTTTTGAGAAACTTTCATACTGTTTTCCATAATGGTTATACTAATTTATATTTCCACCAACAGTGTATAAAAGTTCCACCTTCTCCTCATCTTCACTGGCACTTGTCATTTTTGTCTTTCTAATAACGGCCATTTTACCTGAGCTGAGATGATATCTCATTGTGTTTTTTATTTGCATTTCCCTGATGATTAGTGATGTTGAGTATTTTTTCATATACTTGTTGTTATTTGTATGTCTTCTTTTAAGAAATGTCTATTCAGATCCTTTGCCCACTTTTTGATGGGATTATTTGTATTTTTGTGGTTGAGTTGTTTGACTTACTTGCATATTCTGGATATTAGTACATTGTTCAATGAATAATTTGCAAATATTTCCCCATTGTAAAGGATGAATGGAATACTATTCAGCCATAAAAAATAAAATTCTATTTGCAGCAACATCAATGGAACTGGAGGTCATTATGTTAAGTGAAATAAAACAGGCACAGAAAGACACATATCACTGTTTGCACTCATTTGTGGGAGCTAAAATAGTTGATCTTATGGAGGTAGAGAGTAGAATGATGGTTACTAGAGGCTGGGAAGAGAATGGGGATGAAGAGAGGTTGGTTAATGCGTATAAAATACAGTTAGACAGAAGGAATAAATTCTAGTGTTTAATAACACAGTTGATTCACTACAATTAATAGTAATCTATTGTGTATTTCAAAATAGCTAGAGGGGAAGATTTGAAATGTTCCCAACATAAAGAAATGATAAATGGTTGAGATGATGGAAAGCCTAGAAACCCTGGTTTGATCATTAAACATTGCATGCATCAAAATATCACATGTACCCCATAAACATTTATAATGATTATGTATCAATAAAAAGTCTATATGGCATTGATAGAAGTATAAATTTCATAAAAAGAACTCTGGAAAACAATTGGCACTATTTTGTAAAGTTGGACATCAGTTCTCCTATTTCTAAGCCATAGAGAAATGCTTGCACAATTACATCAGAAGAAATATAGAAGAATATCCACAGTAGCATTTTTCATAATCGCAAAACACCAGAAGTAATTGAAATGTCCATAAACAAGAGAATGGATAAATACATTTTAGACTTTTCACATAATGGATTATAATCGACTGATGAAAATTAAAGACGTATGAAAATTAAAGACGTATAGCTACAAAAAACAACTTGCAATGTAAATATTGAGAGGAAAAGTCACAGAAATCTATAAAGAGTGGATACCTTGCCACTTTGTCAGTACAACTAATTTGGAATTATGTGACCCAGAAGTGCTTTCTCAGCGTGATTTTGAATTAACATTACTACAAAAGAAATTTGTCTAATATTTAAAAGGTGAAACTTTTAAGTCTCAGATGGTCGGTAACATTCACATGCAGTTGCAGCTCACACACGTTGTCACTGATCTTGGCAGAGGACGGCAGCCAGCCCTGCAGCTTCCCCAAATCCCTCCAGATCTCCTCCTTCACCTTCTCTGATTCTGGCCAGGTGTGGCTCAGCCCTGTGGTGAAGAGAATCATCTTCTCTCAAGTCACCTACATCATCAAGATTGGAGGTCATGAGAGACAGGTGTGTCTCCAGTTTCTCCTTGGTCTCTCCCACTTGACTCCAGCTTTACCTCCAGACTCAGGGACAGCTGGCTTTGAGCTGAGAGAGGCAAAAACAAACAAACAAAAAGACTACATACACTACCGAATCAGTTTCATAACTGCCTAAATTCTAGTCCCTTGGCCTATATCACTCATATGCTTTCTGCTTTTCTAAGCAAACCCTAATTGTATGATGCCAGTGTGAGGCCTTTTAGATAGCTCAAAACTAAAAGTAAATAATGGATTGTTTAGGTATGCATCATATATGATGAAACTTTTTTAAACAAAGAAAATGGTAGACATAAAATTCACCTCTAAGAGGGAGGCAGGAACAGAAAAGGATAGAAAAGAAACACATTGGTGGGCTCAGTGGTATTCAGAATGGTGTTGGCAGATTTCTGAATATGGGAGGAGGGATTCACTCATGTTCATTTCATTGTTTTGCTTCACAACTTAAATATACATTATATGTTTTATTCTTTTTCTTATTTATACATTTATAATTTTGTATGTATAAAACATAAGAAGGGCATGAAAACAAAATTGAGTTAAGAAATCAGTAATTCAACAGGAAAAGAAGGTAGTGCCCAGTGCCCAGAGCAGAAGGTGCACCAATTTTCTGAATCACCCCTAGAGAAAAATGATCTTCGAGGACAGCAGAGTATGAAAACGTGAGCAGGCCCAGAAGCAAGCCACAGAGTGATTAGAATAATTTAGGAGTGGAGTATGCTCTTATAGTACCCTGGGTACAAAACAGCTTCTCTGTCCTTGGTGCTAATAAGTGATACACAGAAATAATGGTAGAAAAAGGAAGGACAGACCTAGAAGGATTTTATTGCATAAGAATAATACTAAGAAGCTGGAAATAAACCTAGTATCCAATAAGAGACATTGTTTAAACAAATTACGGTACATTAGCGTAATGGGAAATTATGTAGGTATTAGACTGAAACAGGATTATGTACAACTATATGGAAAGATATCCATGATATATTGTTAAGGGAAGTGAGTAAATTATAGAACAATATATACAATATTAACAAATTTCTGTTACTAAAAATGTATAGCTATTTTATATATGTCTATGCAGGAAAAAAAGTCAAGAAAACACCACATGGGGAAGCTGGATTGCTTGAAAGTTGTTTTCTAACTTTACATACTGCTGTGTTTAAATTTCTTACAATGAGCTATATAAAGAAAATGTTTTTAGCTGGCCTAAAATTTAGGGGAAAAAATCACTTTACGAAAAGGAGAAACCTAGGCCATCGTATATTTCACCTAGTCCTCTGAGTTCATCGTCTTCATGAATAAAACAACTCATTGCTAACATTCGAAATTCTTAAAGTGGATGGCACTGAAATAAGCTTATGCCTATCCTCAGAATCTTGCAAAAGAACTTTTTCAGGAAAAGAGAAAACTAATTTTACTAAAAATATATTTAAAAGGTTAACATTAGCTATAGACTGCATTACAAGTATTATTTTCTTTATTAAAATGTTGGCCCATTACCAATTAAATCTCTCTCTTTACAGGAAAAAAAAAAAAAAAAAGATGGAAGTCCTTCCCTTTAATACATGAGAGTAAAGGTGTATACACATAAAAACATAAAATGATACACAAAAGCCCCCTTTCCACCAATGTAAATCTTTTCTTTGAAGCAGTTATCATGCTTGAAATCGTGTCATTATTTTAGCAACCAGTTGCTAAAGGTCTGGGCTCCTCTGATTGGGCTTAGCTCCCTGAGCTCCGGAATCCTATCGTTCTGGTTCCTTACTGTATTCACAGTGCCTAGGAAATGGTAGTTGTACAACAACTATTTGTGGAGGAAAGGAAGACAGGAAAAGGAAGAGGGAGAAAGGAAGGAGGGAGGAATGAAATCACATTTTCAAAGAAAGAAAGGAATGTCCAAGGCTATATCTGCTAAAGAGATGTTATCAGTATCATGTTATCAATGTTTACATGTAAGACTCACGTAATCAATGTCACAGAACTGGCCCTGCAACTGCTTTCTAATAGCTCACCCAGAATTCTTTCTGCTCTACCAGGCAACAGATCCTATTCTGTTCCAAGTTAGTGGGTTTCCTCCCAATTTGAACCAAAAGAATATTGATGTATATAGTATAGTTAATTTGCTCTAAATTTAGCCAAGCACTTCAACACCTACTACTAAAATGTCAGATATGTTACTGTAAAAACATTTGAATCAGATCATTTGATTAGGACAAAAGGACTGTGAACATCTTGACATAATTTCCCTTCTTTCCTTTGTCTCCAACATGTATAGGGCTGAGTCTAGAAAACTCTTTTCTTTTGTGATGTTATTGAATTTCATCATATCAGGCAAAAATGTAAAGCCATAGCATTGTGTTCAGAAAAGCTAAGTAAATTCTTTGAAAATATCATGTTTATTAAGGCTTTATTTGTTGAAAAGAGAAAACCATCTGAAAACTGATACATTTCCATATTCTATAATCCATTGCAATTCCTTACTAGTCCAGCTTTGAAAAATAATTTTAGCCATTGGGATAGTATTATTTATAAATTCTAAAGTCATATCCAAAATCTAAAGGTCTTGCTGAGGCTAAATATGGTTTTGGTGGACTGAGGAAAAATGAAGATTCAAAGAGAATTAGACTACTGAAGTCTCACATTTAAGACATAATTAAGTCTAGGAAACCAAAGCTGAGTTTAGGCTTATTTTCTGAATTCTAGAGTTGCTAGAAAGAAAACTTAAAGGCTATCATTTGCATTGGAAAGAGTGCATAATTTATACTTCGGAGACCACAAAAAAAGAAAAGAAAATCATACAAGAACACGCATCTGCATTCCCATAAACTTGTTTTTTTTAGGGATGGATTCACTCCTTAATTCAACAGATATTATGTGTTAGAGACTTTTTCAGGGAGTTAGTATTTTATATATAAGTCACAATGTAAATCACACCCAGAAGGCAACCGATAGATAACATATTAAACAGTTCCATCTTTATTTAAAACTGAAAACAGTATATTACAGTGCTTAAGAATTGCTATGGACTGAATTGTGTCCCCTAGAATTTATATGTTGAAGCCCAAACCCTCGATGTGAAATGTGACTGTATCTGGAGATAAAGAATCTAGGAGGTAATTAAGGTTAAATGAGGTCATAAGAATGAGGTATTAATACCACAAGACTGTAACCTTATAAAAAGCGTAAGATCTCTCTCTGTCTCTCTCTCTAACATAAACACACACAGAGACACACACACAAACACACACTTTGCTCTCTCTCCCTCTCCCCCTCTACATCAAGTAATGAATGACAAGGAAAGCAGCCATTTGAGAGCCAGGAAGAGAATCCTCAAAAAAAATAAATAAATAAACACAGACACACACGTTTGGCAAGCACCTTGATCTCTGACCCACCAGTCAAGAAAACTGTGAGAAAGTAAGTTGCAGGTTTTGAAGCCAACATTCAACTGTATTTCATTATGGAGGCCCAAGCTAAGACAAGAACATAGATTGTTTTTTTAATAAGACAGATCTAGTTTTAAATTCTTCCCTAGATAACTCTCTAAATCTCAGTTTTCTGTTTGTAGAAAGTTATGAACCCACCTCCAAACTCTGCTTTCAGAAAGAAAGCTATGGAATTAAATAAATGGTAACTATTTTTATTTTATGTGTTTTATTCACCATTTACATAAACTGTTTAGCAAATCATGGACTTTATAACTTATAGAAAACTCAAATAATACATGTTTACATGCTAATTAATTATTAATAATCACCTGTCCAGAAAGAAGTGATTTGTCTTTCATGAGTCTAATCATTTGTCTTGATCTTTGACTTCAAGGTAGTGTGACCTTTGAATGACTAGCAGCATGTCAGAAGGCACAAATGGCCATTAAGCAAGAGAAAAGATTGTAAAATTATTCTATTAAGTTGTTGAATACACTCTTTATGCAGCTTTTAGTGAAAACATTTTAAAGATATAGTCTTATTGTTTGTGTCAATTTACATGGTGCTATTAGTTTGAGTAAACATTGCCCTTAGTTACGGTATTTGATACGATATAAGCAATCAGTGTAAGCTCTCAGAATGAATGGATAAATCCAGTCATTTTAGCAATAGCAGAAATATTTATGATTAGCTGCCCTAATATACATTTACTTAATCACTCATTCAACAACATATAATTTCCATGTATCATATATAATCAGAAACATGTATCTCCATGGCATGCTGTGGAAATACTAAAAGGAGCTAGATGTGGTCTTAGTCCTTAAGCAGCTGGATCCCCAAGGCTTAGTGAAGAATTTTATCTACATACTTTCATATATACTCTTTATTTACTCTTTTCATTTATGCATTCAGTTAAGCATCCACAAGGTGTTTAGCACTGTTGTAGGAAGTGAATATATAGCAAAGAACAAGACGACAAAGCTCCTTCTTCCATGATGCCCCAATTCACAGTCTGTGTTGTACTTCCCTGTTTACTTCTTTTTCTTCCCTGTGTCTTGGGCACATCCATCACCTACCAAAGATTTTTGCACATAGAAACAAATGGTGTAATTAGACGGAAGTAGGAATAGTATGAGTGCCATACTCTTGCATCCAATCTCATGGCAGATATTGTTAATTAATTATGGCTCTCATTCCCCAAAAGTATGAATGTGATCTTAAAATCCTTTTTATCAGTATTTGTACCAGTCAGGACCAATAAAAGGTAATAAACTCATTAAAATATTGGTCTATTTTAATCTCTGAGTGGAATGAAGAAGGCAGGGTACAAGTTATAACTCCCACTTCAACAAATAGAAAAAACTGCATACATCCCAAAGTCAAGTTCGTAAGACATCGAAGTAGGGAGGATGCAAAGAGGACTAAATGAACTGTTTCCAGAGGTGGAATATTTCTTGTGAAAGATGAGACCAACAGTTTTCTCCATTGCAGCATTTGCCAAATCTGTGCACATAGTAACGATCAAGCTTGACTTAAGCAAAGAACTCCTCTAGGAGAAACAGAAACCCTCAGAGCTTTGGGTGGACACCGGCAGTGGAATCTAAAGGAGCCCCAAACATGAGTGCTAAGGTGGTGCAAAGCAGAGCAGGAACTCCTGTTTCTTGCAATGCTTAAGAGATAAAGTCCCTCTAGAAGGAGGGGTCTGCAACTAACACAGGGCATGTCTGTACTTTAGAGAAGGACTAACTTTTTACTTGCTGTGGAATCCAACCCCTATGTGGCTAAATTCCCAGTTGTACTGAGATGATTCATCCTCAGTCTATCTGCATAAGAGAAAAGGGAAAATCTTGTTTGAGAGGACAGTAACTTCAACCTCTCTCTACGGTTCTAACATGTATAGAAATGAAGCATCTGAATAAACTGGAAAACATAACAAAAGAAAATGAAAAAAAATCAGATGATATAAAGACACTTCCTCTTCTCCCTAGCTATGGATATTATTGGACTAAACAGATAAAAGCTTTAAAATAACTAACGAATAAATTTAAACAAAAGAGAATAAATGATAAGCAGAATGAAAAGACAGAATTTTAACATATAATTAGAATCAATATAAAAATCAAATGAAACATTCTAGAACTGAAAAATCTAAAACACATGAATTAAAATCTCTAGAATGTGTTTCATAGCTGACTAGACACAGCATAGAAATTATTAGTGAACATAGAGACAGAAAAAATTCAACTTGAAGACAGAAAAATGGAAAGAAAAGAACTAAGTATTAAGAAATACAAGGCAAAAATTAATATAGCATATTCTAGACAATAAAGCAAGTGTGAATATATTTCAAAGGATTAAAATCATACAGAATATGTTGTCCAGCCACAGTGTAATTATACTAGAAATTGTAACAAAAAGGTAATTAGAAAATCACCAAATGTTCGGAAATTGGGAAGCACACTTCTAAATAACCAATGGTTCAAAGATGAAAATATAATAGAAATAAGAAAATATAGTAAAGACAATAATAAGTTAAAGTTAAAATTAAATTAAAGTGGACATAAAATATTTATGCTATTAGCACATATTGTTTAGGCTATCTACTCAAAGTAGCATTAACGTGTAATCAATTAATATGTGCTCCAATCTTTGATTGATTTTACTTAACAACACGGTTTAGAAACACTTGTTAGAAATACAACAATACAAATCAATTTCATTTTTTGTTATAACTCCACTGTTTGACAGAGCCATAAATGGTTGATTAGGTAATTTCCAATTAGTTTTTGGGAAAGAGTCCTGCCCTGAGCAATTAAGATGTGTGCTTTCATAGAATATCTATAAATTCCTAGCAGTAGAATACTTAGAATTTCTGTATTCTTCTTCATAGTTCTCAGGTATAGAAAATTATATTTTTCAAAATAACTTTACTGAAGTATAATTTACATAAAATAAAAATTCAGCCATTTAAACTGTACAATCTAATGAGTTTGACAGAGATACATTTATAGACATAAGTATTCATACAAGGGGATATCTAGGTAGAGATATAGATCTATATCCATGTAACCACTACCACAGTTAAGATGTAGAACATTTGCATCATTGCAAAAACTTCCCTTGTGCCCCTTCCCAGTCAATCACCTCCTTGCATCTCAGCTATCACTGCCCTGCTTTCTGTCACTGTGTATTAGGTATTTCTTTTCTAGAATTTCCTATACATTTAATCACAGAGTAGAAATTCTTCTGTGCCTGAGTTCTTTTGCTTAGCTCATCATACTGTTATTGTATTTATGAACAATTTCTTTCTATTGCTGAGTAGTATTCTGTTATATGGATATATCATAATTTGCCTCTCCATTTACCTGCTGAATTTGTATTGCTTCTGTTTGGAGGCCATTCTGAACAGAGATGCCCAAATCATTGATGTATAAGTCACTGTGTGGACACATTTTAATACTTCTTATGCACAATTGTACAGTAAAACTATTTATCCACTCAACTGTTAATGGATCTATGATTGTTTCTAGTTTGGGGCTACTGCAAGAAAAACTGCTACATACATCCTTGCACAATTTTTTTGATATGGTTTTATTTTTCTTGGTTAAATACTAAGTGAAATTGCTGAGTCATATGGTAAGGATATGTTTAACAACGTAAGAAACTGTCAAACTGTTTTTGCAAAGTTAAGGTACCATTTTATATCATTGCTGGTGATGTAGGAGAATTCCAGTTGTTCCATATCTATGTCAACACTTAGTGAATCAACCTTTAAGTTTTAGCCATTGTAGTGGACGTGTAGTGATTTTGTTTGTCCCCAATGTTAAGTATCTTACCATGTGTTTATTGGCTATTAGTATATTTTCTTTTATGAAATATTTATTACAATCTTATGACCAAATTTTAACTAGCTATTTTCTGTTATATTGTTATTTAGTTGTAAGAATTACTCATAAACTCTAGATGCAAGTCTTTTGTTAGATATATGTACTATATTTTCTTGGTTCGTGAGTTGACTTTTCATTTTTTGATGGTGTGTAAGAATAGAGATTTTTAATGTTAATGACATTCTATTTATCAACTTTTTTATGATTCATGCTTTCTGTTTCACACGTAGGGAATCTTTACCTACAAGAAGATCACAAATATCTTCTCCCATGCTTTTTCCCCACAAATTTGTAGTTTGAGCTTTGAGGACTTACATTTAGATCTACGACTAATTTCAAGTTAATTTTTGTGTTTGGTGTGAAGTAAAGGTATCCCAATATCTTGGGGATTTCTGGTGTTCTGCATAGTGCTTACCTCTTCAGAGCCCTTTGCTGCAACTTCAGCCTCCTTCCAAAACTCCTGAACTCTGATATGTGTCTTCTCTACAAGGCAAGGCCATATATTCTACTTGGGACTTTCCTCTACACTGTGGTCTTGCAAGTGTGTTTCTCAATAAAAATACAGGATGACTATACACTTTACGGGGTTTATCTCTTTTTTTCTCAGGGATCACAGTGTTTGTCTGCCTATTTTCCAAAGTCTGAAACTATTATTTAATCTAATTTTGTGCTGTTTTCCATCTCTTCCTCTGTGGAGCAAGGATAATTCCATTCATTATAATCATGGCTGTAAATGCAAGTCTATGTGCCCTGAATTTTAATCAATATTACCCTTTCAAAATGTACTCCACAAACAGGCCTATCATGAGCAACAGACACATTCACTAGTACTGCTTATCATTATTTAAATATTCTCAGGTAAGATAGTATATAGTTTCCTAGGGCTGCCATAACAAATTATCACAAACTGCATGACTTTAAAACAACAAAATGTTATTGTCTCATAGTTTTGGAGATTAGAAGTCCAAAATCATAATATGAGTTGGGCATGTTCCCTCTAAAACATGCAGGAGAATCCTTTATTGTCTCTTCGTAGCTCTGCTGGTTTGTTGACAATCTTTGACATTCATTGGCTTGTAGCTACATAACTCTAATCACAGCCTTGGTCATCACATAGCATTCTCCTTGTGTTTCTGTGCCTTTATATGGCCCTTTTCTTAGAAGGATACCAGTAATATTGGATTAAGAGACTACTCTATTCCTGTGTGATCTCATATTATCTGATTATATGTCCAACAACTTTATTTCCAAATAAGGTCATATTCTGAGGTACAGGGGTTTAGCACTCCAGCATATCTTTTTTGGAGGTGGACCACAATTCAACTGATTACAGATAGGTAGAAATGACATGTTATTATTCTGATTTATGTTTATTTAAATGTGACTAAGGTAGAATTTATTTTCATGTTTGTTGGTTATTTTTATTCTATTTTCTATTGTCCATTTACATCCTTTCTTATCTTTCAATTGAGTTGTACATCTTTATACTCTGAAGGAATTCTCCATAAAGTAAGGAATTAAATCTCTTGTACGTCATGTATGTTTAGTAATTCTTCAGTTTGTCATTTGTATTTTGACTTCATATAAATTCAAATAGGTAATTCTGCCTGCTAGATAATCTTAAATTCTACATAATCAAATTTATCTGTTCAGGTTAGTTTTGCCTTATTTGTGTCTAGGTTTTAAGTCTTAATTTCAAAGACTTCTCCTACCCCTGATGTTAAGGTGTAACACCCCTTTTTACATTCAATATTATAAATAGTCAATTGTCCTGCTACATTTGTTGAATAATATACCTTTCATTTATTTTGAAGAGATTGCCACTTTCTTCTTTGGTCCGTTTTATTTTTATTTCTTTTTTCTTTTTTTTTTTTTTTTTTGAGACGGAGTCTCGCTCTGTCGCCCGGGCTAGAGTGGCCGGATCTCAGCTCATTGCAGGCTCCGCCTCCCGGGTTCACGCCATTCTCCTGCCTCAGCCTCTCGAGTAGCTGGGACTACAGGCGCCAGCCACCTCGCCCGGCTAGCTTTTTGTATTTTTTAGTAGAGACGGGGTTTCACCGTGTTAGCCAGGATGGTCTCGAACTCCTGACCTCGTGATCCTCCCGTCTCGGCCTCCCAAAGTGCTGGGATTACAGGCTTGAGTCACCGCGCCCGGCCTATTTTTATTTATTTTATTTAGTTTTTTGCAACAGGGTCTCACCATGCTGCCTAGGCTGGATTCAAAATCCTGGGCTCAGATGTTCCTTCCACCTTAGCCTCCCGAGTAGCTGGGACTACAAGCATGTGCTGCTAAGCCTAAAGTCCATTTTCTGTTTCCTCTGTAGTATTAAGTTTGTAGTTTTGTCACTTAACATGTGGAAGGACTATATATCCATTAAATTCTTATCTTAAATATTTCAAATAAATTTTATTGTCATTTTATCAAGTCATAAAATATTCTGCTGGCATTTTATTTGATATTTCACTGAATTCAAAGATATAAAAAGAACTGGCACCCTTAAAATAATAACCACCTAGCATACAAATTATGGTCTCCAGATACCACACTTTCTTAATAAAAGAAAGTAGGGTTCCTTAGACATACAGTTAATTATAAGTATGAAACAAAACAAACAAACAAAAAAACAAGTAAGAGGATGTTAGATATCTTTTTAGAGCAGGTAGCAAGGCAGTAAGTAAAGCGATTGTGTCAAAAGCATTCATGAGTGAATTCTGAAGAGGCTGCCATCGGCCAAAATTAAAACAATCTAAGTATCAAGAAGGATAATAATTGCAACGGATTGTAACATAAAACACCAAACAATAACTGTAAAAACAACAAATTAATTGGTCACCATTGGAGAATGATTACGATGATTATTTCCCAACCCCAATGCCTTGGCTTTTCTGTTCTTTCTAACATCACTGGAATAGTCTCACCAGCATTCTTATTTAAGTATTTCATTGTTCCTCTGATTGTAAACAAACAAGAAGGGATAAGTGGTATTAGTTACTACACAGTGTAGTTGATTTAGATAATGAGATGTGAAACTTTTGAATTAATGAAGTATAGATGAACTTTTTGGACTTTGAGTTCATGCTATAATGGGATGGGACTTTGGCGGATGTTGCATTTTGTATGTGGACAGATGTGAATTTGAGGAGCCACAGAACCATTTTCGTAGGCATAATAAAAGCCTCCTCAAATTCTTAGAACTTGTGAATTCTAACTGTGTAGTTACCTTACACAGCAAGAGGGACTTTGCAGATATGATAAGTTTACTGGGTTTGAAATGAAGATTACGTTGAATTGTCCAGACAGGTCCAATGTAAACACATGACATCTAAAATGTGAAAAAGCGATGCAAAAAGCTGTCTTCTGTGACGGATCTGACCCACTGTTGCTGGCTTTGAAGATGGAGAAAGAGGGTCTCCGAGCTAAGAAATGTGTATGGCCTCAGAAACTGGAAAGAGCTCTCAGGTTACAGCCAGCAAGGAAATGAAGACCTGAACCCTACAACTGCAAGAAAATGAATTCTGCCAATAACCCAAATTAGCAGGAAACTTGATTCTCCCCTAGAACATCCAGAAAGGAAGGCAGCTTTGCTAACAACTTGCTTTTAGTGAAGTGAGACGCATACCAAATTTCTGATATACCGAATTGTAAAAATAATAGATTTGTGTTGGTTTAAGACACGAAATTTGTGGTAATTTGTTAAGGCAGAAATAGAAAATGAATACCACCTATTTAGTTCAATCTTAATTCTAAAGGCCTTCTACTCTGAGATCACATAATCTTTATCTGCTTCTTGAACAAATCAGGATCTTGTTAGCAAGGAGAAAGGAGTGGGTGGCAGGGAGAATCCCAATGACCAGTGCTTGCCACAGACGGCTAATCTTCATCTGGTTTAAGTCTCTAGTTCTGTCTCTCAGAATTCTACCTCATGCTTTATGATCCACCACTTTCTAATCTATGGACTAGATGATCTCTTGCTTCTATGCTCTTGGTAACTCAGTTCCCTCTGCCTGGAAACACCTCCAGCCCATTGCCCATTACAAGTAATACTTAAGAACTAAGTGCTTGAATTCTTCACTCCTCACAAGAATCTTCCTGAACAGCACTCATTATAGATACACACTTTTTATAGTTTGCATTATGAAATACTTAAAAATGCACAAAAGTAGAGAGAACATTGCAATGGATCCCTATCAACCAGAATTCAGCTTCCATAATCAAAATTCACATTGATAAGGCAGATAGAAATAAACAGCGATGTATTCCCACAGCAAGCTGACGTGTTGTCAACAGGGATGGTTTGATTTATATCTAAGCTGAGGAAATGGATTCAGTTCTCCAGGATCTTAGTTATCGTGAACTCCAACAGCAAAAATGACAAAACCACTCTCAGAGGAGCCACTAAGTGCGACCAGTGACCAAGATGCAAGAAAAATCCTACTTCAGACTAGAACCTGAACAGCATGTCACAAGCGTCCTAAAATGGCTGTCACGTTACAGGACTTGTCCATAAGGTCAATTTTGGCCACTTAAGACTTACTTGAAGAGAGAGCTAAGGGTTTTCTTTTTAATTTCGTTTTTTGTTTTTGTTTTTAATGGCCCACTTCAGTGTTAGCAATAGAGAAAATGTGTCCCTGATCCCTTGGATAAATCGAATTGACTGAAGAATGCTTGAATTCATTTATCCCAAAACAAAGGCAGAGGGCTGAGGGTCACTGGAGTTTCAGGGCTGTTCCCAGGGCTGCGAGCACCGACGCCAGAGCCGACTTCCCTCGGGCCCCGCACTGCGGCAGGGACCCTTCTACGGAGGATGGCTGGGGCTCCGGGAGGCTATGGGAAGGCCATCTAGAAGCTAGATCTCAGGCAAACGAACGCGCTTTAAAAGTAATTAAAACGAAAGAACACAAACTCGAATCCTAGACCTGATTAGGTGCGCGACCAAAGAAAGCAATAACTAACGGTTCTCACCCTCCATTTCATTCCCTCCCGCGGAAAGAGAAAGGCTGGAACTACGCTTCCCAGAATGCAAAGCGCGGGGCGGGGCTAAAGAGATAGCGCCGCGGGACAACAGGTTTGATTATAAACACCAGTCTCCCGCCACGGCGCTCCTCCCCCTCAGCCTGACTGGTCCTGCCAGCCGTTGCGTAGGAGGGGGACTCAGTCGTCACTGGCAGCGGTTGAATGGAGGCTCTTTGCCCCGCGCCCTCACGGTAGATGAAGTCTTTGCTTTGGTCAGAGTGATAGCTTCTCCGATTGCCTCAGAGCAAGAGGACTACATTTCCCAGGGGGCTGCGGCACTGCCGGGCGGAGTGGGGGCGGTGCCTCACGTCTGGTACAGTCATCACAAGCCTGTTCGGCGGGACTGTGATGGCCAGAGAGATGACGATCTTAGGTGGGTTTCCGGGGGTCCTTGTTGCTCTTGAGGGCATAGAGGCGATCTGAGGATGCCAGCGTGGGCGGGGGTGGTTGACTCACCTACTGGATCTAGCTGGAGCAGCGGAAGGGGAGTCAGAAAGGTGACTTAGAGGCGGTTTTCGGCTGTTCGGAGTAGATGGGGGCGGGGACGCCTCCAAGAGGGCCCCGGCCCCTGCAGGCCAAGGTAGGGTAGATGGCGACCAGCTGTGTCCATTCCAGGGACATCAGGCTTAAGGAGGCGTACCTTTCAACAGCACCTAGGTTTTTGAATTGCCTGTTGAATTAGGGCGAGCTATGGAAGGCTGCGAGAACGTGCACCTCCAGGACCCCTTTGTGGAGGAAGGGGGAGGAGCTACATCCGGATCTATTGGCTCACGGATGCTGAATTTGGAGGGATTCAGGACTCTGATGTATAGCTCGATCGATGCTTTTTCCATCAGATCGGGTTTGGAATTACCTATCCCCCACCCACACAAACACCCACGCCGCGTCTCCAAGGTGATGAAATGCTTCTAAAATGTTGCCTGTAGCTGGAAGGGGAAAGTGGGATTTGCACTTGGTTTTATTTCTTTGAGTTATGTGTTGATGAGGATGAGCTAACAATTAGTAACACAGAGGCCTGACAATTGACGTTTTGGGTCGTATGTAATATGAGTGGACACAGGTGTATAACACAGCCTCCTGATACCAAATACGAGATTAACTAAAAACCAAAGGGGCATCTTTCTTCACTTATGTTTACAATCTGCGTGGCATTTGTTCCTACTCTTTTTTTCTTCTTTTTTTTAAATTAGTATTTGTTGGGCATCTGCTATTCCTGGTCTGGGGGATACAACAGTGAGCGAAACTTGTCTTCAGGAAGCTTTCATAGATGTTGCCATCAGGGTTGCCCACTTTTATGTTGCTTCTCCTGTAAATATTACCACTACAAGGAGGATGTCCCTAGTTCATACCTAAATACTTAAAAAGTTAACTGTGTTCTGTTATGAAGTGACAGTTTCATAACTAAGGAACTTTCAAAATCATTTTATCCGATTTATCCATTTCATCCCTTTGAAAGGGAAAAGGAGGTGAGATACGAAGATAGAATTTTAGCCTTGCAATAATAAAGTTTTTGTTGTGAGGATTTTAATAATGGAACTTTTAAAAAAATGATAGTTGAAGCTTTTTATAAAGCTGTAAAATCTAAATATCAATTCATCAAGAATATTAGATTATATCTGGCTTTTGCTCCAGATAAATGTTTCTTGTCAGCATCTGCACAAATATTATTGAAATATTTTTACATTTATTACATTTATTAAAGAATGACACAAACATACAGTTATAGGGTTTTTTGTTGTTGTTTGTGTTGTTACTTCATTTTAAATTTTATTATAACCATTTTACATTTTGAAAAACTTGCTGTCTGAGAGGAGTGTTACCAATAGTCCTATAAAAATTTTTGGAGTTTGTCTTTTTTAGCCTTGTTTCAACGAGTGATATTACAGGGACTTTGCTACAGTAATTTAGTACATTGTACTAGTTTGAAAAAAATACATCTTTTAATTTTCCTGTATTTCAGGATCGGCTGTTTTGACCCTCCTGTTGGCTGGCTATTTGGCACAACAGTATTTACCATTGCCTACTCCTAAAGTGATTGGTATTGATCTTGGCACCACCTATTGTTCTGTTGGGGTGTTTTTTCCTGGCACAGGAAAAGTAAAGGTGATTCCAGATGAAAATGGGCATATCAGCATACCCAGCATGGTGTCTTTTACTGACAATGATGTATATGTGGGATATGAAAGCGTAGAGCTGGCAGATTCAAATCCTCAAAACACAATATATGATGCCAAAAGATTCATAGGCAAGATTTTTACCCCAGAAGAGCTGGAGGCTGAAATTGGCAGATACCCATTTAAGGTAAGTGATTAATCTAAAGTCTATATTAATTTTAGTGTACCCTTTTAGTTAATGCTTTGACTTCATGTCACAAAACATTCTATCTCGTCTAGCTTAATCTATTAATACATGACAGTCCTGTTATCTCACATAACAAGAAATTCCACAGCAGCTCTAGGATGAGTTAATCACTGACTCCATAATGCTAACAGGTACTTAAGGCTTTGCCATTTTCTTGCTCTTCCATCCTCAGCATGTCTTGCTTAGCTCTTTCAAGGTAGCAGGAAGGTTGATGAAGCCCTGTGTACCATAGATAGATATTTGTGTGTATGTGTACATATTTGTATACATATAAAGAGAACGTACCAGGTGTGCCATTTTATGCTATTTAATATGTCATGGATAATTAATAGGGTCACATCTTATCTTTAATGATTTTGTGGAATGACTATTCCATTATTAGACTAGGCTCTGTCAGTGTACCTTTTTGTGGTTTTTCACTAATGTTGGAGATTCAGGTAGTCCTTACACACTTATCTTTGTACACTTCTCTGAAAGTTTCCTAACTTGAATACTAGAAGTCGAATTGATAGGTCAAATGTGTACATGTTTTTAAGGCATTTGATTTATATTGCCGGTTTGCTCACTAGAAAGGTTATATGCTTTTAACCATAATTTTTTAGAGTGACTGTATCTTCACTAGTTATTTTTTTAATCTTTAACAGTCAGATAAGTGAAAAATAGTATCCTGTATTAATTTTCATTTCTTTTGTTTTTTTAGTGAGATCAGAATTTTTAGAATTTTATTGATATTTTAATTTTCTTTTGTGGTCCATTTTTTGTTCTTTTCCTTTTTTGTTTTGGTGTGTTTTTCTTTTCCTTAGTGACTATAAAAGACCTTCATTATATGTTTTTGTTATCTTTTCCTTACCTTTTTTTTCCACTGATGTTTTTGAGCTGGATGTCAAAGTTTTAAATTTTTGATTTTAGACTTTTACCATGTTTACTGTAGCCTATCCCATCCTATCCACTGGTACTTTTTTTTTCCTCTTAATACTTTTATGTGAGTGTTTATTGGTTTGGATTTTGCTGCTTTTGTTTTTTTCTTTTAAACATTTAAAATTTTTTTCCATGTGAAGTTTTTCTTGGAAGTTATGAAGTGAAATTCTAAATGAATTAGTTTTTTTTTTTTTTTTTTTTTTTTTTTTTTTTTTGTGACGGAGTCTCATTCCGTCTCTCTGGCTGGAATGCAATGGCATGATCTTGGCTCACTGCAACCTCTGCCTCCCAGGTTCAAGTGATTCTCCTCCCTCAGCCTCCCGAGCTGGGATTACAGGTGTGCGCCACCATGCCGGGCTAACTTTTGTATTTTCAGTAGAGACGGGATTTTACCATGCCGGCCATGAATTAGTTTCAAAATAGGTAGTTGTATCGGTGTTGTTTATTGAATAAACCTATTCATAAAAATTTTCAAATTTTTCATTCGTTTTCAAAGAAAAAAAAATTGCTCCCTGCATTTCTTAGGTTTATTACTTTGTTGTTTTTTGACTTCTTTTTTGGGATTCTTTAGTGACTTACAGTCTTTAATGAAAAAGTCGTCTAAAGCTATATATGCCCTCTGAATTACAGCTTTGGGTCATTTGACCTCAAAACTATTTAAAGTTTCTAAGTGACCTGATTTTTTTCTTATTATTTTTGTTTCATTTGGGCATGATGGTTCTGGTATATTTGTATCATAGTTTAATATTGTCCATATAGCTTTTTTATGTTTTCCCCAGACTAGTGAAGTACTTTTTGGAAGGTCAATTTTTCATGATGGAAACCTAACCATGAGACCTAAAGTGAGATCTGCTGTTATTAAAAACTAGTGTGGGCCAAGCACAGTGGCTTTCACCTGTAATCCCAGCACAGTGGGAGGCTGAGGCGGGCAGATCACAAGGTCAAGAGTTCAAGACCAACCTGGCCAACACAGTGAAACCCTGTCTCTACTAAAAATACAAAAATTAGCCGGGCATGGTGGCGCGCACCTGTAGCCTCAGCCACTCGGGAGGCTGAGGCAGGAGAATTGCTTGAACCCGGGAGGCGGAGGCTGTGGTCAGCCGAGATCACGCCACCACACTCCAGCCTGGGCAATAGAGCAAGACTCCATCTCAAAAAAAAAGTAAAGCTAATATGTATTCATAGTATAGATTTGAATATATAGCATTTAACAAGTTCTAATCTTGGTGAATGTACTGGATAGATTACAAATGCATTTTTTTATTTTGTAAAGATAAAGGTAAGTTCTCAGGAAATCTAGCATTTATGTATATATGTATGTCTGTGTGTGTGTGTGTGTGTGTATATATATATACTTTTACTCTTTTATTTACTTATTTGCAAATCCTATTCACAGGTTTTAAACAAAAATGGAATGGTTGAGTTTTCTGTGACAAGTAATGAGACCATCACGGTGTCCCCAGAATATGTTGGCTCTCGACTATTGTTGAAGTTAAAGGAAATGGCAGAGGCATATCTTGGAATGCCAGTTGCCAATGCTGTCATTTCTGTACCAGCAGAATTTGATCTAAAACAGAGAAATTCAACAATTGAAGCTGCTAACCTTGCAGGTAACAGTACCCTTGACTGAGATGCATTTTTCTCAAAATTGTGTTGGGTTGAAAACCTTCTGTAGTAAAATTTACCACCTCCCAAACCACACGATAGTCAAAATAAACAAACTATATGGTAGGTGTATTAGAGTTCTCTAGAGGGACAGGACTAAGGGATTTTATTAAGGTGTATTGACTCACACTATCACAGGGTGAAGTCCCACAGTAGGCTGGCTGCAAGCTGAGGAGCAAGGAAGCCAGCCTGAGTCCCGAAACCTCAAAAGTAGGGAAGCCAACAGTGCAGCTTTTAGTCTGTGGCCCAAGGCCCGAGAGCCCCTGGCAAACCACTGGTGTAGGTCCAACAGCCCAGAAGCTAAAGAGCTTAGAGTCCGATGTTCAAGGGCAGGAGGCATCCAGCACGGGAGAAAGATGGAGGCCAGAAGACTCAGACAGTCTAATCCTCCCACATTCTTCTGCCGGCTTTTATTCTAGGCACGCTCTGGCAGCTGATTAGATGGTGCTCACCCAGATTGAGGGTGGGCCTGCCTCTCCCAGTCCACTGACTCAAATGTTAATCTCATTTGGCAATACCCTCACAGACACACCCAGGAACAATACTTTGCATCCATCAATCCAATCAAGATGATAATATTAACCATCACAGTAGGTAAAGTAGATGGATTTGTATACAGGTTTATAATTTTGAAAGCTCAATAGCACAATATAAAATGTGTATATAATAAGAACCAATCAGATAGCTACAGGACAAAGGCTCAAAGAGAAAATGGACACATGTTAGCAGTGAGGAATCCTTTCTTCTAAATTCCATTAATGTTAAGGTGAATATAATTTTTAAAATAAAATCTGAGGTAGATCATTTAATGATTTGACATTTAATGCCATTGAACCAATATTGAGGGCCTTGCTAAAAAAAGAAAGAAATCTTTGTTCTTATGGAACTTATATTCTACCAGAGGGAAACACAGAATGAACATAAAAGGTAAATTTAATAATGTTTTCAGCCTCTACATTACTGATATTTTGGGCCAGATAATTCTTTATTGTGGAGGACTGTCCTGTGAACTACAAAATATTTAACAGCATCCCTAGCCTCTATTCACCAGCACCCTTCTCCACCAAGTGGTGACAATGAGAAATGTCTCCGTATGTTGCCAGATTTCTTCTGGAGGTAAAATCCTGCCTTGTTGAGAGCTACTGATACAATGTATATCAGAAAGTAACCTACTATGAAGAAAAGAGCAGGCTAATGGGTCCAGGTTGCTTTTAGTGGTCAGGGGATGGACCACTTGTAGAATTTAAATAGAGTGATCAGGCAAACCTCATTGAGAAACTAACATTTAAGCACATTTGAAGAAAGCAAAATCGTTAACCATGCAGACACATGGAGAAAGTGTGTTGTAGGAAGAAGAGATGGCCACTGCAACAGCCATAAGCTGGGAATTTGCTGGTACATAGAGGATAGGAAGCTGGTCAGTGTGGCCAGAGTAGAATAAGTGGTAAAATCAGAGAGCTGAAGGGAAGGGTGTTATGATCTTTGGAATAATTCTTTAGAGTTTGAATGTTGTCATAGCTCCTGATACATAATGCCATATTACTTTCCATACCACTTGTAAGTGTGGCATTTAGTTTAAAGCAGGAATTTCATTCAAAGAAACCTGATCTTTTACCTGCTCAACATAAGCCTCTTTAATTTCCATAGCACTTAAATGATAGTATATAAGTATATAATGATTAATTTTTTTTTTGAGGCGGCGTCTCGCCCTGTCGCCCAGGCTGGAGTGCAGTGGCGCGATCTGGGCTCACTGCAAGCTCCGCCTCCCGGGTTCACGCCATTCTCCTGCCTCAGCGTCCCGAGCAGCTGGGACTACAGGTGCCCGCCACCACACCCGGCTAATTTTTTGTATTTTTAGTAGAGATGGGGTTTCACTGTGTTAGCCAGGATGGTCTCTGGATCTCCTGACCTCGTGAACCGCCTGCCTTGGCATAATGATTGATTTTTATTGCTCATATATTCCAATGTAGAATATGAATGCTAGAAAAGGCTGGGAGACTTTTTGAAAATTAAGTGTTAATTAATAAAGAGTAGAATGACTTATTCCACTGAACCTTGACTTTTATTTCTTTATATTGTAATCTTTCAGAATAATTTTAAAGATACCATTTAGAAGAGCCTGTGTTTACTGTTCCCATTTCATGCTTCTGTTCAGTTTGTGACTGCTCTCATTATTACTCAGTGGTGGCGTTCATGTCGCAGAAGACACAAACATGCTGTGAGTGGGAAGAGATTACTTTATCGCATCCTCTCATGAGTTTTTCTTCCCTTCAACCAATCTTACAGGACTGAAGATTTTGAGGGTAATAAATGAACCCACAGCGGCAGCTATGGCTTATGGCCTCCACAAGGCTGACGTCTTCCACGTGTTGGTGATAGACTTGGGCGGAGGAACTCTAGATGTGTCTTTACTGAATAAACAAGGAGGGATGTTTCTAACCCGAGCAATGTCTGGTAAGAAAAATGCAGGGAGAGGCTGGGCGCCGTGGCTCATGCCTGTAATCCCAGCACTTTGGGAGGCCGAGGCGGGCGGATCACGAGGTCAGGAGATCAAGACCATCCTGGCTAACACAGTGAAACCCCTTCTCTACTAAAAAAAAAAAAAAAAAAAAAAGAAATACAGAAAAATGCAGGGAGAGTTGAAGAGGTTTGGGCAGTGCTTTCTTTAACATATCCAATGTGTAGTGCATCCTTCTTTTCCCCCAGAATTCTTTGACTTTATTTTGATAATTTTCTGTATATGTAATTTTATACCACAATTTGTATATATTTACTGCCAAAAGTTAAATCTCAAAAAATGACTGGGCATCCTATAAGTCAAATAAATACATTGCCCGTTACCCAGTTAACGGCTCATGGAGCCAGTAGGACTTTTCATGGTGATGGTGAAGAAAGGAAACAGAGGGCAGAAAAATTTATTTAAAATGAAGGGTGATCAGTATATTTCATTTAATATGTTTTATAGAGTAGATGTCTTTAGAAAATCGAATTGTATTTTTCCCTAGGAAATGATAGGATTTTCCATTCTAACCCCTTTTTTTAAAGATTTTTGTTTCATTGAATGTAGCTTAAGGGATTCAACCTGTTTGACAAGTTGAGTTGTAAGTTATAGGTATTCTAACCTCTGCATTGTTTTTTCTCTTCTTCGAATCAAGTTAAATACCAGGAAATTATATTACATTACTCTTTTCCTTTGACATTATTTATCTAGTTTTCAGGTAGAAAAGTAGAAAGACCTTTTCAGGTCCTACTAATCAAGCAAGAAAAAAATGAAAGGTAAAAAAGAGATTAAATACCTACTTTTTCATTATAAGAAGCACTTCTGTTGAGAATGACATTCAGTGTTTTTAAATAGCTACTTATAAGCCAATCTGTATTCTTAATCTCTATTTACTGAAAAATTATTTGATGTTGTGAAGAGATACTGTACTTCCTTTTACATAATTTAAAATTTTGACCCTGATGTGCACTAGTTTTTAAATAGTACTTATTTGGGTTAAGATAGCTTTAATCCAGTTATTATTTTTTTAATTTTTTTAATTTTTATTTATTTATTTATTTATTTTGTAGAGACAGGGTCTTGCCATGTTGCCCAGTCTGGTCTCTAACTCCTGGTCTCAAGCAGTCCTCTCACCTCAGCCTTCCAAAGTTCTAGGATTACAGGTGTGAGCCACCATGCCCAGCAACACAGTTCTTTTTAACCGGTCTTTGTATGAATAAAATTGTAATGATACATGAAACAGGGATTTGTTATTCCCAGAATATAATTTTTACATATACATAATATACATGTATACATACCCACATATGTGCGAACTATATTAAACTTTTTTATTTTTCACTCAGGAAACAATAAACTTGGAGGACAGGACTTCAATCAGAGATTGCTTCAGTATTTATATAAACAGATCTATCAAACGTATGGCTTTGTGCCCTCTAGGAAAGAGGAGATCCACAGATTGAGACAAGCTGTGGAAATGGTCAAATTAAATCTGACTCTTCATCAAGCTGCTCAGTTGTCAGTATTACTAACGGTGGAGGAACAGGACAGGAAGGAACCTCACAGTAGTGACACTGAACTGCCAAAAGACAAACTTTCCTCAGCAGATGACCATCATGTGAACAGTGGGTTTGGACATGGCCTTTCTGATAAGAAAAGTGGAGAAAGTCAGGTTTTATTTGAAACGGAAATATCACGCAAACTCTTTGATACCCTGAATGAAGACCTGTTTCAGAAAATACTCGTACCCATTCAGCAAGTATTGAAGGAAGGCCACCTGGAAAAGACTGAGATCGATGAGGTGGTTTTAGTTGGGGGCTCCACTCGTATTCCTCGGATCCGTCAAGTCATTCAAGAGTTCTTTGGAAAAGATCCCAACACATCTGTAGACCCTGACCTAGCAGTGGTAACGGGAGTGGCTATCCAAGCAGGGATTGATGGAGGCTCTTGGCCTCTCCAAGTCAGTGCTTTAGAAATTCCCAATAAGCATTTACAAAAAACCAACTTCAACTGAATTCTGTAGAAATAATGGTTATTTGTGATCTTGTCTGATGATCTCTTCCCGTTTATCAGATTACCTTTTCCACAAAACAAAGTCTCTTTCTAAAATATCACAGATTTACCTAGAGGGCAACATTTAGATATAGGAAAATTTTACATGGCGTTTTGTCTTAGGATTCGACGTGTCCAGATTGATCCTATTTGATTTTGGAGAGATCCTATTCTAACAAATACTCTAAAATGATAAAATTGAGGTACAGCTCTCTTATAAGAATATGGATGACTGTATTTTCTGGATTCTGGAGATTGATAACCATATGCACTTAACATTATATTCTAGAAACATAAAATAGTGCCAATTATGAGATTTCCAGTTCTCACTAAATTGTATTAGCAGGAGCTGGTAATTACTTGTATTATCACATGTAACTAATAATTTGAACTATACTTGAAGGATCTTGTTGATGTCAGGTATTTACAGTGGTTGGAAGATAGCAGTATTATTAGCATAAGCTGCATACATAATATTCAGCAACTGCCATATTATATAACAAATTTACATTCACAAATTCAGTATCCTGTTAAGTGTCATATTCTTGTAATCTGTATTCTCCAGGGGTTTTGTGTATTTAATAGTTGAATTTATTTTATTTCTAAAGACATTCAAGTTTTTCAGCACCATATAGTAGAAATACCCAATTTATATTCCAGTTCCTTTATGTCCTGTACATCATTCTCTGCTTGGATTTCCATTATTCTGTTTGGTTAGAGAATAAAATTGGTAATTGCATTTGAAGAACGTGTTAATGTCCGAGCCATGTTTACTATCTCATTTTTGTTATCCAGGACCTTTGCAAACATTGGCAAATAGCATCAATTACCTACTGTATTTGTTTTACATTTTGGTTTCTTTGTTTATATTTTCAGTAAGCCCTGGGGAATATAGCATGTAATTGAGCTACTAAATGGTTTTGGTTCTGTTTTACTGAGATTTTTTTCCTCATATTTAGTTTTCAATGAGGAAAATATGCTCAATTATAAAAGCTGTGTTATTGTTTTCTATTCTTATTTTTAAATAATTACACTTGGACTATTTTCAAACATTAGGTTGGTTATGATGAGAGCAAAAAATTTGTGAATACTGGAAGTAACGTGGAAATCTAATGTGGAAACCATTGTGACAAAGTTTGTACAAATTATTTTGTAGATTTTTTGGTAGGGATTTGTAGCAGAGTTGTTGGTTTTTGTTGTTTCCTTTAAGAAATACCACAGGGACCAAGAAAGAAAGTATAACAGTTTGATTTCTGTCATACGCATTTTATTTGAAGATATATGGAGATATACACACACACACACACACACACACACACACATACATATTTTCCTTAATAGAGGAATGCTTCATATTATTCAAAAATTATGTCCTGGTCACAATTTTTATTTTTTAATGTAAAGTATGTCTGCTTTATCCATTGCTGAATTTGATAGGATGTTGAATTGCCAGTCATCGAAGAAGGAAACTGAGCAAATTCATTTCAGCAACATCAAAATATTTCAGCTTCTCATAGTAAAAAACTGAATGTTACTAATACTTTTCATATCTAAAAAAATTATTAGCAATGAAATTGCTGTTAAAACTCAAATTTCAATCAAATACTTTTGTGTACAGAAAATGTCTATAGTAGGTGGATAGAAATGTATAAAATGTTTGTTGAAATATCTTATTTTAGAATGAATGGAGAAATGCCAAAGATGAATTCTTCACTGCATTATGAAAATATTCCAAATGTTCTCTTGGACTTTATATAAATCTGTAATAGATTTTAGAATTGAAAAATTCTTTGTGAAGATCTTCTAAAAGTGTTCAGTTTATCTCAAAATCTCCATATATAGGCTCAGCTTTAACCTAAAACATAGAAAAAACCCTTGAATTTCTCAAACATTTGAGATGTTCAAGACAGTCTCTTAATCTGTTAATACTTTTGGAAACAGTTGACAACATAGAGCAGGCAGCTAATCTCGTGTACTAAAGTTGGAATTTAAATAATTTCTATTTGCAAATTAGAATGACAGTGTTGGAATTTGGAGGCAGTAGTTGAGCATATTCTCTAGTATATAGCTACACCTTTAATAAAATGAAGGAATGTGCTCAATCATATTTTAGTGGGCTATTTATAAATAGTCTTGAAGTCAATTTAGTTTATTTATTTAAAAGATAATGCATCCTAAAAGGGATCATTTATGAATAACAATCTGAAGTCTTTTCCTAAAAAAAACTTAATACACTTTAGTTGTACATTTAGCCAGTGTTATTTGAAGTACGTAACTTTGAAAATATTAAGTGTCTTGTATGATTAGAATATGTGAATGAGTAATTTATTTTGTATCAGGAATGTTTTGGTACTGTGTTTTCACTTAAACCACTGACTTAACATACTACTGTGTATAACATGTACTAAATATTACAGTTATTGTGCATAATAGATTGTTCCTCTTCTATTCGTGTGTATACAGGCAATTCATGTTTTAATGTAAATAAATACCATTTTGCAGTTTGTTTTTTAAACTATGTGTACTTTTTCTTTCAGGACTAGTCTGGAGTATACTTTTCAGGCATATAAATAAGAAAGTGAGGATGGAACTGATTTGATGCCCTAGGCACTCAATCTCAATGACTGTGGCCTAGTTATTCATTTCTCTATATCCTTTGTATTGCTTATATGCTTTCCACTTATTTCTCTAATTTAGAAAAGGCAGTTCTTGCAGCATATGAACAGTGTCTTCAGAATTCTGAACACCAATTCATGGCTTCTGACCATGGTGGAGCCAGAAACTAAGCTAACCTAATCTAGCTAGTTAATAAATAATCCTGCATAACAGGATTCCTTTGGTTGATGGTTAATAAATATTTCTCTAACCAAAGTTTATAGTAGTCTTTGGACAAGTAAACAATATATTAATTGTGTTTTGCTTCTTTAAGAATTCATTTGATTAATGTAATCTTTTAACATGAGCCTTTAGATAATGACGGTAGACTTGACCTTGGAGAGACTGAAATATATGAGGGAATACAGCAATAGTTCATATTTATCTTAATTAACAGATAGTGCCTCACTGAGGTAGGCAGCCTCTGATGTGGGATCCAGTGATCCCACCTTGTGGAATTAACATCCATGTGTAATCCTGTTCTCTTGAATTTGGGCAAGAGATAATGACTCACTGCTAATGAATAGTACGGCAGAATACGGCAGAAATACTGGGATGTCATTTCTGAAATTAGGTTTAAAAAAGATCAGCTTCCTTCTTGGATGCACCCTCTCGCTGGCTCTCTTTCGGATCCCAGCTGCCACATTAAGAAGACCATATAAAGAAGCTGTTTTGGTGAATACAGGTGTAGAAAGACACCCTAGAAGATGAGAGGCCACATGGAGGCAGACAGGTACCCCCCACTGACAGGAGGCACGAATTTCCAGCGACGTGAGACAGCCTTCTTGAAATGAACCCTCCAGCCTTACTAAGTCTTGAGATGATGCAGCCACAGTTGACTCTGAATGCCATGTCATGAGACACCTTAATTCTTGTTTTGGCAAGAATTATAAACAGTTTGAACTACCAGGTTCCTGACCCACAGAAAATGTGAGATCATTCATTTCTGTTATTTTAAAGTACTAAGCTTTGGATTAATTTGTTACACAACAGCAGATAATAGAGTTCTTACTATGGCACTGCTCTAAATATTTTACTAATACTAATCAATTTAGTTTAGTTCTAGCACCATTTGAGTAGGTACTATTATCTGCATTTTCAAATAGGGAAATTAAGGCATAGATATGTTAGGCAGTTTTCACAGGATTACAACTATTAAGTGAGAAAGTCGGGATTCAAATCCAGTCTATGCTTGTAATTCCAGTGCTATGCTGCCTTATCCATTACAGAATACAATGCCATAGTACCTTTTCTGTTCCATTACCAAACCTGGATAGTATCCATGTAAGACCTCTTATTTACCAGCTAATGTTAACATTGGAGATTTATGCTTTTTATTCCTTTACATTTTCAACAAGCAGGTTTAGAATTTATCAATTTCTTAAATACAAAATGAAATCAATAGGACCTATGTCACTTGGTTTTTGTAAGTGCCTGGCACAAAGAGAGTGATAACGATTAATACATATGGTAGATAGAGAAATGAACAAAGTTGAGTGACTGTCAATTTTATGTGGGTTTTTTTAATTGATTGATTGATTGAGATGGAGTATCGCTCTGTCTCCCAGGCTGGAGTGCAGTGGTGCAATCTCAGTTCACTGAAGCCTCCACCTCCCAGGTTCTGGCTATTCTCCTGCCTCAGCCTCCTGAGTAGCTAGGATTACAGCAGGTACCACCACAACCAGCTAATTTTTGTATTTCTAGTAGGAACAGGGTTTCGCCATGTTGGCTGGGATGGTCTCAAACTCCTGGCCTCAGGTGATCCACCCACCTCAGCCTCCCAAAATCTAGGATTACAGGCGTAAGCCACCCTTATGTGGGCTTATTAAGGAGCAACAAATAGGTTACATTCCCCAGTATCATCAGAGCCTAATTCAATGGGTCTAAAATTTCTGTAAATTATTGAGGGTTCTTCTGATGAACTATGAAAAAAAGTTTGCTTTGGTAAAGCATTTACTTTGTTTTGACAAGAATTATAAATGATTTGCCTCACATTAAATTATTTGCATTTTAAAGCAGGAATAAATACAGTCTGTTTGATACATCATTGAATTACTTATTAATTGTCCTACCTAAAACACCTAAAAAATTTCAAATGCTCTAACACTTGTAACTCTGTGACTTATTTTATATATATTATATGTATACATATATATGTGTGAATGTGTGTGTATGTATGTAAAGCTAATATGATAAAAACACATTTTTTTTTAGAGTTCATTCACCTTAAATTATTTAACATGGACTGTTGGAAACTGGAAATTGGGTCTCAATTATTAGGTGTAATCAGTACCCTTCCTCTGTCTCCCAAGTTGCTAAACTAATAAAATAATTTTGACATGATTGAAAAGTTCTTTGAGTAGTTGTGGCAGACCCTGCTAAATGCTATCATAATATTTATTTTATTCATGCTTACTTCCAGAACCCACTTTTATTTGGAGCAGCAATATCCCTACTTCAAAAACTATATTTTCCAGCTTCCCTTGCAGCTAGGGATGGCTCTGTGACATATTCTGGCCAATGAGATATAAGCATAAATCACTAGGTATAAACTCAGGCTTTTTTTTTTTTTTTTTTTAAACACATTTGGATTGTACAAATGTCTGCTCACCGTTCATTTCTCCTTCTTGGAATGCAGACATGATACTGGAGATAGCAAGGGGTTTGCAACTACCAAGCAACAAACATGCTGTGGATGTTTGAAACAGATAGGTACAGCCCAGGTGATATGGAGCCACCTTAACTAACTTTGTACTCTGTATTTTGGGACTTCTTTCTACCTGAGAACAACATACACTTCCTTGTTTTACTTCTTTTCATGCTTGTATTTTTCAATTTATGACCCTTATGTAGTTAAACATTTGGTCACATTATCTTTTGTTGGACTTCTACTTCTGCCCAAGATGGAATAAAAGAAAACTGATTTTCCTCCTGCCTGTATTAACTAAAAAGTCTAACAGAATATATGAAACGACACTTTTCAAGATCTTACGTATCATGACTGATAGTAATTCTTGTTTGTTACCACTCTAATATCGTAGACAGGTATGGTAATATAGGTCAAGCAGTAGGATGTTCTGTAAAATCTGGAAATTGTTGCACAAATGTTCACAACAGAAAGCCAGAAGCAGATGTTCACAGGGAATTAGTGGTGACTGAAGCTGTACTAATATTTACGCCTGGTTCCTTTTGCACTCCATTGTCTTGCATTCCAAATCATTTATTTTAGTCTTCGTCTTGATCACCACATTATTTCTACTGTGTATATCAGAGTTTTAAAAGGCCATAAACCAGTCATCACAAGCGCATTAATGAAGATCTGAGTTGTTTAAACATGAATTCAAAACTGATACTATGTTACTGTCCTTGTCACACACAAAAAATGCATGTGTTATTTTCTTTCTAAATGTTTGAAGCAAATTCATCAAAAATATTTTTCTATTTATGATCTATTTTACATTTTCCTCCTATGCCTATTTCTTTTCATTTTTTGCAGCATTATTGAGATAAGCAAAAGGTTACTATCTTTGGGCAACAATGATAACTAAGTTCAGACTGCGCATTCTGAAAGTAACTAGTGAGAAGCCTGGGTTACCTGGATAGCAATCATCAAGAAGCCAGGAACTCTTCTTATGGTTCAGACCCATTACCTCGGCCCATTAACTCAGCAGCATAGTAGACACGTGAATTACCAAATAGCCTTCCTTTTCATAAGAAGACTTAGAGACATGTCGATAAACAGTACATCCAGAAGTTCTTACTTCTTGTATTAAAAAATGATCTACTTGCATCCAGGAAAGTAGGAAAGGAGAACTAGAAGGAGCTAGAAGAAGTTCCTAACTGCTGCCTCCTCATATTTGCTTGATCTCACTGAGATAATATTATGCATCACTGAGGCCTATATCTTCTTTGAATCTCCAGTTATCCCAAGGTTGCTGTGTATAAAATAGACTTTTATAAACTTTTTGTACTTTTTATTTACTTAAGAGTGTGTCCTGGGACAGGTGCGGTGGCTCACGCCTGTAATCCCAACACTTTGGGAGGCCGAGGCCAGCAGATCACGAGGTCAGGAGATCGAGACCATCCTGGTTACCACAGTGAATCTCCGTCTCTACTAAAAATATAAAAAATTAGCTGGGTGTGGTGTCACAGGGCTAAGGCAAGAGAATCACTTGAACCCAGGAGGCGGAGTTTGTAGTAAGCCAAGATTGCATCACTGCACTCCAGCCTGGGCAACAGAGAGAGACTCCATCTGAAAAAAAAAAGGAGTGTGTCCTGGCGTGGTGGCTCATGCCTGTAATCCCAGAACTTTGGGAGGCCAAGGTGGGCAGATTACCTGAGGTCAGGAGTTTGAGACCAGACTGGCCAACAGGGTAAAACTCCGTCTCTACCAAAAATACAAAAATTAGCCAGGCGTGGTGGCACATGCCTGTAATCCCAGCTACTCAGGAAGCTGAGGCAGGAGAATTGTTTGAGCCCAGATTACAGTGAGCTGAGATCATGCCACTGCACTCCAGTCTGGCCGACAGAGGAAGACTCTGGCTCAAAAAAAAAAAAAAAAAAAAAAAAGTGTCCTATGCTGTGATTTTGTGAATATGAGACTATGGTTATAAGGAACAATGAGTTTTAGTGTTTAAATAATAGCCAATATGTTATTCAATATTTTCTCTATGCTAGACACTGTCTTAAGTGATTACATGTATTACATGATTTAATTTCCATAGCATACTTAGGAGGTAAATAGAATTATGACTCCAAATAAACACAGAGAAATATGTAAAGTTACTCAAGTTTATACAACTATTAAGTGGTTGAGTTCACATAGGTATCCTGTCTTGAGATCCTGAACTCTTAACTACTATGTTTTTGTATTCTAGCTTTTAAATTTTCTTTTAAAAGAAAGGCCCTTTAGATCAGGTAGAACTATTCATTATTTACATGCATATTAAAATGCAATATTAAGTTTTCTAAACACTTCTATATCAAGGCTATGTTTAGAAGTAAATGAAATTGCCATTATTCAGCCATTTTTTGACCTACAGAAATGACTATTTTATATGGTCCAGACTAATACTATATTTAAAGAGGCATGGATCCTACCCCCACCGCAAACTTTAATTTTATTTAGTGTGCCCACAAAGATACTGGTTTAAAATCCCATTTTTAAAAAGATTTTGAAACTTTTTCGAACTACAAGCTATTTTTTAGTGACTCTTCTAGGAATGAGACATCTTGGTGGAGAACTAGAAAGACCATCCTCAGCTTTGGATTCCAGCTTGGAATCTTGGCATTATATTTGATAAAATGGAGTAGATAATGCCTTCCTGATATTATTGAGTGAGAATTGAAAGTGACACATGTTCCAAATATATTGCACATTACCTAGCACATCGTGGGCTTTCAATAATAAACATTCTCATTATCCTCGAAGAAAGCAACTTAATGCTACTTAGGATTTTTCTCCGTCAGCTATGGTAAATATTTTGTATATTGAAATGTATCATTACTTTATGAATCTATTTTGAAGTTACAATCTTTAAACAAATCATACAATCATGGAATAACTTTTTTTGTTACAAATGTGCTACCTCTCTGTAATCCAATCACTTTGAGTACTTTGCACTTTGCTTCTAGTATACATCGATAATTGAACAAACTTGATGTACATAATTGAAGTACGAATAAAATATTGATTTCTTAATACAAGAAAATTATATTTGAATAGCTTTGATTTAGTCATTTTTTATGTTTTTTACTTTTGCTTTTCTTTTACTCTGTATTACATATGAAGATAATATATATCTGTATATATATGCAGAAAACTACACATATTCTAAATATACAGATTGGTGAACATTCACAAACTGAATGAGTACTCAGATTCACTTCAAGAAACAAAATGCTACCATTACCCCATAAGTCTACCTTGTGTACCCTATTATAACCCTCCCCATCAAGGATAACCAGTATCCCAACTTCTAATAGTATAGATTTGTTTTCCTTTTAAAAAAATTATATAATTAGAATCATGGAGTCATATAGTAATATTCTTTTGTGGCTATTTCACTCAACTTTCTTTGTGAGATTCATCAGATTGCCTAAGGTGCACAGTAGCTGTTGTACATTCATTCTCATAGCTAGATAGAATTATATTATGTGAATATACCACAATTTATCCAGGCTACTGTTGATTTCCCATTAGATTTTAAAATTATGCAGCTCCTCTGATTTACTAAAATTGTAGGAATAGGGAGCTAAAACATCTTTTAACTCATATAAATGAAGTATTTTGATTCCTTTCTTAATATAATTCAACAGCTATTTATTCAGTGTTTACAAAGCACTTCAGGGATTGTACAGATAGGACAACACTTCAAGTAGCTTACATCCTTAAGGGAGGAGATTTTAGATAATACAAGTTTTCTAGTTTAAGGTAACTTTTCATAAACACCCTCAGGAAGTGAAGCAAGGTTGTACAGGGCTGCACAGGGAGGAAGAAAGGAGGACAAAAGAAATGGTTGATGGGCTTTAAAGAACATGTTAAACTATTTTATTAAAATCTTCTTGAAAGAAAATCCTATTGAAGTTTAAAGACTTTAAATTTGAAGGACAATTCAGAGACATAATGTTGCTTCTTTTAAACAAAACTACTAAAGAAAAAGCCTTTTAAATCTGATTAGTACTACAAATCAACAATCCTCTCATAAATGTAATAAAATATCCCATTGAGGTTGGTGTATTAACCAAAAAATAATGTTCCAAAGAAAATACTAGGCTTTTTTTTTTTTACTCAAAGGTAAATAATAAAAATATAAAACATTCTAAACAATTATAAAAAGTCTGTTAATATATAATTACTCTTTCCAAAAAGCAGTTGAATAACTTTTTTTCTGTGATTTCTTCATCATTTCATAAATTGTACAATAGCTCAAAATATACTTTTAAAACTTACTATTATTTTTTAAGATAGAGTGTCTTTCTGTCATCCAAGCTGGAGTACTACAGTGTATCATACCTCCCTGCAAACTTGAACTCCTGGGCTCAAGCAATCCTCCCACCTCAGCATCCTGAGTAGCTGGGATCACAGGCGTGCACTATCATGCCCGTCTTATTTTTTTCATTATATTTACTCATTTTTTGTAGAGACAGGATCTCACTTTGCTGCCCAGGTTGGTCTCAAGTTCCTGGCTTCAAGCTATCGTTTCACTTCAGCCTCCCTAAATGCTGGGATTATGGGTGTTTGCCACAGTGTCCAGCCCACATCTGTTTATATATAAATAAGTACTTACAGTACTCTAAAATGTCTAGCTATTCATTCTACAAACATTTGTTGGGTATCAGTTTTGTGAAAGGCACGATGGTAGGAACATAACATACAAAGATGATTAAAACTGATCACTCGCCTTCAAGGGGAAAGCAGACTTAAAAATTAAAATAGAGTATGAGCCCTGCCATGATAAAGGTATGCACACGGGGCTAATGAGAGCACAGAAAAGGGGCGTCTAGATCACACTGGAGGGCAGAGGGGAAGATCAGGGGACATGCTGAGAAGGGAACTCCCAAGTGAAGTCAGGGACTTAAAGGACAAGTGGCACTTAGCATTTTGGCCAATGTGAATAAGGTAAGCACGAACGGAAGAGGGAAGTCTAGGTACAGCCCAGGATGGTTAGAAACTGTGGTGCTGGCAGGGGGCCATGGCTCACGCCTGTGATCAAAGCACTTTGGGAGGCTGAGACGGGCAGATCACCTGAGGTCAGGAGTTCGAGACCAGCCTGGCCAACATGGCCAAACCCCGGCTCTACTAAAAATACAAAAATTAGCTAGGCATGGTGGTAGGTGCCTGTAATCCTAGCTACTCAGGAGGCTGAGGCAGGAGAATCGCGTGAACCCAGGAGGCGGAGGATGCAGTGAGTTGAGATCACGCCATTGCACTCCAGCCTGGGCAACAAGAGCAAAACTCCATCTTGAACAAATAAACAAACAAAAAAAGAAACTGGTGCCTATGAGAGTGTGTGCCAACTCATAGCAGGGGCCTGCCCTTGTGCATTTTTCTTCTGTCTTTGCTTTTTAAATACTACTGCACTGTAGTGTTTTTTTATTATGCAAATTAACATACAGCTAAAGTCATTTATTTTTTGCGCCTGATTCTTGTGTTATTCCAGCGTCCGTCGTCATTTCATAGAAAAGTCCTTTCTGACGTATCAAATTCTGAGGCGCTTCGAATTCCACAATGCTTCCTGAGTCTAGAACAAGCACCCTGAAATGTGAAAAGAATAGCGTCAGGTAACCTACAGTCTTCCACCTCACATTTTATTGGTCCTGCTAATACAAAGTTTAAATCAGTGTATGAGTTATTTCAGTTCAACATATAGGTGCTAGTTAATTCAGGAACTATATCAAGTTCTCTAATACTCTTTTAGCTTTAACTTTTCCTTTCAATTATTTTGGAAAACACCTTCTATATCATTATCTATAGCAAGTTTTCTAATATTCTTTTAGCTTTAACTTTTTCTTCAATTATTTTGGAAAATACCTCTTATATCATTAGGGAAAATTGTGTATCTCTCAGCACAGATATAATTATTTATGACTGGCAAGTAATCAGTGTGTTTCATATACCCAATATTTATCTTGGCAGAAATGATTTTATTTCTGAAAAGAAAGCAAGCACACCTGTCTGAATCAATGATAGATTGCAGTCTGTGAGCAATGGTCAGGATGGTGCAATCAGAAAACTCCTTCCTGATTGTGGTCTGCACCAACTTGTCCGTCTCAAAGTCGATGGAGGCTGTTGCTTCATCCAAGATGAGAATTTTTGTTTTTCGAAGCAAAGCACGAGCAAGACAGACCAGCTGCCGTTGTCCCATGCTGTTAAAATGATAATAATAATAATTTCAACAATGGACTTTATGGTGACACACTTCATGTTTTAAAATTCTGATGGTACCACTATTCATTCTTTTTCTCACCCACAACTTCATTTGTTCTTTTATTCAAGAAACATTTATTGAGGGAGGGCCAGACTTTAGACCAATGAGCAAAACAGACAAAAATCTCTGTGTAGCAGATACTTTCTCATGGGGACACAGAAAGCAATAAGCAAGATAATTGAGTAAAAAGCATAGTAGGAGGTGCAACATTATATGTGCACGAGTACAGAGCAACATTATATGTAGTAATTTCATGGATAATATGTATATAATAAGTGTTAAGAAGAATTCAAACACACAGAAGTAGGGTATAAATAAAGTGTGGGTGTGGGGGGGGCATTTTAGATGAGCTTGCCAAAGAAATCCTCAGGAGAAGTTTTAAGACAGGAGCTGAAGGACATGGAGAGTGAGGCATGCAGATTTCCAGTAAAAACTTGTTCCAGATAAAGGAAACAGCAGATGTAAAATCCCTGTGGTAGGCGTGAATTGGCCTGGCAAACTCATGACACAGCGTGGAGACCAATGTTGCAGAAACACAGAGGGGTAGGGAGAAAGTGATCAAAGAAGGGGTGGTGGGAGTCCTGCCACGCAGGCCATTACAGGGATCTAGCTCACTTTCCTTGGGTCTCTGGTCACATGAAGGGGGCTATCTTAAGGCAACAAACAACGGTGAAGGCAAAGTAGCCCCTTACAACATTTTTTAGGAACGAGGCTCTCAGAGTAGCAGTCTTGACAAAAGAAGATTGAATTAAATAGTGACTTTTCATAGAGCATTGTTCTTTATTTTTTCTTTCCTTTCTCTTAGCCAGTGGTTTCCCAGGCTGCAGCAACAATTTACTTTTTCCTTCTCTTCCTTAGAGGGAATTGGCCATGGTGCACTTTAAACAGGCCCTGGTGGCTCAGGAGCTATATTTCTCTTCGATGCCAGTTCAAGTTTCTGAAGAGCTTGGAATGAATAACTTGGACAAGCTCTGCTCTTAGCAGCTTACCTGAGGTTCTCGCCACCCTCTGAAATCTCATGCAGTAGCTTCTCAGGAAGGGACTGCACAAACTCTTTTAAGTGACACAATTCCAGCACTTCCCACAGCTTGCTATCAGAATATTTGTTTAGGGGATCCAGGTTCATTTGAAGGGTTCCAGAAAATAAAACAGGGTGCTAGAGCAGAAAATAGTCCCGCATAATCTTACCGTCATGAGGCATAAATACATTTCTAAAAATCAGACTCAGAAAACAAAGCAGGAGAAAGCAAAATTATCAGACCTACTATAATCATCAAATTCATTTTATATTTAAAACAAAAACAGAAGAGAGTCAAAATAAACTATAATTCATATGAAGTCATCGTAAGTCTCAGGATTTTCTTTCTCCTATTCCTATTACTGAAAATAATAACAAGCACCAAAATAATGATGATAATTCCTGCCATGTAGTCAAGGATATAGCATACAATAAATATGAAATGTAGTATGTACATAATATTATCAATCAGTATACCAACTCAGAAAGATAGAAGTTAGTATTCTTATTTTACAGAGAGTGAGTTGGAAGATCCAAAGAGTTCTTGTCCACACCACATGAAGGTAAGTTAGTGGTTGAAGAGAATTCGAAGAGGATTAAGTTCGTTTTCTTTATTCTATACCAAGATACCTAGTGAAACTATATTTTACTCTATCTATAAGAGAAGAACGACTGATGGCTCTTTTTTCCCACTAATTTTTTTCCCTTCCAGAATTCCAGATTTTACTCAAATTTGTTTTGAGGTAAATGCATGAATACAAGCATATGTCTAAACAATATGACATTGTAATATATTTTTAGAAGACAGTACAATGATTTTTTTTTTTTTTTTGATATGGGGTCCGGCTCTGTTGCCCAGGCTGAAGTGCAGTGGCACAATCTTGGCTCACTGAAACCTCCGCCTCCCAGGTTCAAGCAATTCTCCTGTCTCAGCCTCCTGAGTGCCTGGGATTACGGGTGTGCACCACCATGGCCGGATAATTTATGTACTTTTAGTTGAGACAGGGTTTCACCATGTTGGCCAGGCTGGTCTCAAACTCCTGACCTCAGGTGATTCACCCACTTCAGCTTCCCAAAGTTCTAGGATTATAGGCGTGAGCCACTGCACCCAGTTTCAGCTGAGTATTTCATCCTTGACTTAAGAGGCATACTTTTAAGTTAGTTTGCATGCCCCTTAATGATCAAATTCCTTTGATTCCACACATGGAAAAATCAAAGAACTTGAGAAAAGAGATCTAACTGAATTACTGTTCTTTTTTTAATGTTTCTAAACTTCAAGTGAAAAAGAGTCAAAATTCTACACTCAAGCTAACAACTAAGCAAAAACTTCAGTAATTTTTTTTTCAAAAAAAATCAGTGTGTTTCAGTCTGATCTATTTATTTGATTTTTATTTGTACTTACTATTATGAAGGAACTGTATCTAAACGATGTACTGGTTTTTCAAATAGATAAATGCTCTTAGGAGGAATGCTTTATGATAAGGGTATTTAAAGAGGGTTCAATTACATAGCAGTTTTTCATATATTCCATTTAAAATGATATGGCTTCGGACAATGAATTTATAGACTTGGAAGAAGCAAATTTTTAAAAAGAAAGAAAACAGATTTTCTTGGAGTGGGTTAAGAAAGATTACTGGCAACACAGGCTTTACCTGTGGAATAATGTTAGATTACTGACAACATAGGTTTTACCTGTGGAATAATGTTAAGTTTGCCACGAAGGTCATGAAGTCCAATAGTTGATATATCAATTCCGTCAATAATAATTTTGCCTCCTGCTCTCTCCACAATTCTAAATAAGCAATTTGATAGTGTGGATTTGCCTGCTCCAGTCCTTCCCACAATTCCAATCTGTAATGAAATAATCATAAACTCTACTTTTTGTAAGGAAACAAGGCCTTTGCACTGGCAACAAATGTATTCAGGTATCAGGTCAGTGGGATCCAATTTTTGTCAACAAGACTAACCTTGATGGGCATGGAAGATGTCAGGTGACCTGTAAGGACCAGTCTTTATCCAAATACGCTTTACTTGCTGGAAAGGCTCTGACTAATCTGTGCTTTTCCTTTAGTTTTGAATAAATTAGTTACTTCCTCACCAAAGATCCCCAGCAGACCCAGGAAAACCAGGTCATTCCTGAACCACCCCTAAACTACCCATTAAAGTTTAGGGCAAAAGAAGCAATGATAATGAGTGGTTTTATTGAGATTTTCAGAAAACAGATTTTCTCTATCTTCCCTTCATTGAAACAAACAAGCAAAGAAACAAATAGGGCACTGGAATCTTTTGCCAGATAGACTAGAAAATTCAAAGGAATGTCTGTAAATTTCCATGGCCTACCAAAGCAACTCTGCATTAAAACTATTATAGGCAGCCAAAAACAGTGTTTAAGGATTTTGGCTCCTGGCCAAAATAATCATCTTGTCATAAACATCTCAGTGATTAAACATTTCCCTATGACCACAAGAACTAAAGAGCAATATCTTCTGGTTGCTGATTTGCATCTTGGTATTAATAGGAACGTTAGGCAGATAGAATATTAAAGTGGTTCGTTTGCCCTAATATAAAATCTTAAGTCTAACAAAATAAATCAGAAAAAACAGAAATCTGTTGAAGTCATTGGGGTAATGAAAATTTCAGAATGATTGCTTCTGTTCCAAAAATATTTCTGCTCCAAAAATATTTTTGCTAATGTGTCTGGTTCCTCTTTTAAAAAATAAAACTAATATCATATACTATCGATAGTTTTGTAAGTTGCTTGTTCTAACTAAAGTGCATTTCAAACATTTTCCCATCTCTCTAATGGTTTTGGAAAACACGATGTCTTTAAGCATACAAATAGTTAAATATATGGATTTATTGTGTTGGGGTAACGATTTACTTATTGTTGCAATTCATTTTATAGAGGAAGTAAAAACTAAGTACACCAAAATTATGTTTCACAGTAGTATATGAGCAATTTAATTAAGAAATGTAATTTTTATAGAGGGAAAATATATTCAGTACACACCAACCACATGTCTTTATTACTTTTGTGTAACAAAAGACCACCTTATATTCAATAACATATTATACTCAACAATGAATGCATTCAAATAAAAGGGAAACTAAAACATACGAAATATATATGATACCTTCTCTTCCCCATGAGTCTGGAAAGTGATATCTTGCAATGCTAAGCCAAGATCATCTCGGTATCGAGCCTGATAATTAATAAATTCTACTACACCTTTATTAGGCCATTGTAATGGGGGTCTTCTAGACATTATCCAAGGTGCCTTAAAACAAAAACAAACAAAAAATAAATACTTTAAACAACAATTATAATTAAAAAATCCCTCCCTCCAAAATAATTCTTATGCATGTAACAAAAATGAATATAAATGATGAAAGATATTTGTGGATATTATGATTTTCTGAAAATAATTTTAAGCATTACCAACATGAAACTTATCTAGTTATAAGAAAATATTAGAAATAAATATTTTGAGGTAACAAGACTTCTCATCTTCTATCAAGTTAGTAAGAAAAAAATTTTCTAAAATCCTTTTAAGGACCTGAAGATAACTTGAAATTTTAGCTGAGATAAGGACAGCTTGTCATTCATTCATTCCTCGAAGGTTTGCTGGGTCATTCACTATTTTAGTTGCTGGAGGTTCCGCAGTGAGAGAAACAGATAAAAATTATTTCTCTTATGGGGTGTAGTGGGGAGAGACAAAAAGAACCATATAACATATACAGCATGTTGGATGATAATAAAGCTTTATAAGACAAGAAACAGCCAGGGTTGGGAGAAGGAGGAGGTGTCATTTAAAGCAGGGTAGTTAGGAAAGGCTTTGTTGACTATGGTCAGAGAAAAGGCTAGGTGGATACCAATGGAAGAACAATCTAGGCAAAGGGTTTAATAACTATTTGGAACTAAATTAGTTGTGCCCAAGACCTAAGACAGGGGCCTGTGTGGAATACTGGAGGAAGCACAAGGTAAAAGAACACACAAGACTGCGTGATGCCTGGGCAGTGAGGTAAAGTATTTCGTGGGAGAGGGAGTGATGGCTAACATCAAATGATAGGTCAGGTAGGTGAGGACTGACAAAGAACCAGTTGTGATCTTCATGAGGGAAGATTCAGTGGAACAGTGGGATCAAAAGCCTGTTTGGAGAGGGTCCAAAAATGAATCAGAGAAAAGGAAATAGAAAAACAAGTATAGGCAACTTTGCAAAAGAACTTTTCTGTAACGGAAAGCAGAGAAACAGGTGTAGAGGGCTGAATAAGGTTATTTGAACACATTCATCCTTCCATGTCAAGAGTTTTTGTATCAGTATTTGTCACAACTTGCATCGAATTACATAAAGGTTTTTGTTTGTTTGTTTAAATGTGTGTACACACATATTTTTGTCATCTTTTTCTAATGTGAAAGAAATATATTTCATGAGCAAAAATTTAGAAAATACAGAAAAATAATATTTGATATTAGCCATGAGATGACAGACTAAACAAGTTGAATATTGGTAACTGAAGATTGTGAAGGTAGACTAATTTTTCATGAAATTTCTTTGAGAAGGAAAGACAAGACCTTGGGAAAAATCCAGAGAAAAATTCAAAGTTCAAGTAGGAGTTGGAGAATGCAGAAAATATTTTGGCATAGTTACAGGCTGAGAGGAACTGCAGGGGAGTGGGAATTAGAAGAGGTGGTTAATGGAGTAAGATCTGAGAGAAAACAGGAAAAGATATTACCAAAAACGCAATGGGAAATGTTAGATTTTTCTTTGGAGGAGGTACCTGATCCTCAGATTCATGAGTGAAAGAGGAAGAGTTACAAGATAAAAAAGAAAGATAGCTTCCTAGGTGGATTGAAGAAGGAACAGAAATCCAAGTCATCTTTGTCATCTGCCCTGTTAATTAATAGAAGTTGGAAGCAGAAGCAATCCAGATGAGTAAAATATTTTAGAAACTTAAATATTATACTCTGTCACTAGTTGAAATAACTCTTCACCCTCCCAAATTACAGTTAATTAGAGGGAACAAAATAGACTGATTTATTCTCCTCTCCCTTCCCATTCACGGAGATACTAATGATGGGTAAACAGAACAGAAAGTACAAGCAATAAAATGTAATTCATTTAGAAATTGTGCAGAATCTAAATAATTATGAGTTGATTATATTAAGACACTTTTCCCACTGTAAAATCTCCACAAAGTCATAATTGCAAGTTATATATTTTACACCACACATCAGTAGAGGACAAATCACTGTGCCTTTTAGACACAGGATATGATCTTGCATTTGTATAACTCATTGAAGTAGGGATATATCTTATAATTCAGGGTGTATCCTAAATTAATTAGAAGTATTTTTATTTCTATTTTAGTGATATATAGAATAATAGGCCACTTTATAACAATTTGGGCTTTAATTTCATTGAAACACTGAATATCACATGAATTTGGAAATGCAGGTTTGCTTAACATTTGTTTTTAATGTCAATTTATAGTACATTACAATGTCTTACACATGCATCCAATCCATTTATTGATTATTTAGGAGTGCTTACCTCTTTTTTTTCTCATACTTTTTTTTTAATTAGACAGGATCTTGCTCTATCACTCAGGCTAGAGTGTGATCACAGCTCACTGCAACCTTGAACTCCCAAGCAGAAGGGATTCTCCCACCTCACCCTCCCACGTAGCTTGAACTAAAGGCATAAGCCACCATACTTAGCTTACTTTTTTTTTTTTTTTTTTTTGAGAAACAGAATCTCACTATGTTGACAAGGCTAGTCTTGAACTCTTGAACTTAAGTGATCCTCCCACGATTCCCAAAGTGCTGGGATTACAGGAGGTGTGCTTACCTCTTTATCCATATTTTCATATTCGCAAACTCTTTCAACAGCAACTGCATTGGTTTCAATTTCACATGCTTTCTTTACCCAAAAATTCAGAGAATGAGTTATCTAGGGGGTATGGTAGAGCAAACAAGAGCTTAATGCATGTTCTTTAGCTTTTTGGAACATAAAGAATACTTTATTTTTTCTAAAGTTTTATTTTTCATTTCTTGAATCTACCAAGAACTTGTCACCTATTATCTCATATACTTTATTTCTCTTGATTATTTAGCAGCTCTAGAAATAAGCATATTCCTTCATATGCATATTTGTGTTTAAGGATATTAAACTCATTAATATCATAAATAATGGAATTACTTGGGATAAGATAGACCATAATTCAGCATATATGCAAGAAGTGCATAGTGGGTATAAGGAATGATAGGAATGATGTAAGATTGATGGGATATGCCTCAAAAAAAATGTGCATCCTAAATGACAAAAAAAACCAGTGTGCAAACACTTTGGCATTCTTCACTGCCTTCCATCAGAAGGAAGATTCTCCTAGATTTCTAGCTATTCTTGCTCCCCTTAAAAAGAAAAAAAAAAATCTATATTTTCTTTTCACTCTATTCCCAAATGTAGGTTCTCTAAGGGTATAACTTTGAACAGAATTCTAAAAGTCAAAAAACTTGTACAATCCAGTTTTTTTCTTGAGTTTGGTGCCAACCCATTTGATACCTCACCTGGCCTGAACTGATGTGGGGCTCTTCAAAGCATTTGCTTAATCCAGTTAGTGGGTATATGCAGTGGTGTTTGATTATGGGCTTCTGAACCAGGCCCTGGATATGGCTATGTACATATTTCCTTTCTAGCAGCCTAAATTCTGAATTCTGAAATGCAACTGGCTCAAGGTTTTTGGATATGGGACCAAGAGTATATAACACAATCACCTAGACTTGTCTTCTTCATAATGTGGAAGCAGTTCAGGGCATTTGTTATTTTACAAAGGGAGCATGCATCCTACCACTAGTGCATTGCAGTGTAATATCAAATAGGGTTTATTAGGGAAAAACTTACAAGCCGAAGAGAAACAGCTCATATATTCTCCCTAGAGCTTGCATTATCTTCTTGCTTAGGCTGAGCAAATGAGATACACCAGCTGTGTTGGAAAGGGACCCTACCCTTGTAATACTCTATAAATCCACCAGGACAGGAGAGCAGGAAACTTCTGAGTAACTATGGAACATCGGGATTTCCTGGTCCTTTAGCACTCAGCCTTGAGTATCAGCCTGTTCTTCCTATAAGTTAACTTAGAATTGCTGAGCTAGCTTCCTGTGACTAGCAAGATAGATAAGGAAATGAGCCTCCAGGGCAATCCAGATTTGTCTCTCATTACTTAGTTAATATAATATATAATTCAGACAAGCAAAGAAGAAGAGTGTTTAATTAATTGGATTATAAACATACCGTATACCACAAAAGTCATTATTACTTACATTCAGGGCATAGGATATAGACAAACCAACTGTTGCTGAATCTATAGAATTGCCAGCCAGCACAGCAAGCAGTGCAGCAAAAAGCACCATTAAGTTGCCAAGAAATTCAAGTCTAACAGACAGCCACCTGTGATAAATGGAATATATTCCTGAGTAACTGAGATGGAAAAGTTTTGGTGCATTTAGTACTAACTGTCTCCTCTGGGAAATCGAGACGTAAACAGAAAGAGCTGCTTTCTTTTTTCTCCCCCACTTACTTGGAATTCAATCAAACATAGGATCATCCATGATAACTTAAAGAATTCATCTGCATGAAAATGCATTTTACTTTTGCAGAACTTTGCTTTAAAACTTGATCAGAATTTAAAAGCAAAATAACACCAGCTAAAATGATGTATTGCATTTTAAAAACCCTATTGGAAAATCAATTCCTCTTCCAATTGTATATACTTTTTAATATGATAAAATTAGTCTCTAAAAATTGAAATGTGCTCAACCACTATTTAATATTTCATTTTTCTCCTTTATGTGAGATTATAACTTCAAATTCAAAAATTTTTTATAAAATTTGTATACACTGTTTTGTAACAGTGTATACAAATAAAATATATTCTAAAAATATAAAACAATATAAAACACCATGCAGAATTATGTCATGAGTAATTCTAATAGCACCTTTTTCATATTAAATTGTATATACCATTCATGTGACTATAAATAGATACAATTCAATTTAAATGTACATTAAATACTGGAAATTATTTGTCTTATTAATACATACTTCTAAAACTTGAATGAAATGCCATTACAAAACCCTCTGTTTAGAAGTCAGTGAGCAAGATGTCTAAGAAGAGATTGATCTTAGGCTAAGTATTGATGGGACTTACCGGTTAGAAATTACATTATTGTAGAAACAGACCAAGTTTTCATTCACCACCTCTTTGTATTGCTGGATAAACCTCTGTTGATGTCCAAATGCTCTGATGGTGGACACTCCTGATAAAGTCTCACTGAAGTGGGAAATGACAGGAGAGCGGGATGCTCCTGTCAACCTCCGGATTTGCCGAGAGCTTGCCACATAGTATCTCTAACCAGAAGACAAAAAGAAGCAGTCGGAAAGAGGTAGCAGAAATTGCTTTAATAGTTTAAAAACCACAAGACCCTTGTGTCATGATTTAAAGAGTGACCCCCCAAAAGTCAGATACAAGTCCTAACCCCCAGTATCTGTGAATGTGACCTTATTCAGAAATAGCATCTTTGCACATGTAATAGTTAAGGATCTCAAGATGACATTACCCTGGATGTAGGGTGCACCCTAAATCCAATATTGAGTATCCTTGTAAGAGACAAAAAGGAAGACATAGACACAGGGAAAACACCATGTCTGCCAGTGGCAGAGATTGAAGTGATGTGCTTAGAAGCCAACGAAAATATCAGGACTGTTGACAGCCAGCAGAAGCTAGGAGAGAAGCATGAAAGATGTTCCCTCAAAACCTCCAGAAGGAATCAACTCTGCCTATATACTGATTTTAGACTTCAGAACTGTGAGAGATGCCAAGTGTGGTGCCCACGCTTATAATGCCAACATTTTGGGAGGCCAAGATAGGAGGGTTGCTAGAGCCCGGGAGTCTGAGACCAGCCTAGGCAATGTAGGGAGACCTTGTTTTTACAAAAAGTTACATATATATATATATATATGTGTGTGTGTGTGTGTGTGTGTGTGTGCGTGTGTGTGTATAGGGAGACCTTGTTTTTACAAAAAGTTATATATATGTATAGGGAGATCTTGTTTTTTACAAAAAGCTAATTATAAGTTTTCTACTTCCCCTTAGCTTGAAGTTGAGGACAATTAGGATAGGAAGGACTGTGGGAAGCTGGATGGAGCATGCCCTGAATTAACTGGATTGTTAATCAGCCCCAGAAAATTGCTACCAACTGGAAATGAAACTCTACTCTGTGCTAAGTGCTCTGAAGAATACAGAGGACTATGGCATTCTGAGGCTGTAAAGGGATTTAAGAGATTGCCTAGATTAGGGAATATGTTATTGGGGTCACAGACCATGTGAGTAGATAAATAAGGGTAAAATGCTTTCCCTAGACAAATGTAAATATGCATACACACTTGGAGCTTCTGATAAATTTTCAGTGAATTATAGAATCCATGGAGTTCTTTCATACAACTCTCTGGGAAATCTGGTTTAAGAAATTTTATCTAGATCAATGCTCCTCATACTTTAGTAAGAATCACCTGCCTGAAGTGTTTGTTGAAAGGCAAGTTTCTGTATCCTACCTTGGGAGATTCTGATCCAATAGGTCTGGGCTATGGCCCATGGGTCCAGGAACCACACTTCACACAGCACACACCTAAATCAAACCTTTTATTGCATAGGGGAAAGAAATAGAGCCTAGAAAGGGAAATGATGTCCCAGGCAGATGAGTAAGGAAGATGACTAGAACCCCAAGTTCCTGAATCCAAATTCAGACCTTATCCTATATTACTCCCCCTAAAGAGACATGATTCCTAGACTCCTTTTAACTCCTGGTAACTCTGTTAGAGTTTACCAGACAGGAGACCAACACATAAAATTTCATTTGCCACATGAGTGCTTTTTTTCCTAGATTTTTACAATATATATAAAACATAGTCTCTGAATCCAGAGCACTTACATTTTCATATATTCTGGATTTATTATACCATCAGTATATGCCAGCAGTGTAATAAACCCATAATAGTAGATATCAGAATAGTAGATAAGGAGTCAGTTCTTTTTGCACTATTGTGATAGAAAATGCTCCACACAGAAAATGGAAAATGACCTAGGCCATCAATGTCAAGTAAGATCGGGACAGACAGAAAGAACAGGGAAAAGATGTGCAGTAGGAAGAATAATGGAGTATAGGTATGGAAATGAGAAAATTATTTGTAGTTTGGCTTTAGCAGACTAAACTCTAAAATGAATTTTAAAACTTGGGTTTTTGAAAAGCATTAAACTCTAAGAATCTTTTTGAAAAGAGCCTCAGATACTTCTACATTTAAAATATATGCTTCAGCATTGATTTTACCTTGTATATTATCAGTTAAAGCTGACTATCAGGATATAGAAATCATGCTTTGGAATAAATATTTTAATATAGAAGTTTCACTGAAAATTTAGAAATAATAGGTAATTTTCTCTGTGTTTTATACTTCATTTAAAATCTCCAACAAATGTAAGGATTACATTTTCATAGCAGATTACATATTTGAGGATAATTAACTAATATGGAGTGGAAAAATATACATTCATTATTTTGGATTCAGTTTGAGCTCCATTTACACTTACAATCTACTTTTGTTTTTCTGTTTACTTAAACTAATTTCCTCTTTTATTGAAGTCCTTATTGCCAGGATAAGTAAAAGAAATGGGAAATAGTTATTTCTGCAACTATCTTTAAATTCCACTCTTTATTTGTGGATTAAGCCTATAATAAAAAATTACATGTACTTTGATAAAGGCAATGTAAAAAGAAGATGTTTAAAATCTTTTATAATAATCTCTTGCCACCACACATTTGAAAAATTCATCTATTTATAGTTCTTGCGTGTTTGACTAGTACCTTGAGATAAGTGTCAAAAAAATTATAGGAACAGAAATAAGGTGTATAAATCTGTGAATATGAAAAGAACTTTTATATCACAGTGTAGGAGCGAGGTGGAGAAATTTATGTGAGTCATTTCTGTATGAAGCTATAAATGTTTTCCAAACCAAAAGCTGTCATGGTTTCTTGTAAAATAAAAAAGATAATAAAGATATCCATTTTAATTGATTCTTTTCATTGTTTAATAAAATTGCTTTGTTTGATTGCTGAAGAAAAAAAATGCTAAGAAATTTTGTTTTCCACTGCAGCCTTACAGTGACATAATTTTGCAATTTAAATTGGATGATCACATTTTAATATGAAGATAGCAGGTAAGTATCATGAGAGGCATATTTAGCTTTCCAGCAATTGTTTGTCTGTAAGAGACAGGTGATGTCTGAAGAAAAAAAAAAAAAGACAAAAAGGCAGTATCTGTCTCTCTTGGATGTGCAGGGAAATTAATTTTCTGCTAAAATTACAACATACAAGTTTTGTGATGGGCATCAAAATGCAGGCCCCAGCTCTCCTGCTGTAGGAGCATAGCTGACTGACAGCCCCTGCGACTGCACTGATGGATCCACTGCTGTATTAGCATAGAGGCCAGCCAATGACCGAGTACTGGCAGAAAGTGCCCATAAGACCCTCCAACAGGCAACTGTGATTGAGAACTTCCTGTTGAACCTGTTGTAGAACTGTCCTGTAGTCCAAGACCCTTGTTACCCAATCCATCTTCTTTCTTTTTCTCCCTCACAGGGATTCAGCCTGAGTCGCTGTCTAAGGGCTTGCTCAGCCCAGCCTTCTTCTGCTCCCTCTCCTTTATCTTTTACAGGCATTTCCCCCAGTAAATCTCTAATACATCTATTCCTTTCTTCGACTCTGCTTCTTAAAGAACCTGGACAAAGAGGAGGTTTAAGTGGGTCTGAAAGTATATTTGATTGTGAACTTATAAGTTATTAATACAAATAAAAATGTATGTACTTACTTGTATAGAGAAATAGAAGAACACTAAGGGAATAATCCCCAGAATGAAGAGGGGCAAAGCTCCCACAATGACCAAAACTGTTCCAATAACATCCAATGTACAATTCACCCACAGCCGTAAATAGTAATGCAAACGCATATCAATTATAAATATGTCCTGAAAAATTTGATATTAGGTCACTTTATTTTTAACTTTTTACAGTTTAAAATGAGAGAAAGAAGAAATATATTATTCAATGGCAAAATTAAAAATGTTTACCCAGGTATGACAATCTATTGATTTCATAAATAAATCTAACTACATGATCTTTGCTGACCCCACATATTTTTCCCCTGTAGTCAACTATAACAATTAAAAGGCTGTTCTAATTTCAAGATACTTATCATCAAGCAATTTATATTTCCCAATGACCACTACATGACAACTAATTATACAACTAAAGTCAGACTTTGATAAAAAAACAAAAACAAAAACAAAAGCAGTCCATAATTCAATAGCTAGTTTTTTTATCCCAATATTTGGGGCATTGGGCTACCAGTGTTTATGACTCAAAATTTGTAAGTCACTCCTGGGGCATTGTTGTCAACTACAAATATATTCAGTGGCCTTCCTGGATAACTGGATCCTACTGATATCAGAAGAAGCAGGAAAACAAAATAATCTTCATTTATAAAATTATGAACTGAAAGACAGAGTGGCCAATAGGAATGACAGAAGGACAATGGCAAGGTCATGCATTGATTTACTCTTTTTTTTTTTTTCGTGAGACGAAGTCTCGCTGTGTCACCCAAGCTGGAATACAGTGGTGCGATCTCGGCTCACTGCAAACCTCTGCCTCCCAGGTTCGAGCAATTCTCGTGCCTCAGTCTCCCATGTAGCTAGGATTTCAGGCATGAGCCACCATGCCCAGCTAGTTTTTATATTTTTAGTAGAGATGTGGTTTCGTCACGTTGGCCAGGCTGGTCTCGAACTCCTTACCTCAGGTGATCCACCTGACTCGGCCTCCCAAAGTGTTGAGATTACAGGCATAAGCCACTGCACCCAGCCTGTTTTACACTTTGTTGCATATAACTTAATCTGTTTGCGGCACAAGGTGTGACCTGAGAGATTCCAGGGAATACTAAGACACTGAACCTTGAATAGACGAACTACTCAGTTCAGGACAAAACTAATATAAAAAGTGGAGATGAAATTTTGTTAATCTTACCCTCTTTTGGGAGTTCCCTGGTTATTTCATATACCAAACAGTCTAAAAATATCATATTCACATGGAATTTCCCATTTTGAATTTACCTGCCCATACTCTCATCTGTTTAAGACTCAATCATTTGAAATTTTGCTACATGAAAATAATGATAAATCAGTAGGGTTGTAGTCATAAATGTCCTCTAGGAGAAGCAGAATGGGGTCATCAAACTCTTCTATAATTTTTCAAACAACAATATGTCCCTTGGTATGATTAAACAAGATTTAACATTCCATTAGAAATTTATGATGTTAGGTACTTCCATTTATGTTTTCACGTTTTATCTTCACTTCCGTTTATACACCCCCCATGTTTTTACATATACATAGTAATGTATTAATGCACTTTGAGGTTATGGACCTGCGCATCTTAATGTAGGGACCATTAGCAATATGTGACTACTGAACACTGGGAATGTGGCTATTGCAAATTGAGATATGCTATAAGCACGTGATAAAAACCAGATTTAACATACCTTGTAAAAAAAGTGTAAAGTGTAATCAATAATTTTATGTTAATTACAGTTGGGAATTATGTTTTGGATATACTGTGTTAAATAAAATGTATTATTACAATTAATTGCTATTGTGTTTTATTTTACTTCTTTATTATAGCTACCAGGAAATTTAAAATCACATACGTGGCTTGCATTTTATCTTTATTGGACAGTTCTATTAGAAGCATTTTATGGTAGACACAATGAGAAAACTCCTACAGATAAACAGAGACGCTCTGAAAAGCTCAACTCATTCCCCATTCACCATAAGTGATGTTATGTTTTCTTAAAGGCAGGGTGTTTTCAAAGTCTGGATATCTCCACATTGACTTACATTTTCTTTCTTTTTTTTAATTTTATTTTTTATTATTTTTTCACTATTATTATTTTTTTGAGATGGAGTTTCGCTCTTGTTGCCCAGGCTAGAGTGCAATCGTGCAATCTCGGCTCACTACAACCTCTGCCTCCTGGGTTCAAGCGATTCTCCTGCCTCAGCCTCCTGAGTGACTGGGATTACAGGCATGCGCCACCATTCCCAGTTAATTTTGTATTTTTAGTAGAGACAGGGTTTCTCCATGTTGGTCAGGCTGGTCTCGAACTTCCAACCTCAGGTGAACGGCCCGCCTCAGCCTCCCAAAGTGCTGGGATTACAGGCCTAAGCCACCATGCCTGGCCGACTTACATTTTCTTTCCCTTCTTAGCCTAAAGCAGTGATTCTCAAACTTGATGTGTGTAAGAATTAGAGTGGTAGATCTCAAAGCACATGTGTTTCTTGGATTCTTTAAGTAATTTTTCAAGTGTTATTTTAATCATATGTACAAAATGTGACTCTGTTGTACATCAGTTATGCATGTCCTAAGGCTTAGAAATATATTTAACAATGAAATCTATATAAAACACACAATATTTTGTACAAGTGAGAAAATAAGGTACTAAATATGGGTCACTTTTATGTATGCTATTTAAGGTGTGTCTTTCCTTACCTTGGTGAAACGACTGATGATCTGGCCTGTGGAATTTGTTTCAAAAAACTGGATGGGGAGATGCAGTACATTATTCAACAGTTGAACATACATGGTTCGAGAGGCAGCCAGGGATCCTCTAGTGATTACGTAGGCTCCAGAGCAGACAAAGAGACCTAAACACACATAGTTATCACAGTTATATTAACAATATAAGGAAATTTGTGCTTTAACTTTCAAAAGATTGCTGTAAAAAGATTAATTATAAAAATATTTATATTTATTTTAACTGAAAACCCAAATATTACACCTAAAATGTGTAACTGTAGACTAAAACAAATATAAACATAATATATGATGTATGTGAAATACATACACATTTCTGATGTTTTACCACACTGATACAGCAGAACACTCCCAACTTGTGGTCATAGGTTCCACACAGAAATGTACAGAAGATAAAAGGTCGATCTAATGCACAGAAATTTAGCAACCTATTACCTTTAGGATGTTCTGTGGGACAATACGTTAGTTACCAGTGCTTGTAGCCAAATATTTCCATTCTTCCAGCTTCTTGGTACATGGTAGAGTTGAACTTTCTGGCCCCCTTTTGGTTGATAGACCCAAATGAATAGTTGTGAACCACGAATTATAAGAGAAATGGTATACGACACTTCCGAGTCAGAACATTTAATTGCTGGTGTCAGTCTTATTCCCTTTGCACAGTGCCCGCCAGCATTTAAAATGGAGCCTGGCTCGTTTCCTCAGCTGGAGTCCCTAGGGTAAGCAGAATCCCTTTCCTGACCCACAGTGGACACATAAAATGAGTGAGGGATACAATTCTTTTGGTGTGTTAAGTTCCTAAAATGTGGTTGATGGGAGAGTTGTTCTTGCATTAGCTACTTATCAGATAAACTTGTAGCTTTAGTGGAAGAAGCTGAAAAGCAATTATTAGCACACATAGAAACAAGAAAGTTCTTTGAAAGATACATTTCCATCAATATGTGAAGCCTGGGAACAAAACTAACCAGGAAAAAAAATAAGTAGATCTGCAAAATTAAGAGAGTTGTGAACACTTTATTTGAACCTCTGGATCAAGTGTGTTTAAAAATCTATGCCTGGGCATTTTACCTTTGGGTGTCAATACACTTCCATGTTACTTAAGCCGGTTTACTCTTGAGTCTTAACAGACACGCAGCTGCTCCATTGCCTTGTTCCTTTGCAGGTATCATGTTTAAAACAAAACAAAACTAGTTGCTTCTCACCACCTTCATTCTTTTAGCTAATTTCCTTATATTTTTAAATAATATCTCAAATGGCTATTAGCTTTCTCAGTCTTCAGTGTTTTCTATTATTTTCCTCCATTCCTCCCATACTTCCCTATTTCCCTTCCAATAGTTACCTATTTTTTCTCAAATATTCAATAAATACATATTGCTCATGAAGGTCACCAAATATGTAGCTTGTGTCACTATTTTTCCGTATGCTTAATTTTCTGTGTAACTAGGGCTAATTTATTCTCAAACACTTCAATAGCTAAGAGTCTCTTCTGAATACACTCGAACTCATCAAATATCCTACTGTTTCTTTAATCGTGTTGAGCACCTGCCCTCTGCAACATAAACTGCTCCCTTGGGACTCTCGGTCTTCCTGCTCTAAACTAGAAGTGTTGCTGGAACAGGCATATCTATTCTTCAGTGTGGGAAGTTGTTTTTTTTTTTTTTTTAATTATTATTATTATTTATCTTTTATTTTTTTGAGAGTGAGTCTCGCTCTGTCGCCCAGGCTGGAGTGCAGTGGCGCGATCTCGGCTCACTGCAAGCTCCGCCTCCCGGATTCCCGCCATTCTCCTGCCTCAGCCTCCCGAGTAGCTGGGACTACAGGCCTGAGTCACCATGCCCGGCTAATTTTTGTATTTTGTTTGGTAGAGACGGGGTTTCACCGTGTTAGCCAGGATGGTCTCAATCTCCTGACATCGTGATCCACCCACCTCGGCCTCCCAAAGTGCTGGGATTACAGGCTTGAGCCACCACGCCCGGCCAGGAAGTATTTTTTAAAAATATTATGTACTTAGTATTTTCCACCCATTTACTGAAGCTCTTTCTATATACATGTTAAACTTCTTGAACTGTACCTGTAATTTTTTGTTATCTATCATTTTCCATCTCTGTTTATAACGTTGTACATTTGGGATAATGTCTTCCAACTTACCTTATATTTGTACAACCTTTTAAAATTCTTTAAATTTTTCAAGAGCTTTCTTGTCCTCAGGCTGAACTTAGTTTAGCACATTCCACATTTACTTTATGGATACAATATTTTGAATCTCTGAAAGCAGTAATTAGACATTTTCAAAGTCTGATTGTATTCCAAATATTATTGTTTTACTTCTGAGCCTGACTGCTGTGTTTGTTGACTTTTATTTATGCTGTTGGTTTGAGTGAAATGTATGCCCTGGATGGACATTATCAGTTTAAAAATACGAAACAAAGACATGGTTAATTAATATAGGTACCTGATGTGGCTTTCTTCTGCCGTTGCATACATTAATTTCCCCCAATATTTCTCTCCCCTGAGTGGAAGAGTTTGCTTCAAGTTCTGTTTAAGTGGGAAGGTACGACCCTGAAAGCCTTCACACTGGGATGCAGGGCATGTTGGCTGAGCCTTCTCCAAAAGCCACAATAAGGAGGCTTTCTCCTAGGTATGTCACACATGCTAGAAATCCTCATTTCCTCTTTAAACATCAGCTTTCTAGTTTTCATTGACTGTTTCTATCACAGTGGCTGTATACATTGGTGGTGGTGGCAGCGTTTTTCTAAAAGAGGCTGATGAGCCATCAGAACAATGTTCTAATGAATTACATTGATTACTTCCATGAAACTCAATTCTTCTCTCTGTACCTGTGAACATAAGTTCAGTGTTTTTCCATGGCTCAACTGAACATCTCCCTCTTCTATTCCAGCTTCTCCAGTATCTGTTCCTGGCTACAGGTTTTCTTCTACCCTTCATTTTCTATCGGTATATTCCCGTATGTAGAAATGTATTACTCTGAAGTCTCCTGACACCTTTCCTTTTATATTTATTCACTGTCCTTTCAGTGGAATTTAGGAAGGTAAGGAAAGTAAACGAACCACTTAGCCCTCTTAAACTGGAAGCAGCAGTGTGCTCCTTAATCATCACACTTTGAAAATAAGGTGCCTATATTTTACACATTGGATCGGAGAAAGGAAGTTCCCAATAGTGAGACATAAAACACAATACATTAGAGATGTGCCAAGTATCCTAGAAATTTGAAGCAAATCGCTGAGACTCAGGGAAAGAACTATTCAGGGCAATTTCTTTTTTAAAAAATGAGGTAAGATCTTTATTATTGTCATAAAATATGGATGTGGCATTTTCAGCTTCAGTTCTCCAGTTTTGTTTGAATGCTAGCCTTCTATATTATTCATAGTGGGCCTCTAGTATTAACATGTGAAAGTTCTGTTTATGCTTTAAAGTTCCAAAAAATAAAAAATAAAAATGAGCTATGATGATGTCAGTGAATACAGCCTGCTGTCAATTAAATCAGATTCCGTAAGAGAGCTGAGTTCTGCCAAAAAAAAACCCCAGAAATTATACATTTTTATTTCTAGGCTCACCTTACTTATGAAAACATTAATTTGCAGTTGCACGTAATAAGCCTTAAAAATTAAAAATTGTTTAAATGTAAAAAATGTGAAGAAGCGATACATCAGAGAAGGTTTATATTCTAACAACTGCAGACCACTCTAAACAAAAGCCAATCAGGAAAAAAGCTTTTACGATAAAACTGTTCATAATCTGTTGCTTTGGTTATAAAATCTTTCTATATTTACTGACAGTTAATTAAAATGAAGATTTTACATAAATAATATTATGGACACTAAAATTGCATACTTTATATGTTATAGAAAAGCTATTTACTCACTTAAAATGTTCTTCAAAGGTTATTACTTCTACTCTAAAGCTGTAACATAATTTCACTGAATTGGTGTGAATTTAGCCTTCATATGTATATGTGACATGCAGAGATACAGAGATTCATGTATATATGGATGTTTCTCTTGCTGTAATTTGAGACCTTTACATCTATATCTTCCTCATTGAGTTGCAAACTGCAAGTCAATAAATCTGACTCTCACTGATTCAAAAGCAAAGAAATTGTAAGGTCCTGTTCTTTCATACTCTAGATAATTCTTATATCTCATTTTCGTTATTAACATCTCTTTTCCCAGTGAATGTTGTTAACAAAATGACGGAACAAACATAAATCTGTCTCACAATATCTGCTTATTTTTCAATGGAGACAGTTACAAGCAGTACTATGGCCAGACAGTAAAAATAAGAGAGGAGAAAAGAGAAGCAAGGTTCTAAGTTTCATAGTTTTTGTTTTATCTGACTTTTCCATTACCAAAATCATGCATCTCTCTCTGTTTTCCCATATGGATATGAATATGAAGATGTAACAACTTCCACATAGATGACTCTATTGTTTTCTTATTTGAATTATTACCAGTCTCTCTCAGTGCCTATTTCTCTTGATACAAACACAAGAAATTATGTCTAAAAAAAACTTCCCTTTAGGGAGCAAGATGGCCGAATAGGAACAGCTGCAGTCTCCAACTCCCAGCGCGAAGGACACAGAAGACCGGTGATTTCTGCATTTTGAACTGA
>NW_012116933.1:2746070-2748812 GCF_000951035.1 Colobus angolensis palliatus
TTTTTTTTTTTTTTTGCTTTTGTTACATCATACTTTTCTGTTTCTTGGAAGGCAATTCTCATACTTTGGAATTTCTCAAAGTATATTCTGTGGAACACAAGTTGCTCCAAGATATTAATGAGCAACACAAGGAAAAAAAATCATGGTCAAATAAATTTGAGGAACATTGTGTTAAACAGAATTAAACAAGTCATTTTATTGTAGACTATCTTAAAACCTTTAATGAAGGAAAGAAAAAAGATTTCAGATTCATGGAGGAACATAGTTCTCAGTTTCCCAAACCTATTGAAATAGAACCTGGTGTTTGTAGAATATCTCATTACTGTCCATCTAAACGCTAATTTAGTTTTTAAGAACATTGGCTTGGGAGTAAGCTGGACATGGATTCAAATCTGGCTCCAAAACTTACCAGTCATAGGGCTTTGTCATAATTACTTATCTTTTCTATTGTTAAATAATAGTTAACATTTGTTACACTCTTGAGGTATGCACTACACATACGTGATGCAATCAAGGAAACAATATCTATACAAGTGGTAAAACTGAAACCATAAGTAACAAAGTTTAAGTAAAGAGTGTAAGAACTCCCTCCTTAGGATACATGCTAAATAAACTACTGCATTAGCTTAAACCATATGAAATTGCCACTTTTATGGGTCAGAAAAAGTCAAATACAGGCATTTTCTTTTGTTTCAACTTCAACAATGGAAACATGCCTGTGTTTCCAGACATGGAGTAAGCATTCACATCATGGTGTCTGTTGTTCTATCTCCTTCTGTCCCTCTGGTCATCTGATCAGGAACTTATCTCTGTTCAGTTTCTGTTAAGTTAGTCCACTAATCAGCTCTATGTGGACACTCCTCAAGAATCTGTCATTCACCCTCATGGCTCTTATTCCTCATTCATAGTGATCATATCTACTCCTGTGGGTTCATTGATTATCTCTACAGAATAATTACAAGCCTGTGTAGAACTAAGAGCTCTAGAATGTTAGAATCTGACAGAAATGTAGAAATCATCTAGTTTAAGACCCTCATTTTACAGATAAAGAAACCTAATTTCCAAACTTACAGATGTGCATTTTTAGTCTGCCAATTGGAGAAAAAAATGGAAACATTCATCAACACTTCCCATTAAATGTGTCCAACAATGAACTCACCATTTCTCTCCTTCACTAATCAAGGCTCTGGTTTAATTAGTGGTTTCCTATTTTTTTTTTTTTTCTGGTTTCCCGTTTTCCTTATTTTTGTCCTCATTGCTCTCCCAGTTACCCAACCTAAACCTCGAAAGCATGATTGGCTAATGAATGCCCTCTCTTGACTTACCCTCAAATGGACAGTTCTTAGGTTTTTCACTGTAATGTCTTTCCTATCCATCCCTTTTATCCAATCCCATTGTAGCTTTCTGACCATTCATTCATTCATTCATTATTTATTCAATTATCTTCTGCTTCTTACCTATTGGTTATTTTGGGTGACACAGTCATGGATCAGATAAGAGATCTTTCTATACTAGACTACCTTTCATCTGCACTTCCAAATACACTTGATTATTCTTTTCCTACCAACCCCTGCTTCATTCTAGTCTCTCTGACTTTAGTCCCTCTAATAAAAACCTATCTTTTTATTATCACTGCTAATTTATTCTTTGAAATACAAATCCAACTATGTCACTTCCTTCATCAATTTTCCAAAATTCTCCACTTGTCTTCCTAGTGATCATCTCTGACATATCTCCAATCTTCCTTCTCACCTTTAGCTCCCCTACTTTTCTCTGCCAATAACCTGAAGATCACTCAAACTGGCACCCTCACTCTTGCCAAATCCCTTCTTACCTCCACATCCCTGCCTTTACTCACACCTTCCTATATGCCTCTATGACTCTCTCTCCTTCTCTGTGATCTCAAGCTGATAAACTTCTATTCATCCTTTTAGTCTCCCCCCAATTGCCACGTACTCCTTAGAAATCACATTAATATGTCAACCCGATACAGCCTCCCCTTGCTTTGAATTCTCACAGCATTTTCCTTCACTACCTTTACAGTGCTTAATGCTGATCATGTAGTTTGATTGTACACCTGACCTAGGCTCAGTAGGCTTTAAACCCCTTAACAGACACCTGTTTATCTTCACATCACTCACAATCTTCACATATACACAGTGTGGCCATTTCATGACTTTACATAAAAGCCTCAGTTTCCTCGGCTGTAAAATGAGGACAACAGCACCTTTTTAAATAGTTATTTTCAAGATTAAGTAACTATATATAATATTTAATGTGAGCCATGTAGATGACACCATAAGTTTTGGGTTATTCTCTCAAATATGGTAAATTGGAAACATATGCATTTGAGTTATCCCCAAATATTTGAAAATTATGGCCCAGATTTTATTTGAAATAACATGGTGCCATATGTTTGTATTTAAATCAATTAGGTCAGAAAAAGAAAAGAGAAGCAGCTATACATTTTCTTTTACCTTTTATTAATCCCAATAATCCAGAGATATTAAGTTTATTGCTTCTTATTTGCTTCCATTCTGTGAAGTCATTCATGTTTTTTGCTTCTTTTGCCCATGCACTAAGCCACAGATTCTGTCCAATGCCCACCAAATTCTGCCCTAAGTAAGTGACCACAGTCAGCCACACCCAGAGCCAGCCAAAGGCTTGGAGGTACTGCAGAATGATGGAGAACTTCACCTAAAGGCAAAATTGATATAAAATTAGATTACCAAGAGATACAGG
>NW_012116933.1:2748862-2754822 GCF_000951035.1 Colobus angolensis palliatus
CATTCATTCATTATTTATTCAATTATCTTCTGCTTCTTACCTATTGGTTATTTTGGGTGACACAGTCATGGATCAGATAAGAGATCTTTCTATACTAGACTACCTTTCATCTGCACTTCCAAATACACTTGATTATTCTTTTCCTACCAACCCCTGCTTCATTCTAGTCTCTCTGACTTTAGTCCCTCTAATAAAAACCTATCTTTTTATTATCACTGCTAATTTATTCTTTGAAATACAAATCCAACTATGTCACTTCCTTCATCAATTTTCCAAAATTCTCCACTTGTCTTCCTAGTGATCATCTCTGACATATCTCCAATCTTCCTTCTCACCTTTAGCTCCCCTACTTTTCTCTGCCAATAACCTGAAGATCACTCAAACTGGCACCCTCACTCTTGCCAAATCCCTTCTTACCTCCACATCCCTGCCTTTACTCACACCTTCCTATATGCCTCTATGACTCTCTCTCCTTCTCTGTGATCTCAAGCTGATAAACTTCTATTCATCCTTTTAGTCTCCCCCCAATTGCCACGTACTCCTTAGAAATCACATTAATATGTCAACCCGATACAGCCTCCCCTTGCTTTGAATTCTCACAGCATTTTCCTTCACTACCTTTACAGTGCTTAATGCTGATCATGTAGTTTGATTGTACACCTGACCTAGGCTCAGTAGGCTTTAAACCCCTTAACAGACACCTGTTTATCTTCACATCACTCACAATCTTCACATATACACAGTGTGGCCATTTCATGACTTTACATAAAAGCCTCAGTTTCCTCGGCTGTAAAATGAGGACAACAGCACCTTTTTAAATAGTTATTTTCAAGATTAAGTAACTATATATAATATTTAATGTGAGCCATGTAGATGACACCATACGTTTTGGGTTATTCTCTCAAATATGGTAAATTGGAAACATATGCATTTGAGTTATCCCCAAATATTTGAAAATTATGGCCCAGATTTTATTTGAAATAACATGGTGCCATATGTTTGTATTTAAATCAATTAGGTCAGAAAAAGAAAAGAGAAGCAGCTATACATTTTCTTTTACCTTTTATTAATCCCAATAATCCAGAGATATTAAGTTTATTGCTTCTTATTTGCTTCCATTCTGTGAAGTCATTCATGTTTTTTGCTTCTTTTGCCCATGCACTAAGCCAGAGATTCTGTCCAATGCCCACCAAATTCTGCCCTAAGTAAGTGACCACAGTCAGCCACACCCAGAGCCAGCCAAAGGCTTGGAGGTACTGCAGAATGATGGAGAACTTCACCTAAAGGCAAAATTGATATAAAATTAGATTACCAAGAGATACAGGAACATGACATGCCATTTCTGAATAAGTTCCCTTACTGATAGTTTCTGATTAGCATCAATTAAATACATAGTATGATATAGGATTTCAAAGATGTACTTTAAAGTCACTCCTCGATTTAAACCCTATTCTGATGTTTCCTAAGCTTTGTGATCTTGATCAAGTCACTAACACCTGTAATCCTCAGATGAATCACCTGTTAATTAGAATAAGAGTAATCACCTTATAAGTATATGTAGAGTGTCAAGCATAGTACTGAACCCTTAACAGCTCAATTAATCTTAGTTGCTATCATTAGTGAAAAAGAACACACATAACTAAATAACATGTAATCCTAACCAATCACCAACAATTCCATTTCATTCAACTTCCTCAAGCTATTATATAGCAATTATCCTCAAATTAAATGAGAAATCTATAGTGTTTATCAATAATGCAAGGTAAACTTTTATGTTTAGGTGGTTAATAGCAAATAACATTAGTTCTTCTGGTGCTTACCCCACCAACAGGGATCTTTTCTTTTTTCATTGAGAACTGTTTTCCTTGATCCAATGAGGGCCTGATAAAGCAAGACAATGTTTTGCTTTTTAGGTTTTAGATGAAACTAATGTAAAAAAATATATACATCTTTGACCATTTTGTTGCATCTTTCTCTACTCCCTTACCCTAACAGCAACTTGGTTTTCCCTGATAATAACTTTGCATCTTTTTGGTCGTACCAAAGGGAGACTGTTCATTCTACCATAACCCACATAATTTAGGGCCAGCACATGTGGTCTATTTTTAACTGCTTCTTCTAAATAATTATCCCTTAAACTTGAATCATGTCTTTAGAGCATTTAAATTAATGCCATCTGGCTGTACCATACTCTATCCCTTCTCATCCTAGCCTACTCTGGCATCTACTCACTTCTTGGTATCTCAGAAGATGAACTAACATCAGGGTTACTCTTCTCATTTTGTTCTGCCACCACCCTGGGTAATGTCACAGATTACATGAAAAGCTGTATTAAACTCAGTCTCTTTTCCAGCTTCATGATCTTCATAGCTCCATGTCCTGCATGTGTACCCCACTTTTGCATCAACTTTCATGAACTTAAACCATGAATCTTATTACTTAGGACTAACCCATCTCTGAAAACCCAACTGTAAGTATTTCAATCTCTGATCATAACCTCTTCTATTTATAAGTTTTCAATTCAGTTATTCTCACTACATTTGGTTTTTATTTTACTTAGATTCCTAAATCTAGCCTTCTATAATCTTTGCTCTCTTGGATAATCAATGATCCTGCTTTACCTGGTTTTAGCATTGACTATCCAACTTCTAGGGAATTCCTTAGTCCCAGGCAAACCTATATTCTCTCTCTTTTCCCTGCATTCTCCGTGATTATCATTTCATGCAAACTTTGGTAATATTTTTGAACCCGCATTCCCTGCTTTTCTTCCATGAAGAAAAGGTGAGTTCTAACCTTTCTCTTAGCACTTGCATATCAATCCTGGTCACATCGACTTCTGTGGAGTGCTGATCCAAAAAATCATGCAACCCTGTAAACTGGTTCTACCGTAACTTAACATCTGCTTTCTACCTGGGTTCTTAATAGTGCCTAGAAATCCTTGCATGACTCTCAGAAGGGGACTCACATCCCACTTCATGGAGAAAACAGAAGACAAGGAAGTCAGTCACTAAACGTTTACATTTACCGCATTCCACCCAGCCTTTCCCAATTCTCTCCTGTAACAAACACAGATAGTTAAAAATACAGGTTATAAGATTTCTCCTCTATAATCTATCTTTTAAACAAATGATAGAAAGGGATCTTAAGGCAAGTCTGAAAAACACTGAGTTGTTCTCTTTTCTAATCTTCACTTTCTTGCTTTCTACCAACTCCTTCTCGTTAGCTGACAGAGAACAACACATTCTTCTCATTTTAAAACCATCACAAAGCAACAACAATAACAACAGTTATTATCCTTATTCAGTTACCAGCCTACTTTTTGCTGTCCTTTTGTAGCCAAATATTTTTCTGTCAAACCACACGTTTTCCTCCTTAAACTTTTTGGCACCTGGTTGAAATTGTTTCCATCAAGAGTGCTGGTAAACTACTTATTGCTGTGTCTATTACACACTTTGAAAGTTATTTCACTTAATTCTTCATCATGTTTAATATTGTTGATCACTCACTTGTTTAAAAGGTTCCTCCTTCACTTCCTTTCACCACTGTACTTTCATATTTCTTTCCACCTTTCTGGCCCTCCGTTAGTTTCTCTTCAGGTTCCTTTCTCTGTCTTCCCTCGAATGTTTATGTTTCCTTGGGCTCAGTTCTAGGAATTATTTCCTTTGTATGCTTCACACTCTCCTGAGCAATCTCATCCACTTACATAGTTTCAATAACCTGCTTCTTTGTGGATGACTTTCAAACTGGTATCTCCAGTCCACAGCTTTTCCCTGAGCTCCAGATCCATATGTCAAATGCTTTCTTGAAATCTACTTTATTTCTTTGCTTGTTTCTATCATATACAACCTTAACTGAGCCAGTTATTTTCCTATCTCCCCTAATGTTTTCTCTGGCTTTACAAGGAGTCACAACACTTTCTCTGTCTTGATCATAGGACATTTCCATCTATTCACCAAGTATTTGTCAATTTCATCTTCTAAATATTTCTGGAATCATATTATTGGATAAATATTTAGAAAATAACAAGCAGCAAGAAGAAAAATGAGAAGTAGGGAGGAGGAGGAGAAGGAGGAAGAAAAGGATAAAAGATAGAGGGAGAAGAGGAAAAGAAGCAGAAGAAAAGATTTACAATCCTACATTTCAGAGACAATCTGTGCTAACAGGCTTGTGAATATTTCAGTAGTCTTGCCTCTATTTGTGTGTGGTATGATAATATTGTTAATGTTGCTCTTATATTATATTGTGTTATATTATATAATGTATATAATAGATATATCTTATATTACTATTGTTCTTATATTGATATAATATATATCAATATTATAATTATTAATGATTGTGAATATTAATATTGATAATATTGCTCTATAACCAGTTCATACTTTTTAAGAAAATTACACACTTGTAACTCAATTTATAAAAAACATATGCTTCTATAACACAATTATATTTTATAATATAACATAACATTTTATCATTTTACCATGATATGATTTATTTAACAAAGTCAATGCTTATACTGGTTGCACTTTTTTTCTACTTTATTGCTATAATAACCATTCTTTTCATAGGTCTTTTATTCCCTCTTGTACTAGATTCCCATACACAATAACATGCGACATGATCAATTACAAGTCATTTGATGCATCTCCTGTTAAACTGAGCTCTAGAAATGCTGAACTGATGTACACACCTCTCAGCAGATTATGATAAACCCCTGTTTCTTCATGGTTTCCACTGTAATTTCCAGAATAAGAAACGCCTTATTTGGGCAGTCTAGTAGTTCTTCCCGTCCTATCTCTGGTACTAGTATTCAGAAACATTCTGTGGGAGGTTGCAGTGCATGTCCTTTGCAGGATCAGCCTCAGCATCAGAGAAAGACACACTATTTAATGGACACTTTTCACTGGAATAGCTCCTGGTGTATGATTTGGGTTAATTATTGTCTTCATCCTTCAAGCTGTTGGCCTGGCTTCTGTTTGGATAAGCAAATTTGGCATTGGTACCAAGCCAAAAATTAATTCTTAATGTAGCTGGACATAAAATGCTATGAAATCCAACGGTTAAAAGGGAATTAAGCCTTCCTAATTAGATATAACTAACAAAAACCAAGAATTTATTGGATACTATATAGAAAGGCATTGATTTTCAAACAAAAATGTTATTCATCATTTTTCCACACACAAAAAAACCCTGCATTTGGTTCTAGGCACTTTGTTGTGAATAACAGGTTTTATTTGAGTCTTTTGAGAGAGAAACTATTTAATCAGAAACATTCTGTGGGAGGTAGAGAAATTTTAAACATGAGTCTTGTTCTGTACTTGAGAAATTCTCAGGAAAATTCACACAATATCTATTTACATATTTTGTATAAAATATGTAAAATCAACATGTTGAAACCATTGTCTCTGAGCTAAGCACGAAATTTAAAAGTTTAGAGTACATATAGGAAGACAAAAGTGATTCAGTGTTGTGCATGGAAGACAAAAGGGGGCAGCCTAGGTAGTAAAATAAAATTTCCAGTTTATTTTATTTAGGGAAGACAGTGATAGAGATTTAAGAAAGTAATTAATAGGCATAATATAAATTTAGAAAAAAATGTGGAAACAGTTTGAAATAAATATTTTAGTCCTGCTGGAAAAATAATGTCATTAAACTAACTCTAATTCTTAAACTTTGAGAGAAAATTTTTCAGAAATTATTTGGTTCAACCCCCCTACCCCTCCTTTTCAACATATCAACATATTCCTGATAGGCAACTAGATAGTTTTCCCACGAACCTTTTCATGAGAAAGACTTATTGTATTCTGTTTTAGTAGATCCCATTACAGACAGCCTCTATTAGTTGAAAAGTTCCTGCTGGCTTGTATCTTCCAATCCTTACTCGTGTGTGTGTGTGTGTGTGTGTGTGTGTGTGTGTGTGTGTGTGTGTGTGTGTGTGGACAGAGTCTCGCTCTGTC
>NW_012116933.1:2755714-2757696 GCF_000951035.1 Colobus angolensis palliatus
GATTCCATTTGTCAATTTTGGCTTTTGTTGACATTGCTTTTGGTGTTTTACTCATGAAGTCTTTGCCCACGCCTATGTCCTGAATGGTATTGCCTAGGTTTTCTTCTAGGGTTTTATGGTTTTAGGTCTTATGTTTAAGTCTTTAATCCAACCTGAGTTAATTTTTGTATAAGGTGTAAGGAAGGGGTCCAGTTTCAGCTTTCTGCATATGGCTAGCCAGTTTTCTCAACACCATTTCTTAAATAGGGAATCCTTTCCCCATTGCTTGTTTTTGTCGGGTTTGTAAAAGATCAGATGGTTGTAGACATGTGGTGTTATTTCTCAGGACTCTGTTCTGTTCCATGGTCTTTATATGCTGTTTTGGTTACTGTGACCTTGTAGTATGAAGTCAGGTAGCGTGATGCCTCCAGCTTTGTTCTTTTTGCTTAGGACTGTCTTGGCTATATGGGCTCTTTTTTGGTTCCATATGAAATTGAAAGTAGTTTTTTCTAATTCTATGAAAAATGTCAATGGTAGCTTGATGGGGATAGCATTGAATCTATAAATTACTTCAACATATGGCCATTTTCATGATATTGATTCTTCCTATCTGTGAGCATGGAATATTTTTCCATTTGTTTGTATCTTCTCTTATTTCCCTGAGCAATGGTTTGTAGTTCTCCTTGAAGAGGTCCTTCACATGCCTTGTAAGTTGTATTCCTAGGTATTTTATTCACTTTGTAGCAATTGTGAATGGGAGTTCAGTCATGATTTGGCTCTCTGTCTATTATCAGTGTAAAAGAATGCTTGTGATTTGTGCACATTGATTTTGTATCCCGAGACTTTGTTGAAGTTGCTTATCAGCTTAAGGAGTTTTGGGGCTGAGACGATGGGGTTTCCTAAATACACAGTCACATCTTCTGCAAACAGAGACAATTTGACTTCCTCTCTTCCAATTTGATACCCTTTATTTCTTTCTCTTGACTGATTGCCCTGGCCAGAACTTCCAATACTATGTTGAATAGGAGTAGTGAGAGAGGGCATCCTTGTCTTGTGCCAGTTTTCAAAGGGAAAGATTTCAACTTTTGCCCCTTCAGTATATTGGCTGTGAATTTGTCATAAATAGCTCTTATTATTTTGAGATATGTTCCATCAATACCTAGTTTATTGAGTGTTTTTAGCATGAAGGACTGTTGAATTTTATTGAAGGCCTTTTCTGCGTCTATTGAGATAATCATGTGGTTTTTGTCATTGTTTCTCTTTATGTGATGGATTATGTTTATTAATTTGCGTATGTTGAACCAGCCTTGCATCCCAGGGATGAAGCCAACTTGATCATGGTGGATAAGCTTTTTGATGTGCTGCTGGATTTGGTTTCCCAGTATTTTATTGAGGGTTTTCACATTATGTTCATCAGGGATATTGCGCTGAAATTTTCTTTTTTGTTATGTCTCTGCCAGACTTTGGTATCAAGATGATGCTGGCCTCATAAAATGAGGTAGGGAGGATTCCCTCTTTTTCCATTGTTTGGAATAGTTTCACAAGGAGTGATGCCAACTCCTCTTTGTACTTCTGGTAGAGCTCGGCTGTGAATCCATCTGGTCCTGGGCTTTTTTTGGTTGGTAGGCTATTAATCACTGCCTCAATTTCAGAACTTGTTACTGGCCTATTCAGGGATTTGACTTCTTCTTGGTTTTGTCTTGGGAGGGTGTATGTGTCCAGGAATTTATCCATTTCTTCTAGATTTTCTAGTTTATTTGCATAGAAGTGTTTATAGTATTCTCTGACGGTAATTTGTATTTCAGTGGGATCAGTCGTGATATTACCTTTACCAATTTTTATTGGACCTATTTGATTCGTCTCTCTTTCCTTCTTTATTAGTCTGGCTAGCGGTCTATCTATTTTGTTAATCTTTTCAAAAAACCAGCTCCTGGATTCACTGATTTTTTTGAAGGGTTTTTTGTGTCTCTATCTCCTTCAGTTCTGCTCTGATCTTACTTATT
>NW_012116933.1:2758541-2763994 GCF_000951035.1 Colobus angolensis palliatus
TCCATTTGCTTGGTAAATATTCCTTCATCCCTTTATTTTGAGCCTATGTGTGTCTTTGCACATGAGATGAGTCTCCTGAATACAGCACCCCAATGGGTCTTGACTCTTTAATCAGTTTGCCAGTCTGTGTCTTTTAATTGGGACATTTAGCCCATTTACATTTAAGGTTAATATTTTTATGTGTGAATTTGATCCTGTCATTATGATGCTAGTTGATTATTTTACACATTAGATGATGCAATTTCTTTATAGTGTTTATGGGCTTTACATTTTGGTATGTTTTTGCAGTGGCTGGTACCAGTTTTTCCTTTGAATATTTAGTGCTTCCTTCAGGAGCTCTTGTAAGGCAGGCCTGGTGGTGAAAAAATCCTTCAGCATTTGCTTGTCTGTAAAGGATTTTATTTCTCCTTCACTTATGAAGCTTAGTTTGGTTGGATATAAAATTCTGGGTGGAAAATTCTTTTCTTTAAGATTGTTGAATTTTTGGCCCCACTCTCTTCTGGATTGTAGGGTTTCTGCAGAGAGATCTGCTGGTAGTCCGATGGCCTTCCCTTTGTGGGTAACCTGAACTTTCTCTCTGACTGCCCTTAACGTTTTTTCCTTCTTTCACCCTTGGTGAATCTGATGATTATGTGTCTTGGTGCTGCTCTTCTTGAGGAGTATCTTTGTGGTATTCTCTGCATTTCATGAATTTGCATGTTGGCCTGTCCTGCTAGGTTGGGGAAGTTCTCTTGGATAATGTCCTGAAGTGTGTTTTCCAACTTGGTTCCATTCTCCTCATCACTTTTAGGTAAACCAAACAAAAATAGGTTTGGTCTTTTCACATAGTCTTATATTTCTTGGAGGCTTTGTTCATTCATTTTCATTATTTTTTCTCTAATCTTGTCTTCATGCTTTATTTCATTAAGTTGATCTTCATGCGCTTATATCCTTTCTTCTGCTTGATGGATTCAGCTATTGAGACTTATATATGCTTCATGGAGTGTTTTTCAGCTCCATCAGGTCATTTGTGTTTTTCTCTAAACTGTTTATTCTAGTTAGCAGTTCCTGTAACTTTTTATCAAGGTTCTTAGCTTCCTTGCACTGGGTTAGAACATGCTCCTTTAGCTCAGAGGAGTTTATTATTTTACCCACCTTCTGAAGCCTACTTCTGCCAATTCCTCAAACTCATTTTCCATCCAGTTTTGTTCCCTTGCTGGCAAGGAGTTGTGATCCTTTGGAGGGAAAGAGGAATTCTGGTTTTTGGAGTTTTCAGCCTTTTTGTGATGGTTTATCCTCATCTTTGTGGATTTATCTGTATTTGATCTTTGATGCTAATGACCTTTGGATGGAGTTTTTGTGTGGACATCCTTTTGGTTGATGTTGATGTTATTGCTTTCTGTTTGTTAGCTTTCCTTCTAACAGCCAGGCCCCTCTTCTGCAGGTCCACTGGAGTTTGCTGGCGGTCCACTCCAGACCCTGTTTGACTGGGTATCACCAGCAGAGGCTGCAGAACAGCAAAGACTGCTGCCTGCTCCTTTCTCTGGAAGCTCTGTCCCAGACGGGAACCTGCCAGATGCCAGCCAGAGCTCTCCTATATGAGGTGTCTGTCGGCTCCTGCTGGAAGGTGTCTCCCAGTCAGGAGGCACGGGGGTCAGGGACCCACTTGAGGAGGCAGTCTGTCCCTTAGTAGAGCTTGAGCACTGTGCTGGGAGGTCTTCAGAGCTGACAGGCAGGAACATTTAAGTCTGCTGAAGCTGCACTCACAGCTGCCCCTTCCCCCAGGTGCTCTGTCCCAGGGAGATGGGAGTTTTATCTATAAGTCCCTGACTGGGGTTGCTGCCTTTCTGTCAGAGATGCCTTGCTCAGACAGGAGGAATATAGAGAGGCAGTCTGGCTACAGTGACTTTGTAGCCCTGAGGTGGGTTCCTCCCAGTTGAACTTCCCCACAGCTTTGTTTACACTATGAGGGGACACCGCCTACTCAAACCTCAGTAATGGCAGAAGCTTCTCCTCCCACCAAGCTCAAGTATCCCAGGTCAACTTCAGAGTACTGTGCTGGCAGTGAGAGTTTCAAGCCAGTGGATCTTAGATTGCTGGGCTCCATGGAAGTGGGATCTGCTGAGCAAGACCACTCAGCTTCCTGGCTTCAGCCCCCTTTCCAGGGAAGGGAACAGTTCTGTCTCATTGGTGTTCCAGGCACCACTGGTGTACAAAATAAATACATACATATATACATACATACATACATACATAAAATAAACCTCCTGCAGCTAACTGGATGTCTGTCCAAACGGCTGCCCAGGTTTGTGCTTAAAACCCAGGGCCCTCATGGTGTAGGCACCTGAGGGAATCTCCTCATCTGTGGATTGTGAAAACCATGGGAAAAGCGTAGTATCTGGGCTGGAGTGCACCGTTCCTCATGGCACAGTCCCTCATGACTTCCCTTGGCTAGGGGAGGGAGTTCCCAGACCCCTTGCACTTCCCAGGTAAGGCAATGCCCTACCCTGCTTCTGCGTGCCCTCTGTGGGCTGGATCCACTGTCTAACCAGTCCCAGGGAGATGAGCCAGGTATCTCAGTTGGAGATGCAGAAATCACCCCCTTCTGCGTTTGTCTTGCTGGGAGCTGCAGACCAGAGCTGTTCCTGCTCGGTCATCTGGTCATCTTGCCCTGGACTGACTTTCTCGTTCTCTCTTTTCTTTTCTTTTCTTTTTTTTCTTTTCTTTCTTTCTTCCTTCCTTCCTTCCTTCCTTCCTTCCTTCCTTCCTTCCTTCCTTCCTTCCTTCCTTCCTTCCTTCCTTTCTTCCTTCCTTTCTTTTCCTTCCTTCTTTCTTTTCTTTCTTGTTCTTTCCTTCTTTCTTTTCTCTTTCTCTTTCTTTCTTTCTTTCTTTCCTTCTTTCTTTCTGTTTTTCTTTCTTTCTCTCTCTCTCTCTCTGTTTCTTTCTTCCTCCCTTTCCTTTTTTTTTGAGACAAGAGTCTTGCTATGTTGCCCAAGCTGGTTTCAAACTCCTGAGCTCAATGGATCCTCCCAGTTTGGCTTCTGAGTAGTTGGAACTATAGGCGTGCAGCACCATTGTTTGCTGTATTCTTTATTTGAGCTGATGCAACGTAGAATTTTTTAAAAAAACAATTTTGTAAACAAATATTTACAGGGACTGGAATTCTTTTTTTAGGGAGAAAAGAAGGAATAATTTCCCAGCATTGGTTTACAGAAACTTCAAGAGGTTCAATTTAGATATTATATTAACAGTGATCTTATAAATAAGGAAAATTGACTTACTGTAGGAGAAGGGAAATGATTAAGTTTACAAAAACATTTATTAATTTTTACATGTTAAGCTTTTCTTAAGCTATTTACTGAGTGCATAGTGATACTATACACGGGCAAATATGCTCTTTAGGATTCAGAGATATGTATACCCCAAAGCAAATGGATTTCAAAGTATGTTTCAGTGCTCCTGGATTATCTTTTCTTGGAGACTCTTTAAAAATTATACTCATTTAAATGAAATATATTAAGTCTCAGTGGCCAAAAAATAAAAGAAATGATGAATCAGAAAACTTTTCAGTGTTCTTTCAGTCTCTAGTTATTTATCCACCCATTCAACAAATACTTATGTATGTGCCATTTGGTGTTCTAGCTGATGGCAATGGAACAAATAACAAAAAATCCTGCCCTTATAAAACCTTATAATGCAGAGTTAGGAGGAAGACAAAATAAAAAATTAACAAGTAAATTTCCCAATTATATGGAAATTAATAAGACATATGACAAAGTAAAGCTGGGAAAGGAGTAGGAAGTGTTGAGATATGAAATAGGGTGGCTAAGCAAGTCTTCATTGATGAGCCAACATTTAAGCAAACACCAACAGAAGGTGGATGTGCAAGCCATATGGTTATCTGAACAAAATATACTTCATGCAGTGAATCAGAAACGCAAGGCCTTGAAGTAGGGGCATTCCTGGCTATCCCAGGAACAGAAAACAGTCAGAGTTGCGGGACAGAGTAATGAAGGGTAAACTTCCTAGGGTTCTGAGATCAGAATGGTAAACAGGTCCAGGTCTTATAGGGCCTTACAAATCAGTGTAAGGACATCAGATTTTTCTCTGAGAGGTGAATGTTTTGAAAGTTTTAGGCAGAAAACCAATATTCTCTGACTTATGTTTATAAAAGAAAGTCTCTGTATACTATCTTGCAAATAGTCTGTATGGGGTAAGATGGCAGCAGGAAGGCCTGTAAGCGGGCAGTTAAAATAATGGCAAGTGAAAAATAATCATGATCGAACAAAGGCGGCAGCTATGAAGGTAATGAGTGGTGGGTGAATTCTGGATTATTGGATATATTTTGAGGATCGAGCCAATGGGATTTGATTATAGATTGGATGTAGAGTAAGAAAGGTCAAGATGGCTGCAAGATATTTTTAAACTGAACAACTGGAAGAATAGCATTGCCATTAGCTAAGGTGGAAAAAAATCGTATGTGGGACAGGTTTGTGTGTGGTGAGGGAAAATCTAGAATCCTTTGTGGGACATATAAATTGGAGATGTCATTTAGACATTAAGGGGGAGATGCTGAGAGGGTCAGTTGCCGGTTCAACCCTGGAGTTCAACACAAATCTCCAACCTGTAACATGTACATCATCCACACATCCTTAGATATATCCAATTCTTAAAAAAATAATTATTTCAAGACTCATTCTTTCATTCAAGGTCAAAACTGCCAGTATCTGAGCTCTTGGATCCTAAAGTGCTTGATTCCCTTTAATCTGTCACAACGCTCAATTTTAGCAATTACAAGATCTAGGCACTTATTTTATAATCTCTCTCTCTCTCTTTTTTATTTTTGAGACAGAATCTTATTCTGTCACCCAGGCTGGAGTGCAGTGGCACGATCTCAGCTCATTGTCTCCCAGGTTCAAGCGACTCTCCTACCTCAGCCTCTCAAATAGCTTGGATTACAGGCACATGCCACCATGCCTGGCTAATTTTTGTATTTTAGTAGAGACAGGATTTCACCATGTTGGTCAGGTTGGTCTTGAATTCCTGACCTCAGGTAATCCACCTGCCTCAGCCTCCCAAAGTGCTAGGATTACAGGCGTGAGCCACCATGCCCAACCTATAAGCTGTTTATTCCTATTATTTCCTATTATCTTTTGGTTTTCTGTTTAGGCAACTGAGGGAAGAAACATTGGGGAAATAACTGATTAGATTAATTTGCTTCAATCATTATTCATTTTAGTCACTTACCAAAAAAAAATAATAATAATAATAATAAAGCATAATATAACAAAATCCAATCAGCACCAAAGTTTTACCCTTTTTATTCTGTCTCCCTCCCCTCTTCCTTCCTGCCCTCCTTTCTACTCCTTCCTTCTTTCTCCTTCTTCTTCTTCTTCTTCCTCTTCTCCTTCTTCTTCTTCTTCTTCTTCTTCTTCTTCTTCTTCTTCTTCTTCTTCTTCTTCTTCTTCTTCTTC
>NW_012116933.1:2764049-2784870 GCF_000951035.1 Colobus angolensis palliatus
TTTCTTTCTTTCTTTCTTTCTTTCTTTCTTTCTTTCTTTCTTTTCTCTTTCTTTCTTTCTTTCCTCTCTTTCCTCTCTCTTTCTTTCTCTTAATTTTCTAGGCAGGTTCTTCAGGTCCTATACCAAGTCTATATGTCTAGGTCACATATCCTGTCTTGATAATCATCCCAATCCATCATGAAATGTTTATGTCCAAAGCCTATTTTTCACATTCTCATCTGTAGAGTCTATGAATGCTATGGGATGGGGATGTTTTTGGCAATCAGATTAAATTTCTACCACTAGAATTTGGCTAGAAATAGCGAGGAATCTAATGAACATATGTTTCCAAAACTAAGTCTCATCCATCTCACTTTAAAATTTAGACACATCCATCTAACTTGTAGTTTAGAATTGGAAACCACAAAGTACATTTTATATCCATCATAATGTATGCATCCTTTTTATAGGATGTGTTCAAATGCTATAAAAAAGTAATTAATCAGTCCATAATCCCAGTGAGCCTGACATTTCCTGATACTCACCTAGGTTTCTGCTCCAGGATTTTGTCTTTTGATCTAGTTCTGGAGTTGACTGCACTGACTTGCTTTAGAGCATGAGCTGGAGAGAAAGACAGTCAGTGTTTTTATATCCACAATTATAAGCCAACAATAAACAAAATAGAGAGAAGTATAATGGAGGATTACACAAATTGGAGAGGTTTTTAAGTTCTAGATCCATAGGTTTACTGGGAGCCCTAGTATTTTCTTCATTATTTCAGCTTGTCCTAAAATGTTCTGGAATATGATAGTAAAACTGAGATTTCTTATTGAGAAAACCTACAGAGAAATTTTTTTTTTCTCAGAGAAAGGGATGCTAACTCTCTCAGTGTCCCTCTGAGAGGGCTGCTAACTTATTTCAGATCTTCCACAGAAGGCCTAAATATTTCCCAAGAAGAAAACCACTCTAGCCTTTAAAAGAAACATAATTTCATGCAGCCTTTATACAAATGTGATTCTCATGAAGATTAGTAAGAAAACACAATGGCAAATTCCCCAAAGCTGTCATTGTCTTGCAAGTGTTACTAACAGTGATAATAGCATCCTATGTGACAGGCATTGCCCTAAGGGCTTTGTATCTCTTTTAATTTTCAAAACTACCCCTGTGAGAAAGGTACTATAGTTATTATCCTTATTTTAGGGATAAAAAGACTGAGGCACTGAGCTCTTACGCAGGAAACACAAACCAAGGTCATACACCAAGACCTATCAGCTACTGAGGTTCAAATAACCTTAGTGAATTTGATGGTAAATGGGCTAGTGAATTTGATGATAAATACCTCAGTGCTAGACAGATTTTTGTCTTTATTCACAGTCTGACACTTGAACTCTTTGAATTTCAGATTTCTCATCTCTAAACAGAAAGAATTGAATTCGGAGATTTCTAAGGTCTCTTCTATGATTTCTGTGCTTTCTTTTTGCTAGAAGGAATCATCTAGCCCATAATGGAAGAAACTGATTGACCTCAAACATCTCTATGAAACATGGGGATTCCATGGCTCAAAGAATGCAAATTCAGTTTGAAGATGTTTCAGCCTGTCCCTCTAAAGCACAGTCTCATCTTTATAGCCTTTAATAATAATATTTAAATTTATTTATTTTCCATTTATAAACTACTTTTACATGCATTATGTAAACTGAGCTCACAAATGACCTGATAAGAAAATAGGTACATTTAACTATATTTTGCAGGAGAAAAACATAAAACTCAGAAAGGGTAAGTGGCTTGCCTGAAACCCAGAATTGTTTAAGATAGGGCAAGCGAGGAGAGCAAGTATTGGGGAAGAAGCAAGCATCAATAAATGAGAGTGAGCCACTCCCTCTTTCCACTTTCCTCTTTCCATTAAGTCAGTACTAAGTCAATGTACTTGTTCCTACACACTTGATACAATGTTTAAGAGCTTAGTTGTTCTCTGACATGAAACAGCGGTAGCAAGATAGCACGGGATTCAAATTCTGTCACTTACCTTCTGTCTTAATTTGAGCAAGACACCTAATCTCTGTGTCTTGCTTATGAATTGTTTATTTCTGGAGTTTTTCATTTAATATTTTTGGACCACGGTTGACCGCGGGTAGCTGAAACCACAGGAAGCAAAATTGCAGATAAGGGGGAACTAGTGTATAAGTCAGCACAAATTGTGGAATAAACAGTGAACCTATTGTTAGGAATCCTGGAATCTAGTTCTCTCACTGAATAACCATATCAGTGTTCATCAAACAACACAGAAAAAGCATAGAATTTGTAGAAGAGACCTTAGAAATCTCCAAAATGAAGACCATGGCAGCCTCTGGAGTTTTGGAGGAGGATTAAGTAAATGTAAAACTTATGAATATATTGACATCGTTACGATCCACAACGTACAAGCTATCATCAATATAATTAGTTTGTGTAAGAATTAGCCTAACCTAAATCTGTAAATATGTAAAATTTATCTTTAGCTTTGTTATACTTTTCTTCACAAACCCATTTCTCACCTCTGATTTGATTATATTATATAACATTTCCACAAGGCAAGACTCTTAGATTTTTTAGAGCTAGATGTAATCTTAGTGATGCAATATATCCAAACCCAAATTACACTGCAAAGAGTACTTTTTACCATTTACTTTCTAAGCTACCTGTTATTGACTTCAGCAATGAGAGTAAGAATGATAGGAAAGAAAAAGAAATGAGTAATAAGCAGCTGGAGGGGCAGGGGAGAGATAATAATGTACATTGTTCAGTTCCATATCTGCCACTAGGAAAAGCAGAGTGAGCTGAAGCACTGTATTTCACAAACGGGAAGAACCACAAGAATTAAGTCGTTTGATGAAGACTGATGTGGTTATTCAGTGAGAGAACTAGATTCCGGGATTTCTAACAATAAGTCCACTATTTATTCCACAATGTTGTGCTGGGTTATACACTAGCTCCCCCTTACCTGCAATTTTGCTTCCTGCGGTTACAGCTACCCACAGTCAACCGTGGTCCAAAAATATTAACGAAAAACTCCAGAAATAAACAATTCATAAGTTTTAAATGGCTTGCTATTCTGAGTGGCCTGATGTAATATTTCACCGTTCTGCTCTGTCCTGTCTGGGAAGTGCACCATCTCTTCGTCTAGCACATACATGCTGTGTGGATGCTCCCCACGCGTTGGTCACTTGAGAGCTTGGGTTATCCGATCAACTGTCATGGTATTAAAGTGCTTGTGTTCAAGGAACTCTTATTTTTCTTCATGATGGCCCCAAAGTGCATGAGTAGTAATGCTGGCATCTTGGCCTATTTTATTATTAATTATTGTTTTTAATCTCTTCCTGTGCCTAGTTTATAACTTTAACTTTATTATAAGCATATACATAATTTTAAAAAGCATAGTATATACAGAGTTAGGTACTCTCCAAAGTTTCATTCAACCACTGGGGGTCTTGGAAACATCCTTTGTGGATGAGGTGTGCCTACTGCACTCCCATTGTAGTGACACATAAATTAACCAGAATTTTGAAACTGAAGAATTGTGTACCTTTTAAAGGAATTTTTGAACAGACTCAAGATCAAAAAGGGTGAATTATAATAAATAAATGGAAGATCACAGAGTGATCACACCTCTTACATCCTACTCTCTGCCAGGTAATTTCTTTCCCCTAGATCTCAGCAAAAGCGTACTCAAACAGAATCTAATTTCCCTTGATATTTATGCAAATAACAGAAAGAAATTCCTCACAGGGACAGACCTGTACCTAAAATCTGTGGAACCAGAGCAAGAGTGCAATAAAGGCTCACATGTTGCATTTCCAATTATTTAAAAGTCACTGATAGAACTAAAAGACTCAAGTTCTATCACTTTCTCTGACAAATACACCTTCCAAGCCACCTAGAAGGCAAGGATCAGATGAGAATGTCTGGATTCCTGAGACTTCCTCTTGGGGACATGGCAGTCCTTGATGAGTCAGTCTCAGCCAAGGCCTTTGCTCCTCTTCTCCCCCTCCCAAGCTCCACTTTGCACTCTCAGAATTTCTGTACATCTGCAGATACCTCAGCTGACATGTCCAGACTCTGCCCACTCTCCCACCTGTAAGAGCAAACATCCTCAGGCCAAAGAATGATGCAAGCCAGCAGGGCAGTCTGCCCGTGAAAGAACAAACCTGAGGAATGATAGCCCAGGTCCCAGGAGCAAGCTTCCATTATTTGAGCAGAGAATTCTGGGACCTGAGTTCCTAGAATGGTCAAGAAGTGGGAAGTGGGGAAGACACTCCTAGCCAGAGAGCCATGCAGGGAAGGCTAGAGTGGGAACTGACTAAAGAATGAAGTACAGGGCGAGGTTCGGTTGGCCCAGATTTAGGAGGCAGCATTGCAGGGACATCACGCTGGATGTAAGCTATTATTTAATGTAGTGTTTGATATCAAGATCTGTTTTTGTGTTGCTTCCTGCAGTGGCTAAGGAAATCATCCTCTATAGAGCTAACCTTTTACAGATTCTCTCTTGATCTAGCTATCTAGTTTTTTTTTTGTGAGTATAAGTCTTTATGTATTTTTTTATCCAGCATTCAAAAAATCAAAATTCCAGAATATTCATTTTTAATAACATATTCTATTTCTGGCATAAAAATGTTCTCTACTTTCCACCTTTCCGATTGTCATGGAAAAGACAGAAATATTGAGGTAATTAGAAAGAAGTTAAAGTTACATTTTTCTAACTCTGGCAAATTTCTGATTGTGAGTTGGTAACATCTATTAATAGATCTATTAACATCTATCAGCCCAAATTCAAGAATATTACTGCTTTTATTCTGTTACAGTAGAGGGCACCTGTACATAAAAAAGTTATGCAAATACAGAAAAGGTGGGATTTTCTTTCCAAAGTTGGGTATTTAAACAACAGCAAATTCCACAGGTTTCAAAAGACACACAATTTATATTTCGTGGCAAATTAAATATTTAGCTTAAAGCTTACACACTGCTTACTTTTGGAACTATATTTTCTAAAGGCACACAATCTATATTTCATGTGACCTTTAAAATAAATGGCCACACACACAAGAAAGACACTGGCTCATAGCATTCCATAGCACCTTGTTAACTCCTAAGGGGATATACCTTCAGAGTCATCTTTTTAACAAACAGCTACCGAGTGCCTGTAATTTGCCTAGCATGAGGCTACCTAAGTGACAGAGACAGAGAAATGACAGACTCCATTCTTCTTCTAGTCTAGGAGGCACTCCCAGACATCTATTTTCTACACAAGAAGCAAAAATTATTACTTAACCTTTCTGAGAAGGCAAGGAATCATTTCCACAGTTGCTAGACATTAAGAAAAGAGGAAGTTCTTCTTCTGTTAAGGATGCCAGCCACACCTGACAAGCCACCAAATAATTTTGCAAATAGAACATTTGTAATATGAGAAAGGTGGAAAAACAAGGAATTTAAAAAAACAGTAAAAACAGTACTACAAAACTAATGTGTGTTAGCTTAGGTCCCAAAGAGAAACATCAGCAAAATGGACTTTGTTTTTGGATTTAACGGCATCAAAATAATAAATTGTACTGATCTTGTTATAAACCAATTTCACATTTTTAGGACTTTATATCCCAGACAAGTGTCAGGTAAGCTAATGGATACTACTAGTTCATGTAGAAAATAATGAAACATAGCTCTATATTTCTTCTTTTATCTTGAAATTATGAGTTAGCTGGTTTTACAGTTAGTTTGCTGTGCTGCTCTGGAAAGGTATAGGAAAATGATCCAGAAAAGTACGGGAAAAAATATGATGGTCTCTACATGACAAACAACCTACAGCTGTGAAAGGAGATGATGGTACATTACCCAACTTTAGGATAATGCTGGATAGCAAACATTCTTGCATCTTACACATTGGATAAAGATCAAACCACTTCTTTTTTTTTTTTTTTAATGTCCATACATCTTAATTTAATATTCTAGGGCTAGAGTAACAAAAATTGTGAAATAAACCTAAATAAACAGTTAACTCTTAAAACTTGAACAAACATTGATCCCTTTTGCCTTTCCCAATTTCTTTCTTTTGTTTCTCTTCCTCAATGTGCTATATTATACCTAGATGTTTAAAATATTTATTATTTATTTCACATGTATGTTCCCTGTTCTCAATTGAAAAGGAGATATAATGTTTAGAGTTATTATATTCTAGACTTGGACTAGAGTTTATAAGTAATCTAATTTCTTATTTCATAAATGAATAAATAGACCCCAGAGAACCTAACACTTTTCTTAAAAATCATCAATGAGTTTGATTTTTAACTGATGTGTCTCATTGTATTTGCTTCTTTCCTATGGAAAGGAAGGTGTCCTGCCCCTGACTTCAGCAGGATGAATGAAAATTTATAGTATGAAATTACTCAATTAATGAACTTTCAAAATGAGTAGGTATACTGTATCTTAAGTTTATTTTTCATTGTGTCCTTACCTTTTTCTTCTTCACTGATGACTTGGTGCAAATTAGTGAGATTTCTAGTTTTAGACAGCAGCTCCTGGTATGTTCCCATTTGAGCTATTCTGCCCCTTTCCATTACAACAATAAGATCCATTTGTGGCAAAAGTGTGAGATTGTGTGTCACTAAAATACGAGTCTGAAAAACAAAGTGTTTTATCTCAGCAGTTACAAAAAATGGCATTTTCAAAAAAGCTGCAGTAACTTTTTTTTCTTTACTATTTTAGAGTATGATTTTTGGTAGGTGCCAGTTTAAGGCAGCATCTATATATCTTACAAGGAATAATGACATGCTGGTAGATGAGAAAATAGTTTGTAAATGTGATTTTTAACACTTCTGTCCAGGTATTTTTTCATTCATTAGAAATGAATCAATTTAATTGCAAATTCAAAACAATTTCATATATGTCATTCTTGCTTATTTTTAAATATACAGTACCATTACAAAAAAGTGTTTAATCCAAGTTGTAATTCATAGTCTTTATTTTTAAGTCATTCATATTATTTTATACATATACGTACAATAAAGTGTGACATTTTTAATCTTGGGTTTATGTCAATATGTAAAGATGTTTATTTTTACTGAGACATTTATTTTATGATTTTATACATATATTTTTCAGAGTTCTCTATATTAATAATTCCATAAACACGTATTATAAAGAAATGAATGTGATTTTGGAGTCAGACATACTTTAAAAAATCTCTATTGTTCTTAAGTTGAGCAACTTATATCAAGTCATTGTGAGCCCTGAGCTCCTTTATATGTGAAATAGGGATAAATGAACTAATTTACACTGCAAAATATGGCATGTACTTGTAAATACTAATTTTCATCTTCTTGGCCCTTTAAAAAACAGTTGAATCGCTATGATTGCTATGTTCATAATACCAAATTTTACACTTTATATAAGCAATAAAATAATTCTTTTTTTTTTTTTTTTTTTTGAGATGCTGTCTTGCTCTCTCGCCCAGGCTGGAGTGCAGTGGCACAATCTCAGCTCACTGCAAACTCCCCCTCCCAGGTTCAAGCAATTCTCTGCCTCAGCCTCCCAAGTAGCTGGGATTACAGGCACCCACCATTATGCCAAGCTAATTTTTCTATTTTTAGTAGAGACGGGGCTTCACTATCTTAGCCGGGCTGGTCTTGAACTCCTGACCTCTTGATCCACCCGCCTCAGCCTCCCAAAGTGCTGGGATTACAGGCATGGCCACCATGCCTGGCAAATAATTCTATTTGTAATAACAGCAGTGCACCAAAATACCATTTTAAAAATCACTTGAGTCAATTCAACAACAATTCGTTACGACACATAAATCCCCTTAGGATATGGTATTAGATGAAGAGATAACCATCACATAAATTGTCACCAGAGTAAACTTGTAAGTGAAACTTTAACATTTACACATGGAAATTTGTCTGTGAAATTGCAATCTAAGCATCCCATTTTTTCATGTGAAATGTGACTACTTTGCTGAAACAAATAAACAAAATAAATGGAATTTTAGGCACAGTGGTAGGCAGATCCCCTGCCCCACAAGAAAGCAGAAATGAAACTATGTCTACCTTGTTTTTCAAAAGGCCCAAGGACCCTATCACTTTTTCAAAAAGCTGCTTTCCAACGTGAACATCAACAGCAGACAAGGGGTCATCCAGGAGGTAGATGTCGGCTCCACTGTAGACAGCTCTAGCCAGGCTTACTCGATGTTGCTGGCCCCCACTTATATTCACACCCTGAAAATGGAGCAGGAGAAAAACAAGATGAGAGGAAATGCGTATACATCTCAAAGCACGTGCAGTTACATCCAAATGCTCTTTTATAGCATGGATAGATAGCAACCCAAGATGAACGCTCCAACCTTTCTTTATCCACGGCTTTCTAGGCCTAGCACCATCCCATTTCCTAGTATTACTAACTTGCACAAATTAGCAGATATATCCACTTTCTCTTAACTGCTTACTCTCGAAAGAGGATGCTAACAATTAAGAAGAAAAGTATTTCTGAATCTCTAACTCTGAAAAGTCGTGCCTGTGGAATATTAAACAAGACTTTTGGCTGCCAACCATATACTGACATCAGTGATTGTTTTTAAAATGACACATAAGAAATTGAAAATAATAATTAAATTACCAAAGAAGTAATCAACATGTCCTATTTTATCCTGTAGAATGATTAGCACAAGTCTTGTTGGCAAAAGTACAACTCTAAGAAGCAAGAATAGGGAATGTTCATCATGTCCATGTGAGAATTAAAGTTGACATGTACAACCATGTATGAAGAATTATGGAGCCAGGCCCAATTTACTTTAGTTATTTTATATTTAGGGTTTACAGATCTGGTTTAAAAGCTCTCAGCGCAGCACATAACTTAGGCAATGACCTGTAATTATAAAATGCCATTGCCTCTTTGCATTTTTCATCCTTCTCCTACTCAGCAAATATCTTCTGGGTATGACTATATTTTGAATACTACGCTAGTGCTTGGGATTCAAAGATGAGTGAAACAGAGTCTCACGAGGAGGTCACATTTTAGCAAGGGGGATAGGCATTATACACCCTCCTCCCACACACTCGTATACACACACATAAAGGAATGTAATATGTGTGTGTGCATATGCTTATAATAGCACCTAAGTTGTATGTTTGTTGGGAGCAGTCAATAAGATTAGAGTAAAAATTTTAGGAAAAATTCAACACTGAGTATGGATACAATCAATATTAGCTATTATCATGCAGTTACTCTTCTTTCCAATTCATCCCTCTACCTTGTCATCACTTTTTCTGTAATTATGTCATCATCTTGCACAAAAACCTTGGATATCCACAGCTCCCTGTTTTCATCACTCATGAGCAACAGCAAAAACAACAAATTCTTTCGTTTAAATCTAAGATGCTTATATTCTGGCGTTAACTCATCTCTTCACCACTCTCCCAATGTTGCCTTCAGGTGACTGTGGTTTGCCAAGCAGACTAACCTGGTCTTTCCTACTGGGAAGAGGCTATTCACTCTGCTTGGGAGACTACATCCTTCTGTTTTAACTTAAGGGCTACTCACACTGAAATGTCCTCTGAAGGCAACTTCCATTAGGTATCCCAAGTGCAGTGATTCATTCCCTCCCTTCCTGTCTTGCTGCACTTTGTGTATTCATCCCATTGCTAGAATTGGCAATATTTATCTCAGTCTCTCTCACTAGCCTATAAGCCCCTACCTAGTTAATCCTTGTGTTCTCGACATCCGGTGTCTAACACTAGGTGATTAATAAATATTGATAAAGACAACTGATGAACATTATTGGCAGAGGTGCACCAGACTGCAAATCCCTTGAAGGCAGAGTGGTAGATCTCTCACTCACCACTGTGTACCCCATAGCAGAATAAGAGAATATAAAAATTAATAAATGTGGTCAAATGAAGAATGCCAAAAGAAAAGATGAATACAAGTAGGTGAAAAGTCTACAGTAATTGTCTTTATTGTCTCTTAAGCACCTGTAAACAGATTTCCTTTTGAAATATTCAATTGCATGTGTAAAGTTCAAATGCAGATTGGGATAAATTTAATCATAAAAATAAGACATTATAAATGGCAATAGCATTTAATGCCTATATTAAATCTATACTTCTTAGTTTGGATTTGTTTCCCTAAGATTTTTTATAGTTACAAAATATCAGATATTTCATATTTTTAGAGATTGGGTTTATCAGCATCTTGTTCAACAATGTGTTAACAAGTTTGAAGAAGAATTCACATGTCTGCCTTTTAGCTATGGAATCATTTTGCTTGGAGATGGTGAAGATGCAAGAAGAAATCCAAGGGTTGGAAAAAATAAATCTATTTAAAACTATTGAGAAAATACATCTGTAAAGTTATAGATTATAAATGAAGTAATTCTAGTTACAAGGTGAATTCTGGCTCATCCTGGATTTTATATATTTCTACATTCTACAATTTTGTTATGTATTCCTTGTATTAATTTCTATAATGGGCTTATTAGATAACATGAGGGCAGGTGTAAAAATGTCTAACAATGTCATGCTTACTCTTTTCAGAGATTCAAAGCACTCAGTAAGGATTATTTATTCATCTTTAGAGCACACATGAATTGCAGGCAGAGGCTACTTTTGCATTCATATTTAATTAATGTAGATTTTAGCCAGGGGTTGGAGATAATCTCTCGGGGTTCATACTTCGGCTCATGATATATATATATATGTATTTTAAAATCCAAAACACTGAGCAGGGTAATGACTATTTACTAACACAATGAAAATGAAATAGAACAAAGAGAGATGATTGGGGAACAAGTTCCACTTAAGCAGGAATGAGCAAACGTGGAGAAGGCACATTCATAACAGTGCTGTTTTCAGAGCTTCTTTAGAACCTGGACTCGGGTGCCACTGCCGGAGACTGGTGCTCTTTCACTCCTGTTCTAGCCTTGACTTTGCACACCAGAGATACAGGAACAAACAAAAGTATTAGTCACTCTTTAGAAAGTCAACTGCATTGTGCCAGCCACCAAAACAAAAGTTTGATGGTCTAATGAATGGGCTTGTATTCCCCTAAGTGGATACTAACAACAGAATTTCTGACTGATTTTAATCTTTTCCAAACAGTCAATTGTAAATAATTACTTGTCCTTAATACCGCCATCTCTTATATAGGAATTACATAATAATTTTTAAAAATTATAGTTGTATAGCTCTTCAAGACTTCAAGAAAAAGGCCATAAACATTTTATTAGCACAGCTGAATGGGATTATATTTCTTTATGTGATAAATTACAGTTTCCTTACTCTTTCTCCAATCTCAGTTTGATCTCCCTTTGGCAACTGCTCCAAATCTGGAAGGAGAGCACAGGCTTCCAATACTTGCTCATAAAACTCTTTCTTCATGATGGAGCCAAAAAGAATGTTTTCTTGCAAAATGCAATTCTGAATCCAGGCTTGCTGAGAAACATAAGCCACAGAGCCCTAAAAAAGAAAGAGGTTAAAAAAAATTCTTAACTAGAGAAAAGGAGAAGTTGCATGCATCACAGTAAAGGAACATATTTAGTCCATAGTTCTGCCTTCTTTAGCTTTAAAACAGAAATAAAAATTTAATATAGATACATATAATTATATAGATCATGGCACCATATTTTATATGTTTTGCTGGGATTTCCTCCAAATGAGTTACTTTGTGCTTCTTATTTACTTTCACTGTAGCTTCTATCTAAGTTATCTGTCTAAAGTAATATTCTCTGGAAGCAGATGCTGAGTGTGTTAGTTTGCTAGAGTTGCAATAACAACATACCATGGACTGGGTGGCTTAAACAATGGAAATGTATTCTCATAATTCTGGAGGCTAGATGTCTGAAATCGGGTGTTAGCAAGGTTGATTTCTACTGAGGCCACTCTCTTCAGCTTGTTGATGATTGTAATTTTCTTGTGTTTCACATGGTCTCTCTCTCTCCCTGTGTGTGTGTGTGTGTGCGTGTGCGCGTGTGTGTCCTAATTCCTCTTATAAGGACACCAGTGATACTGAATTAGGACCCACCTTAATGAGCTTGTTTTAACTTAACTAGCTCTTTAAAGACCCTGTGTCCAAATACAGTCACATTCTGAGGTACTGGGAGTTAGAACTTCAACATATGAATTTTGGGGGAACACAATTCAGTCTGTAACACTGAATCAGATTTTGGGGTCCAAGTTGTTTGTTTGGGATCAACCCCTGTGGAAGGAAAGGAGGAGAGAAGATTAGGCAGAGGGAGAAGCCACATATGCCAATGTGATGCAGAACCAGGAAAGCTTTGGGCAATCCTCTGGAGAGCCATGGAAGAGAATTGGTCATCACAGCTGTCCCAAGTCAGGCTGAGCAAAAGTGGGACCCTGGGACAGGCCACTATCTGAAGTCCAGGCCAACCTTGAAGGAGATGACTTACTGTTCATAATCCCACAGCTGGGACTTGTAGAAGTCCTAACTAGTAGGAGGATCTAGGTGGCAAATCTCCGTGTATTATACATTAACCACTGCTCCCAAATTTATGTTTTATGATTTTATACCTTGAAATGATTTTTAAATATATGACAGTCTGCTGCATAAAATATCTTCTCAACTCACCCTTCTTTTCTAGAAAAAGAACCCACAGTATCTGCACTAGTGGCCTACCTTTCAATCCACCCCATGGACTCAATTCAAACACTGATTCAGTATTTTAAGTACTCCACACTCTATAACAATACCAGACACTTAAAGTACTTTCTGATATACACACATGTGCAACCATTATTAGCCTTTTGATTTCTACCTACTACTTTAAAGGTCAAAGATTAACTTGTAATTCTTCTTTGTTGCATATGTAAGACACAGAATGGCTTTTGATCAAAAACCATATAATTCTGATCTGACCTGATCTTGAACACAAAAGGAATTGTTCTCATATTGCCTTGTGAAGTGAATAATCTAAACTTTGCTTTGAATTGCATATTAAATCAGCATGTGAGTGGTCGATATTTTGAATACTTGCTATGTATTAAGCAAGTGGAACAGTGCAGAGGATGAAAAACAAAGGAGAAGAGACTGAAGAACATGAGAAAACAGAAACTACAATTTTCACAGAGATGTAAATGTTTGCTTTTATTATTTCCTTTCACATACAAATGAAAACATTTTGTTTCATTCTTAATAATGAAACTATAATAGAAGTTTCGTGAATTCAAAAATGGTCTCCAAATCTCTGATGTTTCTGCCACAGAACACTGAACATTGACTCCTTTTCATGAACGGTGCCTGGTGTGAGCTTTTGATACTGAAAAGAGTAGGGAGTCTATAGAGAAAGTTTAGCGACAATAGGCAGTTTTAGAGTTTGAACATTGTGGATTAAAATATGCCTCAAAAAAGTAATCATCTGAAAAATGGAAAAATAGAAAGTGCACACAAAAGCACTTTGAAAATGCCACTATAATGTTAATTTTACTTCAATAGAGATAATCAGGATGATATAAATTCTGAATAAAAAATATTTAGGGAAATAATTCAGAATGTGATACTTCAAATCCTGCCGTTGATCCAGGCCAAAAGCTTCCTGAAGGCCAATGACCAGTTATAAAAACAGATAATATATTTTTTCTTGGGCATCAGTAATTTAAAATAAACAAAGAATATCCTCTCTGCTTTACCACTAATAATGGCATTATTACAGTTTCTTTCATCGCTATGAACACCTTCTTAATTAACATTCACAGATATTAGAGATAATCCTTAAATCTTATTATGAGAGCCTCAATAGTCATAATAAAGATGATGATCATCATACATATTCATAGAGGGGAGCTAGGCTAGGTCTTTGCACATTATCCTATGCAATTCTCACCCCAGCCTTTTCAGCTTATTACTATTATTAATGAATTAAGTGAAATCTAGAATTGACATCATTTTTGTCTTTATCAATTTATTTTTCAATATAAAATAAAGGGCGACCTCCTTTTGGATTCTTTTTCAAACTCTTTGAAGCAGAATTTGTTGTTTTTTATGCCTCAATTCATTTTTCATATCTGATTTAGACCTTTTTATCATTGATTGTGGTATTTCCTTCACTACACTATGACCTTTGAAAGAAGAGGGGCATATCTTATTCACGTTTACTTCTCTGGCAGAAAGTGCTAGGTACATAGCACGGGCTCAGTAATTGCTTAGTGAAAATAGCCGCAAAAACTAAATAAAAATGAAATTAATATGACACTTATTATGTTTGTAATATACACCCAAGTAAAAGGTACAGCTATCCTGAACTGCAGAGAAGTGGCTAATTGCAATTGCTACAAATGGCATAGTGCTACAAAGATAGTATACTTAAGGTTTAAAAACAATGGTGTTCATTAAGTGCAATCTTATCAGAAAAAGTCACAGGAATCATATTTGGCCCTAGACTAGGTAACAGTCATGCTGAAATAAAAAAGAATAACAAAAAATAGTCACCAAAGGACTGGAATCAGGAAAGATATAAAGGTAGAAAGAAATATGTGAGGAAAAATAAAAGGAGTTAGAGTTGATTTTCCCAGAGAGGAAAGAAAAAATAAGACAGTGAAGAGATGCTGATCTCAGATACATAGAGCTTGTTCATCTTGTCACAGGCAAGAAGGAAAGATTGGGCTACTTAGTGTTTTACCTAAGAGTTGATTACATCTAAGGAAAAGTTCATTGGGTAGTCTACTGTTTCAAAAAGAGAGAGCTGATTAAGAACTTGTTCAATTCTTATTGACCTTTAAGAATAGAACAATTAATCAAGAGTAGATCTCTTTATGGTCCTAATGCTGAATCTTAAATGTAAGTTATTAATAACTGTATTTTTCTGAAGTTTCTTTTTGGTCAAAGATCCTATCTGAGAGTGGCTACAAGACTTCTTACAAATGAAATGGCTGTAATTACTTAGGGAACTTGCTGAATAATAAATAGAAACCTAATCAAATTACAATATAAATCACATTCATTTCTCTATAATTGGTTGCAATTCAGTTAATATCATCAAACAATTACCATAAGCATTTATAAATGATTTGCTGAAGTATTTGGAGAACAGAATTCTGTTATTAATCCACCTATAGTTAATCAATTTCTATGGAAATTGAAATGTTTGTTATAAACTGGAAATGCCCATTAAATGCTTGCATCTTCAATTCAGCTTGATAAATTCTTATTGACACTAATGACAAGTTGGCTATAGCTTGTGACATTAGAAGATGTTGAAAGAATGTATTTTTTATTTTACCTTTCTTTGGACTACTCCGGTAAGTTTCTCCATTTCCCCCAGAATGGCAGAAAGCATGGATGATTTTCCAGACCCAACTTGCCCTACAACAGCCACTAAAGCTCCTTCTGGGATCTTTATGTTCAAGCTGCATGAGAAGAAAGGGAGACAATAGAGGAGATTCTTTTTATGGTTGTTTTAAAAATCTATTCCTAGATAAGTCACTGTGTGCAGCACTTAGCATGATCCCTGAAATCGTCGCTTTTCACCTTTTTCTACAAACACCTACCCTTCCAAAATGCAAACAAATGAACAATAAAGTGCTGCAGATAGAAGAAATAATAGAAAAAAAGACAGCACACCAACATGGCACAAGTATACATATGTAACAAACCTGCACGTTATGCACAGGTACCCTAGAACTTAAAGTATAATAAAAATAAATAAATAAATAAATAAAAAGAAGAAAGGACAGCAAGATCACCATGAAAATGAAAGGCGAAGTGAGAGGTTAAAAGTCTTATTAATTTCAGTATATTAATCTTATTAAAAACCTCTAAGAAATAAAAATACAGAGCATTTTAGAACCCAATATTAACATTAAAAAAAATTCTCCAAACCACGACTTACTCTTTTAGAACTGGCATTCCTGTTTTATCCCAGGAGAAAGAAGCATCTGTAAACCCAATAGCATGATCTAAGGAAGAAAAAAATATACAGTGATGCATTTTAGAACCAATTACCTTCAACCCAGAAGTCAAATAAGTAATGAATGCAAAGAGGAAGTGCTGACCTCCTATAGAGTTTGTTTCAATATTTTGAGGAAGAAGCTCCTCAGTGTTGAGAAAGTCTTCCAAACGCCCCAGGGATATCTTTGTCTATCAAAATAAGCACAGATGGAATTTATCTGGGGTTCAAGTAGAACTTAAACTAAAAAATGTTTATTGTGTTTTACAGCCTGAGTAGAATTTTTATTCAGATTAAAGATATTGAGATAAATATATCAAGCATAGTTTGATTGATTTAATGCTATAAATACATTCATTCCTAAAGACGAAGGGCAGTTTCAAGAATCAAAGATCAAAACTAATGTCATCTATGCTGAAAGGTATGAGAAAAAGAAATGAAAATCCTATTTATTATTCTAGAAAAGCTGTAAAAACTCTTAATAATTACAGAAAGATTGATTTTTTCCCAACTTCTTTGAGGTATAATTGAGAAAAATTATACATATTTAAGGTATACGACATGATTTTTATACACATGCACATTTTGAAATGATTACCACAATCCAGCTAATTAGATTATGTATCGCCTCCTGTAGACACCATTATTTTCCTGTGTATATGAATACCTGCCATCTACTGTCTTAGCAATTTTCAAGTATACAATACACTATCATTAACCATAGTCATCATGCTGTACGTTAGGTCTCCAGAACATATTCATCTTATAACTGGAAGTTTGTAATCTTTGATCGACATCTCATTCACCCCACCCCACCCCAATGTCACCCTTGAGCCCTAATAAGCATTTTTCTTCACTCTGCTTCCATAAGTTAGACTTTTTTAGATTTCACATATAAGTGAGATAATAGAGTATTTGTCTCTTTGTGCCTAGTTTATTTCACTTAGTATAATATTCTGCCATGTTGAATACTCTTATATTGTTTGTATATTTTTTTAATCAATTTTTCTGCCGATAGCCACTTAGGTTGTTTCTATATCTTGGCTCCTGATAATGCTGTAATGAACATGGTAGTGCATATATCTTTTCAACATAATAATTTTATTTCCCTTGGATATTTTCCCATAAGTGGGATTTCTATCTCATATGGTAGTTCTATTTTGAATTTTTTGAGGAACTTCCATACTGTTTTCCACAATGGATGTACCAATTTATGTTCCTACCAACAATATACAAGGGTTCCCTTCTCTTGACATCCGTGCCAACACTTGTTATTCTTTGACTTTTTGATAATAGCCACCCTAAGAGGTGTGAGGTAATGTTTCCTTGTGACATAGAAAAATAAGGTTTTAAAAGCAACTTTAAGATTGGTGAGTGAATTCTACTACTGATGATAAACAAAACTATAATGTTGACAATAATAATGCTCAATTATAGTAAAATAGGAAATTGTAATGTAGTAAAATAGCTATAGAATGTTTAGCTACATTAGGAGAAATAAAATTACATTGTTTTCTGAAAACTGACTTACATAAAATTTCTAGTACATTTTTATTTACTTCGTGTTAGGGGACTTGTATCGTTAACACATAAGATGTAACTGGGCTGTGGTTTTGTTTACCAAGTGTGTCAAATCAGAATATACAGCTAGCTTTTTCTGTTTTTCCATTTTGGAAAAATGGTCTCCTTAAATGAAGGTAGCACAGTACTGCTAGCAATTGGAAAAGGCTTTGATATCGGACCTTTAGCTAGATTCTAATTGCAAAACTAGAACAAAACTGTTACTCTAAGAATTGACATTTTCTTTATGAGAAGCGTGCTATGAAATCAAATGCTAAAAGCATCACATCAGCGGTTCTTCTATGCCCTCTGTTGGTTATTTTAAGAAAAATAACATGAAAAAGATGTGATGTAACAAAAATGACTTAATTGGTTTTTACTATTCAATTATGTTACTCCTATTCAAGTAATATTTTTTAAAGAGTAAAGTTCTTAAATTAAAGGATGATTCCAATATGCAAATATTGTTTATGAAACTTTGTTTATGAATCCAAACTTGAGGAAAATAATTGAATGGAGGATGGCCAAACCTGATACCCAAAAAATGTAACCATAAATCTCAGGGCAAAAGAATCAAGGAACTTTTCTGGGTTTCCTGTGGCTTTAGCATCCATCTACTCTTTGTATCTAGTATCTAAACAGCCTCCAGGAACTGCAGATTACAACTAAAAGCAGGCAGACCCAAACATCTCACACATGGCTTGTTGGCTGACTGATATTATCAATGTGCTTTTCTCCCTGCTTATTCATTCAGTATAGATGAAATGCTGCTGAACCCTGGGAAAACATTCTATTCAGTTTCATACAAAGCACCTAATTATAACTTTTCCATTGGAAACAGGAAATGAATCCTGTGATGGTAACATTGGCTTTAAAAATGCTAAGTAGAGAACCTAACACTTAACAAGAAAATAAAATATCATATTGAAGTATTTAAAAGTCACTTTGATGGAAAAAAAGCACAAGCAAGCAAGACATGATTCCTTTTTATTCTATAATGTTCTCTATTACTCATTAATTCAGGAAAACTAATTTTGAATGCAGTGTTAAACAACCACATAAAGTGAAATAAAATAAAATTAAAAAGACAAAGAAATAAAATGTCCCAAACCATAGATTCCTGTAAAGGAATAACTCCCAGTTTAAGGTATTCTGTATGTACCTGGACCACAGTTGAGATCACAGTTGGTAACTCAAACAGAGGAATCCTTAAAATATTAAACAAAGACATTGATGTGAACACTTTAGTGGCTGTTAAAATGTTTTCTTCATCCAGTAAGAAATAGACACACAAGGTTGCCAGGGACACCTAAAAAATAGAGCTGTGTTACTTTCTTCAAATTTCTACGATAACAACATTATTAGTTACAGTCCCCAAAATTAGAAAATAAAATCTAAATAATTTTGTTTCCAGCGTTTTTCTTTTAAGATGTTATACACTTACCACAGTTATTATTACCATTTATATTGTAAACCAGTTCATCTTTTCTTTAAAATTCAGAAGTTTTATGTAAACTTATTTTCCAGTTGCATACATTCTGACATATATATAATAATTATTCTTTCTTTGTGTCATAAGATTAACTGAGGAAGGTATGAATAAATCATGTTTAAGATTTACATTTGTTCTTATAAGTTTCATTTAGAAAAGGCAAAAAAAATTCATTCATGCATGAGAATGGACTTAACTATCATATATATAGTCCTGGCTTAAGCAAATATATCTTGGATGGTTTTACCAAAGCATTCCAAATGTAAATATTGCATTTACTTCCATAATACTCACCTTTGTTGAAATTTTAAAACATAAATTATCAACATAGAGTGATAACTTTGATTCAAATTGATGCTCCGGTTACCTGTGGCTTGCTTTTCCTTTGGCTTTTGCCCATGGCTTCATAGTCCAAGGCAATTTATACACTAGTTAAAATAGCATGGGATTCCCAATGTTTACATGGTGTAATAGAAAGAAAATAATGTCACTTCATGTCAATTCGCCTCTAAATACTAATTTTGTAACTTTGAGGATGTTTCCAACTACTCTGGACTTCCATTTTGTCTTGTGAAACGAGAAAAATAATGCCTTATTATTGCGAGGTTGAGAAAAAGGCAATGTATGTAACTTTCCTGACATTCAGTAACAACTCAGCAAATGTTGCTTCTCTTCTCACCTCCATATAACCTGCCCTTTGAGTCTGCTTAAAAGGAATCAGTCATACATATCAAGCTCTAAAACTGGAATGAAATTCTGAAATGTAGATTATATTTTTAAGAGATATAGGCATATATGAAATCTCTGAGAAATTTACAGAGAAGTAAATCTTATTATATCTAAAAAATACAGATCAATGAAAACACATACAGTATTTTCCCTTTCTTTGTAACTTTTGTTCTCTAATCCACAGAAGTTAATGAATGTATTTCTTTACAATTTTAATTCAGACACATAATATTTAACTTTATACATCTTAATTCCAAGTAATTTGGAGGTAAATCTGTAAATCAGATTTGAAAATAAAAACAGGAAATATGACATACACTTACCAAGAATGGAATGCAAGTTAATGTCAGCATGGAAAATACAGTAAGATACCTGGCCGATTTTTGAAATTCCAATTCCTGATCTCGAATTTTGATAATCTTATTTTTATAAGAGGGTTCCCATGCATAAAGTTTGAGGATCTGTAAATGAGTCACAATAATTATCTGACAATCTGTATCATAGAAGAAAAAAATGCACACATACAAATAACACACACACACAAAATTGTGAAGATAAAAAATGATGATACAACCATGAAGAAAATTGCATTGCTTCCACTTTGACTGAATCAGAATATTTTCTTAAATTGTGGTATTTTGGGGGTGGAGCAGAGCAGAAGGAGGGAATGACCACCCAGACCTATGTCCCCACCACCCCCAGTAACTTATTTCTGAGCCAGACTCTGGCAACATCCCAGCTGTAAGGCACGAACTCCATAGAACTCCATAGACAGCTTCCGTCTAGCTCAGTTCTGTCACTCTTCCTGCTGATCTAACTCTCACTTCTGTCTATTACCTTTTTCTTTATAGCTAAACTCTTCTCCCTGCCATTTCAGTTTCTCCACGACAGATGTTTTGGGACTTCAAGCCATTCTCTGAAAGCTGATTAGCGTTTTGAGATTGTAAACTATTTTCTGAGACAGAAAATGTGGGGAAATAGGATCCTACACTGGCTTATTGCATTAAACTTTAGAGTGAATTGACTTACATTCAAATTCCAGCTCTATACGATGCTTAATTTTTTTTTTTTTTTTTTTTTTGAGACGGAGTCTCGCTCTCTGTCCCCGAGGCTGGCTTTCTGGGAGAGAGAAAGAGGGACTTGAT
>NW_012116933.1:2785011-2820932 GCF_000951035.1 Colobus angolensis palliatus
TCCCAAAGTGCTGGGATTACAGGCTTGAGCCACCGCGCCCGGCCTTTTTTTTTTTTTCTTTTTGAGACGGAGTTTTGCTCTTGTTGCCCAGGTTGGAGTGTAATGGCATGATCTTAGCTCACGGCAACCTCCACCTCCCCAGTTCAAGCGATTCTCCTGCCTCAGCTTCCCAAGTAGCTGGGATTACAGGCATGAGCCACCATGCCCAGTTATTTTCGTATTTTTAGTAGAGACGGGGTTTCTCCACGTTGGCCAGGCAGGTCTCGAATTCCTGACCTCAGGTGATCTGCACGCCTTGGCCTCCCCTAGTGCTGGGATTACAGACTTAAGCCACCGCGCCCAGCTGCGATGCTTAATTTTATGTGACTGCTTGACTGGCTATGGGGCCCAGTTGTTTCTTCAGACAGCAGTCTAGATATTTATGTGAAGGTATTTCTTAGATGCTGTTAGCATTTCAATCAGTTAAACTCTGAGTTAGACAGATGACCCTCTGTTTTTTGAGTGGACATTATCAAATCAGTTGAAAGCCTTAAGAGAAAACGCTGAGGTTCCTCAGTGGGGAAGGAATTCTGCCTCCAGAATGCCTTCAGATTCAAGATGGCAGCATCAACTTCTGCTAGAATTTTCGGTTTGCCCACCTGTTCTACAGATATTACACTTGCCTGCCCCTACAATCAGATGAGCCAGTTTCTTAAATCCCTCTTCATGTTTCTGTATATCTATATCTCTCTATATGAAATCTATTGATTCTGTTTCTGTGGAGAACTCTAATACACTCTCACTGGTTCTGTAAATTTAAACCTGACCCTTAACCGCACAGTGTCGTGGTTTCCTAGTTAATAAAATAGAAATGGGAAATCTTTTTCTTGAGGTTTATAAGAATTCCATGAGGAAACACATATAAAGGAATAAGCACAGCATTGGATGCATGGAAAATATTTAATAAATGGTAGCAATTATCAGTATTGTCAGAGAGAGGATTTATAACACCTGTTATCAGATCCCAAGGATATTGACTGCTCTCACTTTTAAATTATCCCAGCTTTTCTAGAGAAAAATAATTTGCAACATACTATTTATAGAATAGCATTTATGTGATCATTTGTGTCTCACATAAAATAACCTAAATGACACCTCATCATTTCCCTTATATAAATCTGCCTTTACACTGATGGGTGTGTTATTACCACTCTTGCCTGCTTCATCTCATCTTTTCAACACAATACCTTAAAATAAGTAATATTTTGTGACTTTTAGGATAGTTGTGTTTACTTGTGTGAGAAACAAAAAGAAAATGGCTGCATTTTATTTGACTTTGCATTTAAATGTTATTTTAGTGATAAGAATTCCTGTAATATCTGAAATCTGAAATTTTCTGCCAACAATTATTATCTGTCATCACTCTGAGATATTGAGAACACTACAAACTTCCTCTGTATTACTATGCTCAAAATAGGTCAAAGGCATATCCCTTTCATATTACCTTAATTCCATGTAGGATTTCTTTGAGTAGCTTTATCTGTTTATCTTTGTTCTTTCTTTGGCTTTTCTATTTAATGGAAAGAAAATAAAAGAATATTTGACAAAATTGGTAATACTTTTACTGATATGTCCAGAGCTATTTTTAAAATATGCTCTATTTTCTCTATTTTATTTAAGATTTAGTGGAGAAAAGCATCTTACAATATTTATACATTATTCTATTGACAATGTTGGAAGACAGTTATAAATAGGTAACTTGAACATAGTCAACAGGAGAATAGTAGAAAAGTAGAAAATATAATACCTATTTAAACATACTTTGTTTAAAATTGAATAATAACACCCATATTCTACTAAGATAGAACACATTTCTAAAAACTCCATTAACTGTTTATATACATACTTATAACAGAAGTGTCACAAGAATAAAAATAAGGCTCTCTATAAATTTTATTTGTTCTTTGGGAATTAGAATAATTAAAATGTATATTTTCAAATCCATTTCCTTTTCTTTATTTAAATGTTATGCAATTGTGTTTTTATTCAAATATTTAAGAAGTATAATATTTTATACTTGTTTGGGTATCGTTTCTTAAGTGTTTTCTCCATTAACATTGGCACTTTGTGTTATATGTCATAAGTATTTGTATATCTTATGAAGAATGCATTTACAAGCTAATATCCATCATATTATGTGTGTGATTTAATACTAATAATATCATGTGTGTGATTTAAAGACATATTTCCTTTTCTTTTCTTTTCTTTTTTTTTTTTTGAGACGGAGTTTTGCTCTTGTTGCCTAGGCTGGAGTGCAATCGCATGATCTCGGCTCACCGCAACCTCTACCTTCCAGGTTCAAGCGATTCTCCTGCCTCAGCCTACCGAATAGCTGAGATTACAGGCATGCGCCACCACACCCGGCTACTCTTGTATTTTAGTAGAGACAGGGTTTCTCCATGTTGGTCAGGCTGGTCTTGAACTCCTGACCTCAGGTGATCCACCACCTCGGCCTCCCAAAATGCTGGGATTACAGATGTGAGCCACTGTGCTCCGCCTAAAGGTATATTTTCTATTTAGTGTATTTGGACATAATATTGAAATCTTTTTGAAGGTTATAGGACTCTAAGGTTCAAAAAAGATTTTTGCATTCTTAATGTGCCTTTAAATAGGAGTTTTTAAAATCCAGAATATATATTTTTAAAACTGGTTAAAAGTATTTGTTATAATTATAAACAAATCTGTTATTCTAAACTCTAGCATGCTAAGTACCTTTACTTCATAAATATACGCTATTTTCTAGTTTTTATGTTTAAAGATCAGTCACCTTTTACTTGAAAAATTAAGAAAAATATAAAATTTTATATAAGTTTTAGTCAGTTAGGGGTATTAAAATAATAAGTAAAAATCTACCCTCCTTCTGTCGAATTCTACTTTACAGGTAACTATTCGTTAAAGACTGATGCTTTATCTCTAGATTACTTCTATGCTTATGAAAATATATTTATAGCTATATATCTTCATCTATTTACCTCTCCATCACACATATGTGTATAGATATATTCACATTTTAATAATGGATCAATGATATAGCTACATATATGCATGATATACATGCATATATTTAATCTACTTTTTGCTTTAAAACATGATTGACACATTTCCATGTCAATATATATTGTTAATCTTTGATCCATTTAAAATTATAAAATGTTTTCATAAGCAATACATCCGCCTCTGTTAATTTAACATGTGAAAGCATCTATCTCATTGCAGGGTGATTTCCTTCAATGCAGGATTCTATTTCTTACAGTACAGCATAGTGCACACTGTCTAACACATGGTGGAATGTCAAAACATATATTGATGGTAAGATGAATGGCTGATTATAAAGGAAGAAGCATTTCCTGTCTGCTTGCTGCAATACCTCACTTTTCAAACAACCAAGCATACCCCTACCTCCAGGCTGCATGCATACCCTTCCCTTTGCTTGGCATGTCTTTCCTCAGACGTCCACATGAATTACTCCTTCACCCTGTTGATATACCATTCCCTTCCTGAGGACTTTCCTGATCCTAAATGTAAAATGGTATTCTTTGTCTCTTTATCACTATATCTTTACTAAATCTTCTTCATATACAAATGTTTTCTATCTATTTATTTACTTGCTTAATGTCTGTCCCCTCCACTACCCCTCATGAGAGCTGGACTTAGGAGTTCTCCTCACTGCTGTACTTCCTGTGCCTAGAACACTGGCTGACATAGGATACATGCTTGGTTAATGCTGGTTGAGTGAATAAGTAAATGATAAAATTGGATGACTTCCATTTATAACTGTCTCTATATGATTAGGAGATGGTGATTGTTCACTTAAGTCAGAAAAACTCAGCTCCTGTTTGACACGTGTAACATGAGGCAGTCATTTTCTTACCTTTAACTTTTTTATTTTAGTTGCAGCTAAAGCATTTATTGGTATAACAAACACAAGGACTGCCACCCCTGCTAACACTGCTGGGCCCAGCTCTTGCCAAAGGAGATATATGGCCATTAGGATTTGAAAGGGGGCAGACCAGAGGAGATTGAGGTTTGCTGTCAAGTCCATGAGTTGCTGAGCATCCACTGACATCAAGTTAATAATTTCCCCAGTGGAAAACTTTTGTCGAGAAACATTTGATAAAAGTAGGGCCTATAAAAAGAGAAGCAGAATATTTTAGAGTTCTGTGATTATGGGACATCTTTATAGTCAAACAATGGTAACTTTTATTATCAATGTTTAATATAATTAGGAAAATGTACAAGGTTATTTATGTACTGGGACATTATAAAACGCAGAAACATGATTTTTAGGTGACGAAATATAATTAGTGATTAAAGTATATAGTCTTAGAATAATGTTTATTGCCAGAGAGTAACATTTGGGTTTCCAAACAATAAGAATTTATGGAATACTATGCAGCCATAAAGAGGAAAGAGATCATGTCCTTTACAGGGACATGGATGGTGCTGGAAGCCATTACCCTTAGCACACTAAGGCAGGAACAGAAAACCAAACACCACATGTTTTCACTTATAAGTGGGAGCTGAACAATGAGAACACGTGGACCCATGGGGAACAACACACACTGGCACTTGTCATGGGGGTGGGGGCAGAGGGAGGGAGAGCATCAGGAAGAACAGCTAAAGGACACTGGGCTTAATACCTAGGTGATGGGTTGATCTGTGCAGCAAATCACATGCAGCACATGTTTACCTATCCTGCACATGCACTCCGGAACTTAAAATAAAAGTTGAAGAAAAAAAGAGAACCCTCAATAACTTGTTAATTGCCAAAAAAAAAAAAAAATCTCTTCTAGATATATTAAGGCTCTCCTCCATTTGGTGGTATCCCCATAATGCTAAACCATCTAAATATTATCAATACAAAGTACACAAATGCATCAATGAATATCTAATGAACACTGATGAATAGTTTTATGCTTGAAATTGTGGACCATTTGAAAAGGACACAGTTTTATTTCTCAAAGTGATTACAGTCTATCTGTAAAGCTACACACACACACACACACACATACACACACACATACATACTGTTTTTTCTGTAAGTGTAAAAACAGCAATAAGGGCCATGGGAACTTAGAGATGAAAGTACTCAAAAGGTGTCATAGAGCAGATGCAAATACATCTTTTCTTCCAACTCCCAATTCTCACTTTCCACAAGTGTGTGTTACTTAATATGTGTATACTGAATCCAGTACCCCCAAGCACAATTATTGGTAACTTCTTAGAAAAGATGAGGATAGAAATTGATTTGTCTAATTATTCATCCATTTAAAATTCCCAGTGAAATACATAAACAACTGTAAAAGTAGTGGGAGATTTGTATTTGTACAAATCTGGAAACTGGACAAAGTTTCATTTATATATCAAAAATTTTATGAAAACTTCCCTGCATTGATTTAAAGAGAGACAGGACTGAGACTTGGGGATAGCAAGAGAAAATGAAATACAGGAGTCACTCTAAATCTATCTATTCAATATATTTAAAAAAAATGGAAAAGCCCATCTGGAATATAGTAGGTTGGGCCCACAGTGGAACATATAGCCAGGAACATATAGCCAGGTATATGTCATCAGCCGTTTATGTGTCTTCTTTGGATAAATGACTATTCAGCCTTAAAAAAAAAGAAGACAATTCTGCAATATGAGACAATATTGATATACTTTAAGATGTTATGCTAAGTGAAATAAGCTAGATACAGAAAAATAAATACTGGACGAGTTCGCTTATATGAGGTATCTAAAATGGTCAATTTCATAAAATCAAAGACTGGAATGGTGGTTCCAAGGGTGGTGGGGGCAAGGGAAAACTGGAAAGTTAGTACTCAACAGGTACAAAGTTTTAGTTAACCAAGATGAATAAGCTCTAGAGATCTGCTGTAATATATTGCACCTATAGTTAACAATAAACGCATTTTAAGTTTAAAATGTATTAAGAAAATACATTTCATGTTAAATTTTTTTTTACAATAATAGAAAAAAACTCAATTGTTTTAGACTATTAGAGAAAATACTGAAAGTTATGGTAAGATTGAAGGTTATTTGTATGGCATTTCTAGCACTAGGGGAATTTTTTCAATTTTTTGAATTTCTTTCAGCATTTTTTTCTGCCAAAATTCACAATCCAGTAAGGGCAATTTAGTTACCATTTATTGCTAAATTATACAATCTAAGCTGCCTTTTGTTATACGAAACAACTTGAAAGAGTACTGTAATATGGCCAATTACAGTGGATGGTGTAACATTTCTAGAATTGTTTGGTAGGAAGTACTTTAGTCTGTTACAGGAGGAAAAATGTGATTCAGATGAAAAGAAAGGAAATCTAAAACAATGTTAAAAGTTTAGAAGCTTCTAAGTACTCTTCAATCAAAATGAAAATTAACTAGGTCATTTGTTACCTAATCAATTTTTCTAAGAAACTGTTACTTTAAACTTCTATCCAAGTTTTAGATTTGTTTTTTACAGTATTTTCATATCATATAAATCTTAATACACACACTCACACACACACACAAAGTTGTGTGACTTATCTGTTTTAAAAACTTCATTCATTTCCCTCACTGAATTATGCTCTAAGAAAATTCACACGAACCAGATATAGTTCTAAGCCCCACAGTCTTGATTATCACTAGTTCAGTCCTTAATATTTCATTTTATAAACTGATGATGAAATTTGTTTTGCAATTTCACATTCTTCTTCTTATATATTTGTTATTTTCTAGACTCAATGCCAAGACCCTAGTTCTTCATTTCTTTATTTCTTGAATTATTGCAGTAGCTCTAAGGGTCTCCTTCTTTTCTGTCTCATCTGTTTTTAATCCTTTTGTCCTATCATCCGTCTTATGGCTCAAATGGATTCCAATTTCCTATAGAATTAAGGTGCATTTTAAAAATATAGTTTTCAAGTTTTTTTTAAGCAATCCCTTCTGCCTTTACTATCTCTCCCACCATTCTGGACATGAAACATTGTCTCAAGCCAAATTAATCTACTCACCATTGTCTGAGCAGGCCTTGTACACATTTCTGTACCTTTTTTCTTCTATGTTATTCCAACATCAGAGCCTTTACCCCATGCAATGCATCCTTCCATTATTCCATGACCCACATCATGCAATATTAACCATGAAACTTTTCCTGACCATCCTAGCTGCAAGTAATACACATCATTTAATGTAGAGCTGCAACGGCTCCAAAAATTCCCATCCCAATGGTCTTCAACCAGAAGTATGAGAAATGGTAAAGCTGAAGGTGGTACCACGTACCACTTATAAGAATGCATTCTTCAATCCCTTTTGTGCCAATAAATATGCCGGGATTCTCTTTCTGACTCTAAGAGCAGGGTTTGGATTCTGTCTCTCCTTCTCCTGACTATACTTAAGTATCTCTACTTTAAGAATGTAACTAAATGTTTACCAGGTTTTTTTTTGCATTTTATAATTACCATAATTAAAGTTAGATAACATCTTTAAACTACAAATGGAGACAGTGTAGCACCATACTAGCCAGTATGGTAGCCACTAGCCAGATGCAGTTATTACATTAAAATTTAAAGTAATTAAAACTAAAAATGGACTTCTTTAGTTGCACTAGTTACATTTCATGAGCTCAGCAGCCATGTGTGATTAGTGCCTACCATACTGTACAGTGCAAATACAGAACATTTTTAAAAAATCACAAAAACTCTATTGGACAATGCTTAATGGAGGAATGCCCCCAGACTGCCCATATTAAACCCAGATCTAATTGTTGTTTCTTTTTTTAAAATTTCTTGTTTTTTATTTTATAGATTTAGGAGGTACAAATGCAGCTTTGTTACATGGCTATATTGGTTCATGGTGTCATCTGGGCTTTCAATGTAGCCATCACTCAAATAGTGCACACTGTCCCAATTAAATAATCTCTCATCCCTTACCTCCACCCACCCAGCAAGCCATCCTAGTCTCCAATAGCTATTATTTCACTCTGTATGTCCATGTGTACACATTATTTAGCTTCCACTTATAAGTGAGAACATGTGGTATTTGACTTTCTGTTTATGAATTATTTCACTTAAGATAAGGGCCTCCAATTCTATCCATGATCCAGCAAGTGTGACATGATTTCATTCCTTTTTTATGACTGAGAGTATTCCGTGGTGTGTGTGTGCGCACACACACATATACAGCATATTTTATTTATCTGATCATCTGTTGATGGACACTGAGGTTGATTCCATATCTTTGCTGTTGTGAATAGAACTATGATCAACCTACAAGTGAAGGTATCTTTTTGATGTAAGGATTTCTTTGGAATCATGTTTTGTTTTTAGTCTCCAAGAAGTTCCATGCAACTTGCACCTGTGAACTAAGGGGTAACAGAATCGTAGTTTTGAGATCACAGAATCTTAAAGTCATCAAGTGGAAGGAGGCCCATATTCTTTCTTGCAAACCTAAAAATGACATTCCCTGAACTTTATTCCAAACTTACACTAGTAATTGTGGATGAATAAGGAACAAAGCACATCCTGATACCTTCACCCATGATATACTTTGGCTCTGTGTCCCCACCCAAATTTCATCTGGAATTATAATCCCTGTGTGGTGAGGAAGGGACCTGGTGAGAGGTGATTGGATCATGGAGGCAGTTTCCCCTATGCTGTTCTCATGATAATGAGTGAGTTCTCATGATATCTGATGGTTTAAAAGTGGCACTTTGCCTTTTGCTCTCCCTCCAATGCTCTAATCATGGAATGAAATCCTGTTCCATATGCACTATATACCAAAACAAGTGTTAGCATTCAAACCAGTTTCTAGATTCTTCTGTATCTTTATTCCATATTGGAGGCAGCACATACTGCCTCTAGAATTAGGACCGGACAGCCCCTCTAACCCGTATTTTGACCTAGTTCTACAGAGCTAAACTCTGCTGCAAGTTCAGTTACCACTTACTGCTCAATTTGTACTTGACTTTCCAGGATCCATAAAACCACTGCATGCCCCCATTGTGGCCCAACAGAGCAAAATGGCCTGTAATGCTTCATGTCCAGCTCAGCCCAAATTAATCTTAAACAATCTCTAAGGAATTATACAAGGTCTAGCCCCTGTAGTCACTATTCCCACTTTGCAATAGACTCAACGATGACACTTGTTTCCCTTTTTATTTCTTACAGCTTGCTCTAATTTCTATTTCAGTCTGTTCTGTTTTTACATTTAAGGTGTTGGGGCTCAGAACATGACACCCCAAAATATGGCACCTTGGCATGCTGAGCACATGGAACTGAAGAACACTGGGAAAGCCTCAGAAGCAAAGTCTCTCTGACCCTCTCCAGCCCTTTTGTCTCCCCCTCCTCTTTCTTTCCTTTTTCCAAAATTGAGTCACAGGAACTAGAACCCCTCTCCCTACAAACAAGACATTTAATTTAGAAAGATAACACTTTTTCCCTTATCTCTTGAAGACCATCATGCCAGAAGGCTTCTGTCCAATACCCAGGGAAAGGAATACTATACAGAGAGGCCAGGAAGAATCTGAGTGGAAAGGTCATGCTGGGTTTCTCCTCTCAGTCCATTACTATCAGATCATACCCTTTTGTCTGATCACATTTCTACACTGCTGTCTATTCTTTGTAGAACCTAAGCATAAGAATAGATAGTTTTCCCTGGATCGCTGGGTCTTACTTCTGAAGATGTAAAATTTAATTAAATTAACTTGTTTAATTTTTCTCTTTTCAATCTGTCTTTTGCTATAGAAGTGTCCCACTGCAACTCTTATGGTGGGTGAAAAGAGGTATTACACCTTTCTGCCCCTACAAAGGACTGCTTTTATTTAGAGCAGTTTTAGGTTCACAGCAAAACTGAAAGGTACAGAGAAATCCCATATACTCCTTACCCTGCATGTGCATAGCCTCCCCCATTATCCTCCACAGAGTGGTACATTTGTTCCAGCTGATGAACATACATTGACACATCATTATCACCCGAAATTTGTAGTTTGATTAGGGTTCACTCTTGGTGTTGTACATTCTGTGGGTTTGTACAAATGTATAATGACGTGTATCTACCATTATACTATCACACAGAGTGGTTTATTGCTCTAAAAGTTATCTGTGCTGCACATTTTATGCTTCTAAATTCATTCTTTCATGGCAGTTAAGTCTTTTATGCTTGTAAATCCACTTACATCTCATGTCTAACCTCCAATGCACTAATCATGGAATAAAATCCTGTTCCATATGTACTATATACCAAAACAAGTGTTAACATTCAAACCAGTTTCTAAATTCTTCCATATCTGTACTCCATATTGGAGGCAGCACATACTGCCTCTAGAATTAGGACCAGGACAGCCCCTCTAATCCTGTATTTGGACTGAGTTCTACAGAGTTAAACTCTGCTGCAAGTTCAGTTAGCATTTACTGCTCAATTTGTACTTGGCTTTCCAAGTTCCATGAAACCACTTCATGCCCCCATTGTGGCCCAACAGAGTAAAATGGCCTGTAATGCTTCATGTCCAGTTCAGCCCAAATTATAATACTTCCTTCCCCTTACACGAAGTCAATAGCTCTCTCAAAGACCTTTACAAGACTTTCTGTGTGAAAACTTCCTTAGATGTGTACAACCCTTTTAGATTTCCTATTCATCTGATCTCTTATAAAATCTGCATTTAGTTCCACATTTGTTATTTATGCTAACACTTCCCTCAATTTATTTGGAAAGCAGGGGCTCACTTGTTCATTCATGCATTCATTCATTTATTCATTCAGTAATCTAACTTTAATAAAGTATAAAAGTCATTGTCTTATATGATGAAGATACAACAGGTAAATAAATTTATATTCCAAATGCTGATGAACCTACAATTTGTATCAGAGTGCAAAGCAGGAACAAAGTACACTTATTGCTTGGATAACTATTTGATAACTAGGGGAAGGAGAAAGCTCTTTAACTGTTTATAATTATGTTATAAATAAAATACCCTCCATGATAAAGAGGCAGTGTTTAAAATGGTATTTTCAAAAAAGGACTAATTAAACTTTAGGGTTATGCCAGGAATAAAGATCAGCCAAGTTTGGGAGGCAGGACTTAGAATAAAAGAGCAACGGAGAATGACTGTATAAAAATGAATGACTTTATTGCCCAAAAATGAAGTTCACAGAGGAGAAAGCAAAAGGTAATATGAAGATTAAAAATAATATTGTGAAAAGGAGAGTTTTATTGATGCATGCATACAGAAAACCATGAAAATATTCAATTCCATTCACTTTGTGAATAGCAGTTAGGTGGCATAAGAGTAAACAGAGATTATCATTTAATTTAATGGATTAAGGCTGACTAGAATTTGTAAAGACCAGAGAGAGAGAGAGAGGAGAGAGCATGCACTAAAGAGGAATTAATGCAACCAATATCCATGAGCCAAAGTTCTTTTAAAGCAAAACAAATGTATATACAAAGGATTTCCTAAGGTGTTTTTGATATACTCCCCTATTTTTCTAGTCCCCTTATTTTAAAGCACATAAAGGAGTAGTCCCTCTAGAAATGGGAATTCCTTGGAATTTTTACCTTTTTGTAGATCAGTCCATTTACAGCTGTTTTAACTTTTGCTGAGGTGAGCATGTTAAAACGTTGATATTGCTGAAGAATCAGAGTTTGCAGAAAGACTACAACGAAAAGTGCCATTGCATAGCCGTAGCCATTCCAGCCAAAATCTGAGCTGTGTTCACAGAAAATGATCATTTGCCTGAATGTCATAAAAATTGAGAAAGGGTAAGAAATGTTAAACATCTGAAGTAGTTAAATGCTTATGAGAGTTTAGCACTGTCAAAATGTTACACACACACACTCCTACCTGTTCTTTTTCTCTACTTGCTTAATTTGGTATTTGTCCTCCCGTCCCCCACTTTTTTTTTTAAGTAAAATCAGAAATCCCTTCCACTGGCTTGTGAGTACGAGGTTATTTTCTGGTTTTCACATGGCAGGCCCATCATATAATTAACTTTTCTGGTATCACTTCATCAGAAAAGTCGAGACGTAGATACATGTAAAACTTATTTTTTTCTCAAAATTATGTGTTTTATCAAATACAGGGAAACATGACAACCAGAACGTAAGGAAGAGATCCTTCAGTATGGTACACAGGTGCTGCTTTTTTTAAAAAAAAAACTTGATTTATATCTCATGTTTTATTTTCACTTTTATCGATAACCAATTTCTTTTTTCTCTACTTTTCCTTATTTCCTCTTAAGTTTGTGACAGCATGATCAGGATGATTAGGGCCAATCCTGGGGTGCAGAAAAACAGTGGGGATGGTTCTAATTACAAGTATCTTGGCTGATAGTCCCTCAACTATAACCATTGTCTAAAACTCAGAGTGCCTGAGTTTGGTAATAATATTTTAAGCATGATTTTAAATTGCATCAATGTAACTGAAAATAATATTTAATTTAAAAGACCACATAGCCCATGCAACATGGTGAAAACAATTTGGGCATATACTGTGACATAACAAGTTAACATGCCATTTATTTTGCAGGCTTACTATTTTGGGTTTTATTTAGTAATCCTTTCTGTTTCATATGTAAAGGTATAGTATTAGAGGTTTGATAAGTGGACCTTTTTCACTGTAAACTCTGGAGATGCAAAAATGTCCTATATCATTGTAATGTGCCATTTTGAGTGAATCCATAGGTTAGTAGAACTAAAATCAAACCATATGCAATTAGGTTTGACTATATCTACCCTTTTCTCAAAAAAATATTATATTTGAAAACTCATTCTTTTTTTTTTTTTTTTTTGAGGCAGAGTCTCGCTCTGTGGCCCGGACTGGAGTGCAGTGGCCAGATCTCAGCTCACTGCAAGCTCCGCCTCCCGGGTTTACGCCATTCTCCTGCCTCAGCCTCCCGAGTAGCTGGGACTACAGGCGCCCGCCACCTCGCCCGGCTAGTTTTTGTATTTTTAGTAGAGACGGGGTTTCACCGTGTTAGCCAGGATGGTCTCGAAAAAACTCATTCTTTATAAAAGTTTAATTTTTTTTTTTTGAGACAGGGTTTCACACCTGTCGCCCAGGCTGGAGTGCAGTGATGGGCTCTTGGCTCACTATAACCTCTGCCTCCCAGGCTCAAGGAATCCTCTTGCATCAGCTTCCTGTGTAACTGGGATTATAGATGTGCGCCCCCATGCCTGGCTAATTTTTGTATTTTTAGTAGAGGCAGGGTTTTGCCATGTTGCCTAGGGTAGTCTTGAACTCCTGATCTCAAGTGATCCACCCACCTTGGGCTCCCAAAGTGCTGGGATTACAAGTGTGAGCTACTGCACCCCGCCAAAAGTTTAAATTTTTAAGTAGTAAGTAAAGCATAAATTTCTAGGCTTTGATCTGTTTGTTGACAATTCGGACAGCTACTGTGTAAAAAATTAAAAGTAATTTGTCTTGTTCAAATTGCTTTATCAACCAAGTACTTAAAATATTAACCAAGTGCTTAGAAATATTAACTTTATTAAAATAAGACTTTAGAATAAAGTATATACAAGTGTCTCTAATAGTAAAACCTCTAGGTATCAACAATTATTTGGAGCATTACATATTCTCAATGAAACTATTAAATTACCCCACATCCCACATACACATAATAACAGCAGAAAGTTCTGTATTTCTTAATTGATGCCATCCACTGGGACACCTGCTTTTTACGAAAGCAACTTGCTAAATCCCTTCTTTGTTCTAGGAATTACATTTCCTGAAAGAGTAGCACTATTCTTATTGGGCATATATCTACTGATTAAACTTTTTCCTTTTTCATAAAGACAAAACAACTAAATGACTAACATCAGGCATTGTAGTGGTTGTACATACATTAACTGAGAAACATTAAAAACAATCTATGCTCAAGGCTTGATAAAGACCATAAAACAACATTCATAATATTAGATACAAATACTTGTTTTTTGTTTGATATTAAAATAAAATCCAAAAAGGGAGGAAGAGAGCCAACACAACAATCAATAAGAAATATATCTTGTAAGTAATGAAAGTATAATTTTACTAATAAATTAATAAAAATATTCCTTTTATGTGTTTTATTTTACACATATGAGTCATAATATGACCGTGTGCTCTCATCCTTAAAGATAGTCCTTTCCAGCAACTTTTTCATATAAAAAGAATATATATTTTGAGACTACATATATACATATGTACATATATGAGTATGCAGTCTCAAAATACATGTATTCTACGCATGTATGTGTGTGTGTGTGTGTGTATATATATATGAAACTACACATGTATATGTGTAGTCTCAAAATTAGCTTATAAAATTAGTTCTTCTATGGCCAAATTATGATCATACAAGCTCTGCAATTCTTTCTGATCACTCAGTTGTTACTTATTTAACAATTGAAATTTTAAGGTTTTTAAATTTAAGGTTTCTCAGCTGCTGCAGAATAAGGGTACTTTGGAAAATTGTAACTTTGGGTTAATTCCCTTTCATTCCGTATTTTTTTCAGGGAATTTATTTCAGTTCTTTATGCCAGACTTCGTGCTAAGAGCTAAGGACACAATAATTGAATAATGCAGGAGAGTTTGCCTCTTTCATCACCTAGGCTGGGAGAAAGGTGTGACTCACTGCAATGCAATATTAAAACTCTTGTTTTGCAGGTTTGATCAAACCAGTGTGATGCAAAAGTGTCTCACAAAGTAAAGGAGACTGTTCCCTACTCCACAGGCATTCTTTGGTAATTCAGATACAACTTTTAGGGAACAGAGACACACTGAATTGCTATGACCTACTGCTATTTTAGGAAAGACCACGGCATCGTGAGATTCTCTCACAAGTCTCTTGAGCAGTAGTCATTGGCAAAGGGGAATCAGAGTATGACTGAAAATCCCTCGCTACTCCTCTCAGCCACTCAGCCAAGGTCGCAATCATGGTGGAGCAGAGAAAAGCAGTCTCTGCCTGAAGTTTTGACCACCAAAATCACGAACATAATAACATCGTTGTTTAATGCCACGAAATTGTGGTGTGATTAGTTTCGCAGCATTGGATAAGGAGAATAGGGCAAGAGAGGAAGATGCTGGCCAATCCTCTGATAGAAAGATTTCTGGTCACACATAAGATAGTGCTATGGTGACTCTTGGGATATGCTGAGGTGAGGGGCAGAGGTAAGGGGAGGGAGAGATCTGTCATTTTGTGGGGAGGGGGCAGTTAATCCAGGAAACATTTGGCTCATACTTCTACAGACAAGGGAGCCAACAAAGAATTTGGGGTAAAAAATGTCAGGAACAGTTTTCTGACAGCAATATATATCTTGCTTGGATTCTCTGGTTCCATTCTCTCTTGTTTTTATTTTTATGTGTTTGTGCTAGCCACTGCTTCTCAATATCCTTTGATAAATTTCCTCATCTTCACCAACTCTACACTTTGGAGTAGTTGATAGTTTTTTTTTGTTTTGTTTTTCTTCACATATGTTAAGGTGATTTCATCCAGAACAATGGCTTGACATACCCAGTCCAATTTAGAACAATTCCAGTTTGTCACTCCAGCCTATATCTTTCCTAACACCAGGTGCATATAGACAACTGGTTACTCAACTTTTTTGTTTTTTTTTTTAGACAGAGTCTTGCTCTGTTGCCAGGCTGGAGTGCAGTGACGCGATCTTGACTCACTGCAACCTCCGCCTCCTGGGTTCAAGCTATTGTCCTGCCTCAGCCTCCCAAGTGGCTGGGACTACAGGCACATGCCACCGTGTCCAGCTAATGTTTTGTATTTTTAATAGGGACAGGGTTTCATCATGTTGGCCAAGATGGTCTTGATCTCTTGACCTCATGATCCGCCTGCCTTGGCCTCCCAAAGTGCTGGGATTGCAGGCATGAGCCACCGCCCCAGGCCTACTCAACCTTTTAATCTAGACGGTCCCATGTCAGGGATCCCCATGACAATTCTCCAGCTCAATTATTTATTTTAGTAACTTACAGGACTTGGCATATAGTTATCCTCATGGCTATATTTATTATAGTGAAAGGATACAAAACAAAATCAGCAAAAAAGAAAAGATATATGGGGTGAAGTCTGGAAGGAAACGGGCACAAGCTCCAAAAGTCCTTTCCCTGTAGCGTCACACAGAGCATGCTTAATTCTCTCAGCAACTAGTTATGGCAATACATGTGAAATGTCTACAAGGCAAGCTTGTTAGAAATTCAGCATCTGCGGTTTTTATTAGAGGCTGGTCAAGTGGACACCCTTTTCTTAACACACACCAAAATTCCAGACTCCCAGAAGGAAATCAGATATTCACCATGAACCGTATTGGTTGTATAAACAACTTGGAGCTATTGAACCATTGTTATCAGTTAGGGTAGTGGTACCCTCCTGAAATGTAAGTTCCAGTTGCCAGCCAAAGACCACTCCTGTAAGCAGGCTTTCCAAAGTCCATAGGCAGGCCCGCTATGTTAATTCTTTCTTGCACAATAGCTAATAGGGCTTTCAAGGTTAACAAGTCCAGAAGCAAACCCCATTCCCTTCTCTAGTCTTTTCATTTTCCATATCTCAGGATATGCTGACTCGTTTACCTTATGATTAAAAATAATTTTTTGAAGGCTTCCTTTACCTCTCGCTTCCTCTCTCAACCTACATTCAATCCATCAGTATATTCTGTTAACTCTACCTTTAAAACACCAGAGTCTGACCACTTCTTATCACTTTTATTACTGCTACCTAGCTGAAGCCACCATTGACTTTTGCTTGGATTATCACAAACAAACTTCTAACTGGTGTTTCTTCTTCCACTCTTGCACTTCTTGATTTTATTCTCCACATAGCAGCCAGAGTCATTTCTATAAGACTTAAGTCTAATCAGATCTTCGATTTTTTGCTCAAAATCTTCCAAATGCTTCCCTGCTAAAATGGACTAAAAGTCAATATTCCCATCATATTTCATAAGGTCCTTCAAAATCTTTTCATCTCTGCACCTTTCTCACCTCAACCTTATCTTTCCAGCTCTCTGCTCCAACCTCACTTTGCCTCCTTGCAGTCCCTCAGAGATACCAGGCATGAGCATCTTCATGACTTTTGCCCTTCCTGATATCTTTAATTACAATATTTTCTTGGCCTCTTTCCCAACTTCCTTCAGGACTTTGACCAAATGTCGCCTTATCACTAATATCTTTCATAATTACCTTACATGAAACAGTAACTTCTAACTCCTCAAACTGGCATTCCCTTACCCTACTTCGTTCCTAAGCACTGATGATATCATTTATGTGTATTCGTTTGTTTGACTTTCATCTCTCCCCTCTAAATGTCATCAGAGCAGGTTCTTTGTTTTGATTTTTGTTCTGTCCCCACAGTCGACCTAGAACAGTTTTGCCATGCATAGGTGCTCAATAAATATTGAATGAATATATTCCTGAATATCATCTGGGATGTAGGTAATGCAGGATTAATGATATTTTCATGAATTAAGTGATTATTAAAAACTCTAACAACTTGGAAATTTTTCAATGCTAAAAATATAATCACCAGTTAATAAAATATATGTTTCTTTGTGTTTCCTTCATATGACAGCTAGGTGTAAGTCAAGATTTCCTTGAAAAAGGTGGCACAGTCAAAAGCTCAATTTCATTGTCTACCTGTAAACCATTGCAGATAGATATTATAGAAATGCTTCAAGTCTTTTTACTGTATCTATATCTAGATACAGAGATACACAGAAATATACCTATGTTAGGTAGTAATAATATATGTTTATATATGTTATGCATAGTAATTGTGTGTGTGTGTGTGTGTAATTGCCATGATGTTAAAGCTCAACTCTCAAAAGGCCACAACTAAGTAATGTAGTGAAAATATATATCATTTCCTTTTCTAAGCATACATTCAAGCAAGACTTCCTAGATTTCAGTTATGACTCTGGCACTTTCTAGCTGTGCAGACTTGGACAAATTACTCCAATCTTTCTGTCTGTTTCTGCCATTGTAATAATGAATGTAATAATACTTTCTATGTCGCAGGAGTGTGGCAAAGATTAAATGAGATTACCAATGTGATGGTTAATTTTACGTGTCAACTTGACTGGTGAAGAAATGGTAAAACATTATTTCTGTTTAATAACATTTAAATAATGTTTTACCATCTACCAGATGTCTGGGTGTGTCTGTGAGGCTGTTTCTGGAAGAGATTAGCATTTGAATCAGTAGACTGAGTAAAGAAGATCCCAGGGCATAGTGCCTCATCCAATTTATTGAGGGCCTATATAGAACAAGAAGGTAAAGAGAGAGTGAATTAGCTCTCTTTCCTGGACCAGAAATATTCACCTTCTCCTGCTCGTGGACATCAGAACTCAAGGTTATCTGGCCTTTGGACTAAGACTGAATTACACCACTGTCCTTCCTGAGTCTCTAGCTTGCAAATGGAAGACTATGGGACTTCTTGGCCCTCGTAATTGCAAAATCCAGTTCCCCTAATAAATCCCCTCTCATTTGGGTTTATATATCCTATTGGTTCTATTTCTCTGGAGAACCCTTGCTTAATAAAATTAATATAAGATTTTAGAAACAGTGCTTAGTACATGGTTGACTTTATTAGATATTGACTATATTATCCTAATTCCCATTTATATTGTAGAGAACCCTAATAGCATGTCCACATCCTAATAATATTTGCAATAAGAACCTTCTCTACTCTTTTGTATTAGAACTTTTATATTAGAATACTTACTTATCATTTATCTGTGAGGAGGGAGAAAAAAACCACCAGACTTTAACTTACTTCATTATGAGTGGGCTAGTGAAGGACAGAATATCAGCAAACACTTTGAATAAGGCAACTTGAATCAGGACAGACTTAAAGGTGTTCCATAATGCATAGAGTAGAGATGGTTTCTTGGTATGTGCCTCTTTATAAAAAGATGCCTACATAAGTAAAGAAAATAGAAACAATGAGAAAATTGGACACAACTAATATTAATAAAATGAAATATGTCTAAACTGATTATACAATTAACAATGTGCTCTGAAGACAATAAGTTAATAAGAAAGGAATAAATCAGTTAAACTTGAAATTATGACCCACATCATTGAGATGGTAGGTGGTGTTACTCATACCACATGGCATAAAAGTATAAGTGCAATAGTTGCATTTTATTATTTTTGTGAGTTTTGAAACTACTTAATTAATATAAATACAGTTTTTATCTCCAAATTACATTTTCTTTTGGAGGAGTCTGAAAATAATATATATGCATATGCATATATGATGCTAGAGGTGGAGTGTCTGCCCCTGCTCCCATAAACTTTAATTTTGGCCACCATATAATTTACTTTGACCAATAGACATGATGCTCTGAGACACAGAAGCTATCTTTGTCACCACCTGTAAGGAGCCAAAGATATATGCATGCATATCAACACATGTGCTCCTGAACATTAAAGAGAAGAAATGTCGAGTAGTTTGAAGACAGAACTGGACTGCAATAGCAATGAATTATGCTTATAAAGTAGATCGTCATTTCACCTTTTAGGAATTTTGATATTAATAATAGTATTTCATACTTGAAAAAAGCTTTATCTAGTTTTTGGGTAGTAATTACTCCAGGATTTAATAGAACTTCGTAATTAATTACCTTTACTTTTTGCCTCTCTTGATTCCTTAAAACTTCCTTTCTCCATTGTTTTTCAAAGATGGGGCACACATTGTAGGAGGAATCACTTTCATTTAGTTCAAAAAGATCCTCTCTCTCCAAAGGTCTCTTATAGCCTAAAGTAATCACTCTAAAGATGAAAAAGTAAGGTAAATGAGATAGTAAAACAAATAATCTAGTTGAAAATAAATTGTCATGCATTTACTTCTTTCTTTGATTTATACATTATTTTATTGATTAAAATACAATAACGAGATTCCGTGTTTAAAAAAATCATACAGTTTTATCCTGGAGGTCAATAATTTGCAATAATCATTTTTAGTTTTTATAAATGCTGTTTAGACATCCAATTATTCGGCGAAATACCGACTTCATTTATTCATCTTATATTTTGGAAGTGTACCACTCAGCTCATTCACTACTTGACCTCACTTCCTAAAATTTAAATAGCAAACCTTCACAGTAGAATATTACCCTGACCACTCAAGTACCCACATTGGCTTTTAGGTTTGTATTGGAGGGGAAACGAATCCAACCTCTGAATTTGTAATTTTCTTCTGTTCCACTAGGACTTTCTGTACAATTTGCCACTTGACTTTATAGATTGTACAACTAGATGTGGAGTACTTGTCCCTATCCCATAAGCTCTGGCCTTGGCCTTATGACCAACAGAATATGAGCCAATGTGAGAGTGCAGTTTCTGAACTGATGCCTCAAAAAGCAAGGCAAGGCCCCACCAGCCTCTTAGTTTTTCCACTCTCCTGCATTCATTGAGCTTATCCTGGGTGACACTGCGAACAATTATGCAAGAACGGTGGATCTAAACTGGGAGGGAAACAAGATGCATAGCGTAGTTTTACCACAGAAGTTACTGTGGAGAGAATGAATTGTACTTACCTACAGCTCTGCTCTACCATCTTTCTGCTAACAGGGATCTGATATGTCTTCAGTTGAAAATCTCTTGAACTCATGATCAGGTCTTATTTTAGCCACAGAGTTATGAATTATAATTGATCTAAACCAGTCCTGGTACTCTCATTACCCTCTGCTTGGGATTAATAATATAACTGAGTTATATTATTAATTATATTATTATATTAGGTATTGCTAACAATACCTAAGCAAATATCTTCTAGGAAGAACTTTCCTTTTCAAATGAAAGCACAGAACTTCAAAATGAGAAAACATTTTGCCTCCCTTCTCCTTCCCTTGTGTCCTTTGAAGCTATGATGCTTTGAGATATAAAAGCCATCTTTGCCACTATGGATAAAAAGTCAAATAATAAGGATGGGAAGCAGAAAGACAGAAAAGACCTGAGCCTTTTTTTTTTTTTTTTTTTTAACGCAGACTCTTGCTCTGTTGCCCAGGCTGGAGTGCAGTGGATCAGTCTCTGCTCACTACAACCTCTGCCTCATGGGTCCAAGCAATTCTCATGCCTCAGCCTCCCAAGTAGCTGGGATTACAGGTACACACCACAATTCCTGGCTACTTTTTCTATTTTTAGTAGAGACAGGGTTTTGCCCTGTTGGCCACGCTGGTCTTGAACTCCTGGCCTCAAGTGATCTACCTTCCTTGGCCTCCCAAAGTGCTGGGATTACAGGTGTGAGCCACTGTGACCAACCTAATCTGGGCCTTTCATAACATTTCCGAGATAGCTCAACAACCTATTTCCAACAACACCCTCTTTCCAATAACATAAGAAAATAAATACCTGTTTGTTTAAACTATTATTATTTGGCTATTCTGTTACGTGAAGTCAAATGCACTCTGAAGTGATTTAAATCAGATATAGTTTGTGACTTTGGTGACATGACTTTTTCAATAGGAAAGTAAACCTATATTTAAATCCAAGCCTTCTGACTGGCCTAAGTTCTGTCCGTATAAAGTGTATTAGCCCACGAGGCGGTAACAATGCCTTAAACTACTCCAAATTGGGACTGCTTTCATTGGCCTTGTTACTAAATAATCTCAATTGATTGACTCTGGAATGAATTTAAACCCTATGGTAACAAGAGATTCCACTAGATTTTATTTTACTTTTAGTATAATACATAATATCTTACCACAATTCATATCTAACAAAAAGGTTTAAATGTAATAAGAAGGGACTTTCCGTAATCATGTTTCTGTTGGCTCAAATATGCTGGACATTTTCCTGCAGTGCACTTTTAAAAACATATTAAGCAACAAACTACTTTCATGTCATATTAAGTTCTATTTCATTCCATAAAATAAATATTCATTTTCAAAATAAGACTGCATTGACTTTTAGAAAAGCATTTTTAATAACATTTACTGCCTCAGCATTTTGAGTTAGAACTGTGCAAAACTCAGCGGTTTTGGTTCAGGGAAAAGTGACCTCTTGCTTTCATGCTTCCCCAAATAATGCAGCATCTAAAAGTGACACTTAAGCTGACTTGATTGTGACTTTCATGGGTTAGTGGTTTAACTGCCTTGACTTTTTTCCCAGATGTGTGCTCCCCTCCACCATCTTTTGCCCTCTTCTAATAGACTCTGATCACATGGGTGGCCTTACCTTCCCACACAAGAGTTTGGAAAAAGAATAAGCAAGGAAGTGATAAGAAAATGGTACTTATTTAAATCAAATGTTGAGGCAGCTTTTTGGGAAACAACGAGGACCAAGAACCCATCAACCTGTGGACTTTATTCCTAAAACGATTAATAAAGTTTACACATGTATCTCGTATTTTTAGAATGATGTTTCTTTTCAAAGGACATTCACATCAATGAATTTGATTCTCACAACTCCCCAAAGCAGGCAGAACAGAATTAATTTCTCATTTTTACAGGCAGTTAAACATTAAGAACTTCAGAGACTGGTGATGGTGTTTTATATGTAAAACAAACCAGGGCTAACTTAGCAAAAAGCAGACAGTGAAATGTGTTACTTCTGATATGGTTTGGCTTTGTTCCCACCCAAATCTCATCTTGAATCGCAGTTCACACAATCCCCACATGTCGTGGAAGGGACCTGGTGGGAGGTAACTGATCACAGGGGTGGTTACCCCCATGCTGCCGTTCTCATGATAGTGAGCAAGTTTGCACAAGATCTGATGGTTTTATAAGGGGCTTTTCTCACTTTGTTTGGCACTTCTTCCTGCTGCCAGGTGAAGGACGTATTTGCTTCTCCTTCTGCCATGATTGTACATTTCCTGAGGCCTCCCCAGCCCTGTGGAACTGTGAGTCAATTAAACCTCTTTCCCTTATAAATCACCCAGTCTCGGATATTTCTTCATAGCAGGGTGAGAACTGACGAATACAATTTCCACTCTTAAATGTTATTATCTTAGAGAAAATTTTGACTACACTCAGAATTAACAAGTGTGCATAAATATCTCAACCAACTCATGTGAAGAGAATAGAAAAACAATGGCATTCTGTTAGGAAGATGAGCTGAAATATAACTTTTATAGATGAGTAATATTTGAATACTTAGAATGTGCAAATATATAGTAGCATTATCAATTTTATTACTATTAATCACTTTTTAAAACATTTCTGGAAAGAGGTATTATGTTATGGGAAAAGGAAAGAAAGCAATCTGGCCAAAAATTATAGGATGGGAGAAAGTTGTTTAATGTACAAATTTTTTAATATGTGAGAAAAAGGACATATTGAATGGTGTATCCGGTTAAAATAATAACAGGATTGTGACCTATGAAAACTCTTACTAGATTTTTCTGTGTATGTCTCTGGCCATGATTATTATACACTGGTGACAGATTATATTTGCTAATAAAGGCTTGGTAATTATTTGATCATCACAATGATCTAGATAGCTATTGTCTTAGGAATTAAGGCTCATAAGTATATAATTTTTAATTATTGTGTCTTCTGAGCACATTTTAATTGAGTTATTCATATAATTATTGATGCTTGAATTTGTTCTAGGAAATAATTTGACACTATTCTGTAACTCCAAAAATGGATCTGAGAATACAATTCATCTTTGTCTTCAAAGGGACATTCTCTTGTACAATAGTTAGGTTTCTGCTACAATTGTTTAATCACCACATAAGAAATCGAATTAGATTCATGCTAATGACAGTCCTGGATAACAACATTCTATGAAAATATTTCGTATCTAATTCTGAGATATTCAAATTAAACTAGAAAATAAATGTGATATTCACAGTTAGAGCTTGATGGTTTGTTTGATTGACTTAAGATATGATTTCAAAATGCTGGTTGTCATATTTGAAGATTTGCTGTGTCTTATCTTGCTTATTAAACTTAATTTCAGCTTCTTCAGGAATGCTAAAATAATGTTTGCAATATTTAATATATATGCATATAGGCTTTATAGTTTGATAATCAAACTTTAAAACTACATTTATTTAAAATTAATTTTATTTGCATTACTTAAATTCTGTGATACCTATGACTTTAAAATGAGACTGGAGTTTTTTATTTTTTATTTTTTTTTTATTTATTTTTGAGACTGAGTCTTGCTCCGTCGCCCAGGCTGAAGTGAGTGGGGCGATCTCGGCTCACTGCAAGCTCCGCCTCCCGGGTTCCCACCATTCTCCTGCCTCAGCCTCTCCAGTAGCTGGGACCACAGGCGCCGCCACCACTCCCGGCTAATTTTTTGTATTTTTAGTAGAGACAGGGTTTCACCGTGTTAGCGAGGATGGTCCCGATTTCCTGACCTCGTGATCCACCCGCCTCGGCCTCCCAAAGTGCTGGGATTTACAGGCGTGAGCCATCGCGCCCAGCCCGAGACTGGAATTTTTTAAAGCTGGGGTAGGTGTCACTCTTCCTCTCAACTTCTCCATAAACAAAATTCAGGTTTGGAAAACACTTCTATACATACACAAATTTGAAGTATTAAAAACATTAACTGTAAATAGCTCACATTTACATTTCTAGCTATGCTTTCTTTTTTCTAGTGTGCTGCTTAATGTTACATAGTTTTGCTATCCTCTTTAAGAGATTCCTAGATTTGTGTAACTTGAAAATCTTACCACAATTTAATCCCTTATGCTCAAGTATTTGCTCACAAGTATATACATTTTCTACCTCAATTGCTTTAAAAAACTCCCCAATGATCTTCATGTTGACAAATTTAATGGAGAATATTTAGTTATTATTTTAATTTACTCCTTTTCAGTATTTGGCCCTATTGACCACTTTATTTTTTTACTTTCTTGACAGTCTCTCTTTTCTTTCCTGTCACTCATACTATTTCATCAGATATTTCTCTTATAATATATTCTGAACACCTTTACTTAGTTTTTTTTTTGTAGACTCCTCTTTCTCTTGCCTTTTAAATACTGAGGATTGCCAATGTTGCATTTGTTCAACCTATTCAATGGGTTCTTCCTCTGGGCAATCTCATTCATACGCATGGTTTCAACTACTGTCTTCTAGTCAGTGACTACCAAATCCATATCTATAGGTCAAAGGTTTATTCGAAGCCTGGAAGTCACATATCCAAACTCATTTTCATGTGATGCTTCATATGTATCTCAAAAACTAAAAATGTCTCAGTCTCAACCCATAGTTTTTCACCATGTCTAAACTTCCCAGCCAGTTCTTTCCCACCTTTTATTATGTGGTTTTCACATTTTATTTGCTTAACTTGGGATACCACGTTACTCACTCTTACACATCTTTAAATGTTAAGTGAAAGCATTGGTATCCCTGAAATGGTCCCTAGTTGCGCAAACTCGATTAGATGACACTCCTGAAAATGTGTGTTTGTTGGTTATGCTTATGTTGCCTTGTCCCCTTTTTTGTAATGGTGGTATACTTTTTTTTTTTTTGAGGCGGAGTCTCGCTCTGTCGCCCAGGCTGGAGTGCAGTGGCCCAATCTCAGCTCACTGCAAGCTCCGCCTCCCGGGTTCCCGCCATTCTCCTGCCTCAGCCTCCCGAGTAGCTGGGACTACAGGCGCCGCCACCTCGCCCGGCTAGTTTTTTTTTTTTTTTGTATTTTTTTTAGTAGAGATGGAGTTTCACCGTGTTAGCCAGGATGGTCTCCATCTCCTGACCTCGTGATCCGCCCGTCTTGGCCTCCCAAAGTGCTGGGATTACAGACTTGAGCCACCGCACCCGGCCGGTGATATACTTTTTAATCTTTTTAATTCTACTATGAATTCCTAGAAGACAGAAACTAAGTCATTTATCTCTGCATTTTTAAAGACTAGCAGAGTTTGGGGCATCTAGTACCCAATCATATTTTAAAAGATTAATCCGCCTGTGGGAACATATCTGTAGATAAAACTGAGTAATTTTGTTTCCGTGAACTGTAAAGCAATGGGCATAAAGCTAGAAAGACAAATTTAACTTCATATTATTATGAACTTTCTGTTATGGTGGAAAAGAAATACATTTCTAAAGAAAGCTTCTGAATTTATAAAATAAGAAAATATCAACTCTTTCCATTCAATACGATTTAATTTATGTGTTAAAATCAAAGTTCAAAATGGTATCTCCCGAAGAAATTCTGAACCCTCATCATACATTATGGATGAATTATTCTATAAGGAAACCCATAATACACGTCTTATAAAATGATTAGGGCTGTGTGTGTGTGTGTTTTAATAGTAGCATATATGAGTATATAAGAGAGCATTTCTAATAAAAAGTAGAATGACATAGCAAAAATAAAGCATGAAACATGAACTCATCAGAAATTGGTTTAAAACACATACTTACTCCTACATGAGTATCAATGGACAGATGCTTCTCCTTTCCTGAGCCTAAATTTTTCTCATGCAAATGCCTTTCTCATAGCGCTTCGGGGAGAATTTAATGAAATAATAAACACAAAGTGGATAGCATATACTCGATGCTAAAAAAGAAGTTCATTTTTCTGTCCTTCCCTAGTGCTAATGAGATGAAAACTCTATAAAGGGACAGACATATTGGAGGAATATTAGTCCTGTTATCTGTGGAACTGTTTAGTATGTTTTTACCTATGATTTCTGTGTAATAAGTAATATGAGACAACTTTGTACAACAATTCACATTGAGATTAAAGAAAATTCAGGTGTCATTTCCCTTGGGATCTTTTTCAGTGTGGAATGCTACAAATATATTAGTAAAATTCCTACCTGCTAAACCAGGAATATGTCACTTTACTGAAAAATGAGGCAGTTTTCTCTGGACTGTATTTCTGAAAAGAAAAAATACAGAGGGTAGTGTATAAAGCAAATATTTTAATTTACATTTGGAATATGTTTTGTCAGAAAAGTAAACCTGAAATTATTTATTCTACTAATAGTTGCAGATATGTTGTTATAATTCTTAAGAAGTATAGTTAAGTGAAGATATTCTTGTATGGTGGTTGGACTGGAGGAATTTCAGGATTTCTCTCAACATTGCGATGGTGTATGTAGCAATGAATCATGTTGGAAAGGAAAATTGTAGGTTCATGTACATATACATACATAGAGAGATTTTAGAACTGTAAATTTACAATTATATGTATTTGTATACAATATATACATATACAATATACGTACATATACATTTATGTGTACATATATCTTTGTACACATACAGAGGGACAGTTCGTTGAACTTAATAGCCCATATTGGCTATTTACAATTAATACAATTATGTGACAGTATAATATAAATGAATAATTTATACACATATGTATTATATATATGTATATATAAGATAAATGTAAAGCATTTAAATTGCTAAAGATAGTTTTCTTTTTCTGAAAAATAGAAAAATAAGAGAATATAATAGTTATCTGGTGTACTTCTGTATGTGTTTACATATTTTTAAAATTATATACACAATTACATATTTGTCACAATTACATGTTATTTTGGGGTGGGTTATAACATTTCCATAAAGTTTTCCCATTTACTATATTGGTTTAACTAAGAGAAAAGAGGTTTAAAAAGAGAAGTCTCAAAAACAACCATTTTTTGTTTTTATAGTCAGCATCAATCTCTTTGCATTTTAAAAAGTAAGACTAGTCACCAAGTTAATTTTGATTTTTAGAAACTGTCTAACATTTAAGAAATTTTCTAGTGATCTTCTCTAACTCAGTTCTGATTCCATAATCAGTATTTACCAATTTAAAAAATTCTGAAGCTAGAAGAAATGAGTAAATCCAAATTTTGTCATATACAACAAAATGCCCAAAGTAGAGATGAGAAAATATATTTGATGCCAGATCTGTTCTCTCTGTTATAACAAATTATATAATATTAATCATGTAAGATATATAATATTAATCATGTAAGATATATATACTCTCCTGCCTCAGCCTCCTGAGTAGCTGGAATTACAGGCGTCTGCCACCAGGCTCGGCTAATTTTTGTATTGTTAGTAGAGACGGGGTTTCCCCATGTTGGCCAAGCTGGTCTGGTACTCCTGACCTCAAGTGATCCACCCCTCTCAGCCTCTCAAAGTGCTGGGATTATCAGTGTGCGCCATCATGCCCAGACAGATAAAACTTACATTTTTTAATCACTTAAAATGTGCTAAATTCTGTACTAAGTACATTATTTCACTAAATGTAAAATATCTTTATGGTGGAATAATTTCTGTCACCACTATTTTATGGAAATGGAAACTAACACCCAGAGTTTAAGAAACTCGCCTAGGGTCTTGCAACAAAGTATTGGAAACAAGAGCTAAACCACTTAGTTTATCCTCTACTCCAGTTCTAAATCCACACTCTCAACTCTGTACCCATGCAGCCCTGTTTTCCACTACCTACACCTTTCCTACTGCCCACTTCCTTCTGCCTCCCTTCTCCTGGCTTTTGTGCTTCAATCCTGCTCAGTTTTCAGTGCCTTTTGTAATTTCTGTCCTCTCACTCCAGTCCAAGGCTCTGAAACAGGTTCTGTATTACCAGAGCAACCTTAACATACTCCTCAGGGAGGACTTAAGAGCTCCTTCAGGTTGGCACTCACTGAATTTACCCTCATGTTACCCAACTCTCTCTTTATTTCCTGGAAGGTGCTTCTCTCTTACTAGATTTAGTGCCACTGGAAGACAGAAACTATAGCTGATTTATCTCTGTATCTCTAGCTTCTGGACAAATCTCCAGTTTCTCAAGGCCCAGGGCCCAGCTCATAATGAACATGTTTTGGATGACTGACCGAATGAATGGATGGATGCTAATCACTACCCACAAAAAAATATTTAGAAGCATCTATTCACAGGTCACCATGTTAGCCATAAAAATTCAATTAGAAAGGTATGTTCTTAGCTTTTAGTTACATAGGGATTTTTACCTGAGATCTGTTGTATTAAAAATATGAAAACAATATGTAAGTAGACAGAGGTTTTTTCACATTTTGAAGCCATCAATTTTTTTTTTGAGATGGTGTCTCACTATGTGCCCAGGCTTCAGTGAACTGGAGCGAACATGGCTCACCGCAGCCTCAATCTCCCAGGCTCAAGTAATCCTTCCACCTCAGCCCCTCCAAGTAGCTCAGACTACATGAGTGTGCCTCCATGCCTGGCCTCCCAGAGTGCTGGGATTAACAGGCGTGAGCCACTGTGCTCGGCTACCATCAACTTTTTAAAAAATTTGACATCATGGAAATAGCAAATACAAAATGAAATTAAAATGAGTATTTTCGACCTTGTTTAAGTGGATTCCTGATCTATGAAGGCTGTCAAAGTTGAATAATAATCAAGGAAACAGTGTTTGAATACTGGAGGAAGAATCAACTAGAATTTGGGGTGAAAAAATTGAGTTTTATAATTTTTCAACTACAAATTCATAATTTACTGCCTTTGGTCACCTTGGCTGTTACACTAATGATATTAAACCAGCTTGCACAATTGAGCCTGCCATCTCTACAGTACAGTAAAAAGAGGCACGCTATAGTGATGGAACTTTTCCACATTTTCAAGGAACTTATTCAGCCCTTCTATTTTATAGACTTTTATAAAAGTAGTTTACATATAACTTAATTTTAAATAAATTTATAGTTTGATTTTGTATGCGATCAGAATAGATGTCACATATATTTGACACTCAGAGTTACTGAAAAAGCCAGGATTAGAACAAGTGCCCCTGAATCGGAATGATGTAGTTTTTCTTTGTTAGGACAACAGGGCTGTTTCTAAGCCCATGTCTTCTATAGTGATGATAAGTGAAACAAATAGAACTCTTGTTAGGGGAATTGTCCCTAATACACAACTGTAGGGTTCATTTCTCTGACTACCGCCTTAGCACCTGACTCCCACTGTAGAAGCATAAGGTATAGTGCGCAAGAGCAGAGCACAATTAAGTGTCTGAAGTTTCTGGATTTGCCCCAGACCTGGGTCCCAAAATCCATACTGAGTATTATTAATCCCCAATGCTCTGCGGTTTTAATGGGATCACTCACTGGTTGTAGAATTCCCCTCCAACCTGTGTCCCTTCAGCGATGACAGGTCCACCCATCCTTTCTGGTTATGGGGGAGTTACTTATCTCTTCAAACAAAGATGCCTCCTCCTCTCCTCCAGCACTACCAAGACTGAGCTCCTGTGGTTCAAGTTGCACCCACCCTGATCTCTGATCTCTGCTTCCAGGATTGAGTATGTATGCGGGTCTGTCTGTCCCGTGTGTGATGGCTACTCAAACAAGAGCTCGTCAGTCCACATCCAGGGTTCGAGGACTCACCTCTCCCCACTTCCACTCCCGCACCCACAGTGGCCCCACGATCCGCCTCTCCTCTCCCCTAAGAACCAGAGAACTTTACCTGTGCATCAAGCCCCCCGCGGACCCGCTGATAGGAGCCGCCCCAGTTCTGCGGACTGCAGAGCATGGTCCGCGGGCGTCTGGCCGCTGGCTGCGAGCTGGCTGCGGCTGTCACTTTCCTTGACAGCGGACTGTCAGCTCAGCGCCGGCACGGTGGGAGGACACGCACTCCGCCCAGCAGTCAGCTGTCACCTTAGTCCCGGCCTGTCAGTCCCAGCCAGTGCGCCTGGGGCGGGGTGCGGGTGGAATGGGGTTGGGCCCAGACGAGGGAAGGTGCAGAGGGAGCCGGGCAAGGACAGTTCTGCTCTCTGCCTGGCGGGGAGTTTGCACTTGACTCAGTAGTTCTCTCCTTTCCATTTCCTATTAGAAACCTAATGTAAATGGCGAGTTAATGGGTGCAGCACACCAACACGGCACATGTATACATATGTAACAAACCTGCACGTTGTGCACATGTACTCTATAGAACATAAAGTATAATAAAAAAGAAAAAGAAACAAAAAACAAACCTGTGTCCCTTTTATGACAGAAGCACAAAGCTAGTTTCTCGCTGGGGTGATATTACTTTTGCAGACAGTGTAACTAACAGCTGTCTCTTAAAAAATATTAAGAACAAGTGTCAGTAGAATTTTAAGGAGCAAATTTATTGCAATGGCCTTAACTTTACAAACAAATGAAACACTCCCCGTAGTATTAGAAAACCTTAACAGTATACTGCATCTCATCTACATTTTACTCTTCAAAGTAACTACAAAGCAAGTAAATGAAAAATTTCATAGTAACTAGGATGAACAAAGAATTAAAGGTGACACATGATGTACAAAAGGGGAACAAAAAAATTAAAGAATTGCATTCTGATTTTTAGTAAATACTAAGAAACTGTGAGTCTGTATACAGAAGTAAGGAGTACGCAACAAGTTACTTTGAGGCAGATACTTGACACATGATGTATGTCATTGGTTTGATGAAGCATTTTGTTTTATTTGGCACCTGAAGCAACAAAAGAGGGAGAAATATTAGAAATTCCTAAATGTGAAGATAAAGATAAGGCCATGTAGTATTTTACAAGGCTGGATATTATACTTCAGGACAAGGAACTTTCCGTCTACTGCCTGGGATTTATTTAACTGGTAGATGGAGAGAATGGAGGATTTAGGACAGGAGAAGTCCTGCTTTCTGGAGGAAGGGGCATGAGTCCTACCTGGGGAAGTCTGGGCTGGCCATAGAATGGGTGAAACTGAGGAACCACACAACTTCCACAGATGAATTCGACCAGATGATACCTTATGGAACTGAAGTCCTGGGGAATGTTTGGAACACAATTCATTTGTCTTCCTCTCTTAATACCATGCTTGCTTGGCCCTACGCAAGGAGGTAGTTGTAGGTTTAACTTTAAAATCAACGTGTCTGTGAAGAATTAAGGGTGCAGCTCAGGACTTAGAAACTTTGTCTCCTTTCCACAAATACGTGCACCAATTTGGGAACACCTCGCTCTCACTCAGCAGCCACAGCCTGAAGAACCCTCCTCTTATCTGCACTTTCAAACTGCTCACTCTGTGGATTCTCCACGGAAAATACAAGGTCTTCTAGTAGAATGGGCCTTGCTTTTTCAGATATAGTTATGAGGAAAGAAACAACTTTGAACCTGTGCCAGGGAGGAGGAAGCCAGGAAGAAAATGAAGCCTAAAACCAACTCAGGCACCAAACCCAGCATTTGTCTTTGACCTCTAGGAATCAGTCCTCTCAGGTAATGTTGGTGCTAGCAACTGGCAGCATTTACTCAGCTTGGTAGAGATACCTGGCTCCTTGATCGGTGGGAGAAGGGAGGAATGCCCCCCAAAATTGTGTAGAAGTTGGGGAGGGTAATAGATGTGTGTGGCGACTATAGTAAAGAAGTCCCTACCTAAGGAGATTGGGGAAAAAATTATCTGGGAATCCCTCAAAATGTAATAAAAATTACATTTTAATGTCAAGTTTCTCCATTTTATAGAAGGTGCAAGATAAGACTGTGCAAATGAGCAGGAAGACATGAAGGTTTGTAAGAAAAAACTGAGTTTTCAATGCCTAGTTAAGGAAAACTGGGTGAAATACTCAGATTTACCTAGGAAATAGAAAAATACAAAATAAGAGGATCGGACATTCATGAAACCTTACAACAAAGTTAGAATTCTGACTCGCTGATGTATCATGCTAGCTGGACTATGAAAGAAATACTTTTGTTTTCGAGGAAAAAGAAAATCATGAGAAGGTGGAATAAAAGGATATCTAGATTTAGTAATGGGTGGGGCATATTCTATGCCACAATGGTCAATGTTTTGGCTTGTTGGAAAGATTCATTCTGTTGATGCTGTACAAGTTTTGCAGGTATGGCATGTCATCCTTTCTGGCTGGTGGAGGACAGCCTCATAAACAGAGTCAGACTGTGAGGCTAATGAGTAAGGTTGAAAGAAAGAGCTGACTGTTTTCCACAGTTAGTTGGGCATATCCCTGTCACTATGGCAGAGACAAGAGAACCTCTTTCTTCAAGACAATTGTAGGCTATGTTTTTATGAGGGGTGGGAAATTGGGTAGATGTAATTTTCATTGTTCTTGCTAACTTTGATATAAAAATTAAATTAACAATATTATTCAGTTCACTGCTTACTATCAGTATCATTTTGTGAAGTGACTTTCTATTTTATTTATATTTTTCATCTACTTATTGTCTAGTCCATTTATTTTCCCCACCAGAAGTCGTCTGGAGCAACTAGTAAATATCTTTCCAATTCACCTTCTACACATTTATTGAGATACTTGTTTATCCTTGAAAATATATGGTGCTGTTTTACGTGTCTTCAACATTTGTACAAGTGGTATTTTGCTATAAAGTCACAGCGATACACTTCTCGCCTGTCACGTAGCTTTGAAATGATTCCAAACATGTACTCTGCTATGTGAGTGATATATGTTTTGCTGTGATAAGAACTTGAAGTGTATTTCCTCAGCCTCTCAAAAATGTGACGTCTTATCCTACTCCATATGTGAGAACTTGGAGTGATCTTCCCCTGCCCTCAGGAATGTGACACCACACCTTAGCCTTATCATATGCCATATGTGAGTTACTGATTTCAACTACTGGACTTCAAAAAAAAGGAAAAAAAAAAAATATACACACACACACACACACACACACGCACACAAAATCTGAGAGCTTAAGACCATGTAGTCTACACTCTGTGAGCCACCTCCCTACACTTGCTGACTCAGGGCTACACTGTCAGCTGCTTCTCGGAAGACTGAGCCCTCAGTCTTGACAGAGCCACACCTGCGAGCCTTTGAGCTGATCTCTGAAGCCAGCACCAGTCACATTGCCTGTAATCTAAGATCTCTGCTTTGTCACTCATGACAGTCTCACCTGAGAACCACTTATATAAATATATACTTCAAACTTTAACTGGACTTTGCTTTCTACAGAGGTCTGTTTCCATCCTAATTGTGCAATTAGATTTCAGTCATTTTGGAACTCACTCACCATGTGGTCCATGTACCTCATCTATCAAGCATATTCCCTGTGAGATTTGTTCTTCCTATTCTCTGTCTCTTCAAGCATTAGGAACCCAAGGAAAAAAAAATTCTTCTTCTATGGTGTCTTGGTCCATTTTTTGCTACTGTAACAGAATACCACAAACTGGGTAATTTATAAACAGAGATTCTTTGGCTCACAGTTCTGGAGACTGTGAAGGCCAACATGAAGGCACTATTGGTTTGGTGATTCTGATTTTAAGATGGTACCTTGAACACTGCATCCTCAGGAGGGGAGGAACACCATGTTTTCACAAGGTGGAAGGTAGGAGGAAAAAAGACAAACTGGGGTGTAACTTGCCCTTTTATAATGGCATTAATTCCACCCGACCCTCACGGCCTAATCACTTTTAAAGATCTCACTTCTTGGCTGGGTGTAGTGGCTCATGCCTGTAATCCCAGCATTTTGGGAGGCCAAGGTCAGTGGATCACAAGATCAGGAGTTCAAGAAGAGCCTGGCTGACATGCTGAAATCCCATCTCTACTAAAAATCCAAAAATTAGCCAGGCATGGTGACAGGCTCCTGTAGTCCCCGCTACTCAGGAGGCTGAGGCAGGAGAATCTCTTGAACCCGGGAGGTGGAGGTTGCAGTGAGCTGAGATTGAGCCCCTGCACTCCAGCCAGGATGACAGAGCAAGCCTCCATTTTTAAAAAGAAAAGAAAAGAAAAAAAAGATCCTACTTCTTAATACCGTTAAAGTGGCAATTAGATTTCAACATGAATTTTGGAGGGGATAGACATTCAAACCACATTATATAGCAATAAACTGCGATTTGTGACGTACTTTGATCATCTCTTTATTTCTACCATACAGACCACCCCCCTCTTCCCACATTTTTAAAAATGACATTATTTGTAAGGCATCTACTCATGCGAGGCTATGCTGTCTTCACCTATTGTTTCTCACTATTGCATGCTGCTTTGCTCCATTCAAATACCGCACTCTAGAGGAACTCCCATAGCAGAGTGATTAAGCTCATAGACTTTAATGTAAGACTGTGGGCTTAAATTGTGGCCTTCACTATTTACCAGCAAGTCATGAACATCTCGGGGCTCACTTTCTCATTTATGAAATGGAAGTAATAGTCATGTCTTCCTCATAAGTTTGTTGTAACGATTACATGACTTAATCATATAATAAGCAAAGCATTTAGAACAACAAGGGGATATGCTAAATCCTGCATAAAATATTATGATTATTACTTATCTAGTCACACGGTCATCAATATGTAGGCTAACCCTGTGGTCAGTGCTGTAATAAACACCTCTGTCTGAGGACTGGCATGTGCATTTCTTGTTTTTCTTTTTCTGTGTTTTGTTTTTGAGATGGAGTCTTGCTCTGTCACCCAGGCTGGAGTGCAGTGGTGCAATTTCAGCTCACTGCAACCTCCGCCTCCTGGGTTCAAGCGATTCCGCTGCCTCAGCCTCCCTAGTAGCTGGGAGTATAGGCGTGCACCACCACACCCAACTAATTTTTGGTATTTTAGTAGAGATGGGGTTTCACCATGTTGGACAGGATTGTCTTGATCTCCTGACATCGTGACCCACCCACCTCGGCCTCCCAAAGTGCTGGGATTACAGGCGTGAGCCACCGCGCCTGGCCATGCCTGGCCATGCATTTCTTTTAGATCATGGTTCTCAAGGGTTTTGCATGTAGGATCTTTTATATTTTTCAGAATTGTTGAGGACCCAATTAACTTCAGTTTATGTATAATCTATCTACCTATATTTATCAAATTAGAAATTAAAATTTAAATTAGAATATATTTATTTGCCAATTTATTTAAAGATAAACCTATTGCATGCTGTCATAAATGATATATTACTTATTTTTAAAAATCTATATTTTTCAAAACTTTGAGAAGGTTGCCATTGGTTTGATATCATTTTAACATTTATGTTTTAATGTAATTTAACATTATAATGTCTGGTTTAGTAGAAGACAGTTGGACTCCCATACCTGCTTCTTTTTTTATTTATTTATTTATTTATTTATTTATTTATTTTATTATTTTTTTTTATTATACTTTAA
>NW_012116933.1:2826912-2838719 GCF_000951035.1 Colobus angolensis palliatus
CCTCAGTTGAAAATGCAGAAATCTCCGGTCTTCTGTGTCCTTCGTGCTGGGAGTTGGAGACTGGAGCTGTTCCTATTCGGCCATCTTGCTCCGCCCCATGCCTGCTTCTTTATTCAATCTGTTGAGATATTTTGTTTTGATTGAAGTGGATGAAGAAAGCCGGGATGTATACACATATGTAGTTGGAAGAGGCAGACAATTTCAATTAGCTTTCAGGAAATTCTGTATACTTTTCTTTGAGATAACGCCAAAATTTTGGTAGCGTCTTAAAAGTTATTTACAATGTGGACTCTGAAACCATATTGGTAAATCTTTTGTGCTTTATTATGTTAATACTGTTGGTCTATCTTTCATTTTGAGTGGATATTTTATTTTTTCCTAATTTTGTAACCTCATGTACTGGTAGCTGGAAATAGTAGTTCCCTGAGTTATAAATATCTTCCAATGGCTGTGTATTTGTATTATATATATCATAATTATATATCAATTATATAAATAATAAGTTGCTTTTGTTTAAAAATGTCAAATTATTTAAAGATGTTAAATTATTTAACATTGCAAAGAATCAGACGTTAACAGTGGTCCCCTCTGGGTGGTGAGATTATGAATGATTTTCTTTTTTTCTTTATATATATATATTTTTTATGCATTTTCAAAATTTTCTACAGCCATCATGCATTAGTTATAAAAGTAGACAAAAATGGATATTAACTGGGATTTCTCCATTAGGCTGATGTGTTTTTAAATACATACATAATTCTTCAACACATGCTTTAAGAATTCTTTGCCAGAACCTCCACCTCTATGCTTTACCAACTGTCTCAGCATAGAGAGGAAGGAGCTGATCGAGGGCTTGCTGGTAAGCAGGGGCGTAGGTGCAAGAGAAATCAGAGAGTGCAACTCATTTGGCATTTTCTACCTGTATAAAACAAGACAAATTTTGTAACCTCTTGTTTCTTTGCCTCAGTTTCCTCAGCCTCATTTTTACTTCACAGGGCATCCAAAGAACTCAAAAAGATACTTAATGTAAAATGCAGCATACAGACCCTGATGTGTTGTATGTACACAGTAAACACTGCAATCATTATTTAGAGCCATGTCTTAAAAGGTATAGAGATGAAGACTCAGCTGAGGCTGGAAACCATAAATGTGAAGCACAGCAATTGGGCATAACTCTAAGGCCGTCATCCTAGATATGCTTTAAACATGGGAGCAGTAGTGACGAAAGAAATGATTGGACTTAACATAGAGGATCTGTAAAATGTCCAAAAGAAGCAAGAATCAAAAGTGGCCATGAGGATGTCTGTCACTGAGGTCATTTTGTTTGGATAGAGAAAAAGCTGAAGCTAGGAAAGTGGTAGGGAACTGAGGTCAGGGTCAAAGTACTGAAGGTCTCAAGGAGGATAAACTTTTATGAGTTATATAATCAGTCAACAGAATGTAATTCAAATATGCCCTTGAATTGACAAACCAGGCAATAGTCTACTCTCTCTGTCAAGGGTGTTGCCTGTTGAAGGGGGACTTGGCTCTCTTTTACTGGACATAAACAGGGTCTTACGGGAAATCTATATGCAGGTCTGTCATTTGGGGATAATGGCTTTATTAACTGTTGAACATGGCTACCACATTTTTCCTAGTAATAAGCACGGCTGCATCTATTCAGAACTTCCAAACTCATCATAGTAAATACATTAAGCAGTGAAAGGGCAGGTGTCGATTTCCACAGGGAGAATTAAACATGTTTTTAAAATTAACTTCTTGGTTTATTTCTATTGAATATGGACAGGTTTCTCTCCGTGAAGTTCACACCTCAAGATCTGTCAGCGTTGGGAAAAATCACCAAGATTTTTTTCTCCCCAGTCCTCCTAAGATGAGAACTGATGGAGTTAGAAGAGCATTAGCAAAAGTCACAAAGTCACTTTGTGCTTCTATTTATTAAAAGCAAATGGAAGTTGCACTGTTTTTGACTGCATTACGAAAGTTAAAAAACAGTACTAGAGAAATGAAAATCAAAGTAATAGTAGAAAAGACTGCAGGATTCTCAGGGTTTATTTCATATCTACCAGGTCACAGAGGAGGAGACAAGGCTGAGAGAGTTCAGTGACTTTGACAACATTACTATTGGAAGAAAAGTCAGAGAATAACGTCAGATTTCCTTGAATCCAGGATCATTGTGATTATTTTTCCACTACATCAATCTGGCACTCTCCCTTTGCCTCACATAATTGCTGATTTGCAAATGTGAGAGAGAGGATACAAACTCTGCTCATTTTTATATTAACAAAGGGTAATTTTTTTAAATCACTTTTTATTGTGATCTTAAAATTGTCTGGATATGATTTAGCAAAACAATTTTTCAAATATTTTTAAAGAATTTCTTCAAATCTCCTCGACTGTATTTTGCTGAACACTGTTCTTTATTTAACTGATATATTTGACAACTATTAATTGACTACCTTTTGTGTGTCAAGCCTTCTGGTACATGCTGGAAGTGTACTAATTTGTTCCTGTCCTTACTAGATTCTACACTAGTAGAAGAAACCTGGAAGAAATGAGTATACCAAAATAGTAATAAAAACAACTAAAATTGAACAGTGCTATAGATAAAATGAATAGGATGTAATATTAGAGAATAATTTATCAAGGTTCCATGTATTAGTCCATTCTTGCACTGCTATAAAGAAATACCTGAGACAGAATAATTTATAAAGAAAGGCCTAATTGGCTCACAGTTCCACAGGCTGTACAGGAAGCATGGCTGGGGAGGCCTCAGGAAACTTACAATCATGGAGGAAGGTGAGGGGGAAGCAGACACCTCTTACACTGCCGGAGTAGGAGAAACAGAGAGAGAGCGGGTAGGTGCCACACACTTTTAAACAACCAGATCCTGTGAGAACTCAGTTGGGAGACAGCATCGGGGGATGGTGCTAAACCATTAGAAACTGTCCTCATGATCCAATTCCTTCCCACCAGGTCCCACCTCCAACATTGGGGATTACAGTTTGATATGAGATTTGAGCGGGGACACTGGTCCAAACCATATCACTCCAACATCTAGAGTAGTTGGGGAAGACTCTGAAAAAGTTAAACATGATGAATAAATTGGCCACAGAATAGTTGAAGGCAAACCATTTCAGGTTCAGGAATAACATGGACAGAAGTCTAAACACTTTTCTTTATATTTGTTTTTTTCATTCTTTCTAGAGTGTAAATTATTTGAAAATATGTCCATCTGTCCACGACTAAATATTGCTAAACCTGGAGCAGGACTGTATTCTTTATTTTTCCATCTATCTTTCTCCACCACCTTCTGAATTATTTGGTTTCCAGGAAGACATCAATGGCATAAATTCCACATTTATTCTATTTAAATGAATATGTATTGAGCCGTGCCCCATGAATCTGTCCTTTCTCTACATAATGCATTTCAGATAGATTTGAATATTTTGATCAAACTAATGTAGAGTGCTAGAACAGAGCCCCGAGGACTTTAAGGTCAAAACTTAATAATAGTTCATATGTATAGTGCATGTATGTGTCAGATGTTATACTATGTTATTTATATTTAGTATTTAATTGAGTCCATATAACCAAACCCATGAGTTTTTCAGAAATTAAATAACTTGAAAAGAGTCATATGGCTGATAATCCCAGAGTTGACCAGAAGTAGTTTTATCATCGATTTATTCCGAATGGAAGGAGATGGTGCACCCAAAGCCCAAGAGCTGTGGCAACTTGCATATGTATTAACATCAACAGAGCTATGAAAAGACGGTGTCAGCTAAAAGTGTCAGCATAGAATAGGGTTAAGAGAGAAATGAATTTTCTCAGTGTGAGTAGTCTGTCTTTCAAGGGAAAGGAGATTATCATGAACTAGAAGAACTTTTCTGAATTTTCCGTGGTTTAGATGAATAGTCATTTATTTATCCATCATGTATTTACTGCATTCCTATTATAAGAAGGGGTAAGAATTGTAGGAAGTGCTGGAAAGAAAAAACAGAGGAAGAGAAATCCCTCCAACATAAAATGTATATTCTAGTATGTTTGGGGAACAGACAATACACACCCAAATAATGAAAGATTTTCATGTCACATGACAATAAGTGGTGTTAAGAAGAATAATGAAGAGAAAAGGCATAGGAATATGGGTAATGTTGTCACAATTTGTATATGGTGGTCAGGGAAGGACTCACTGAAAAAGAGAAGGAGGAAAGACTTTCCTTCTCTACCCTCGTAAGTTTGATAGCTGAGGCTGTGAAATAAACTGAAAACAGGAAAGTTAACAGGAGTAAAAGAATGTACGTTTCTTCGTGTTTAGTATTATGTGTGCAGGGGCATTGCAGAGAAAAAGTGAATATCCAAAAAAAAAAAAAAAAGAAAGCAGTGAGATTCTGGAGCATATATACTATATACAAAGGGATACAATATGTAGGGGAATACAGGGAAATAGAGGGGGGATAGACAACTTAGGGAAGGGTAAATAATTTTTAGGAAAGGTGAGTGGACTTTAGAGGAGGAAGGAGTGGGCAATATGACGGCTTGTGAAAAAATTCGTCTGGGTGTGGTGTCAGTCTCTAGTCCCCTCTCCTGTGATGAGTCAGTCTTTCCTGGTTGACGAAACTCCTGTAAAAGTGATTGATGACAAGTGTTTCATATGGAGGATTTATCTTTATGTAGATAAAGGGAGTTCAGCAAATGTTTCTCCCTGCCTTTGCTGTTTTTCAAGAGCCTTCAGCTAAAAATAATCCATATACTAAAGCAGTATATTGTGAGGTATCATGTTCAGAATTCCTTCGGTGTGTTTAAGAAAACACCTGAGAGACAAAAGCAAGAAATATGGTTATTTGGTAATCAAGGGAACCCTGGCATTTAAACTTGCAGAACAGGTGTTAGAATTTGGAAGAAACCCAAGACCACAGCACTTGTTTAGACTTTGTACAGAAGTTTTATCCTGACTAAAGTCTAAACAAGTGATCTCAATAAGTATAAAATAACACATCTCATAGATAAGAAAGCATTGTTGGTTATAGTTTAATTTGTAGTATTTTTTTTTTCTTAGTAGTTCATGAAATAATGATAAGGCTTACAATCATTGACATCTTAGATTCAATGAATTATCGTATTAGGAACAGCAGATGGAATTCAGTCAAGGATAATGATTGATTAAAAAATCATTTCAAATTAAGGCTAATATCTTTTAAGTATAGAAGTAGACACAGTAAAATCATTTGTACTTTAAAGGTTTAAAGAGAGGTCGCAACAGGTTGGTGCACAATTTCAATCTCATTTCCAGCCCCCTCCTTGATCAATGTTCTCATACTTCGACTCACCATCGATCTTTATATATTAAAGCAAGGGTGGTAGTTGTGGACACAAGAATGTAGTCATTATCTTCCCATTAACATTAACTAGATGAATTTATAGGATAAGGATGAGCTATACAAGGAAGAGTTTCATTAATTTGGCTTTCAGAATGGCACATTAATGAGCAGAGAGAGAAGTCAGAAAAGTCTTTAAATTTTTCCAAGACTACCAGAGTCATTGACCTTCATTACGGTAGATTCCTATAAAAATATAGATACAGTTTCTCCCTCCAATGATTATTAATTGAGAATTAATTTAGGGATGAAAGAGCTTTCCAAATTTGAACAAAAAGAAAGAGAAATCTGAACACCTATATTATTTAATTTGTTGAATTTCTCTCTTTGAAATAGCTGAAGCAATTAATTAAAGCTCACGTTATTTTGAACTTAGCCAAATATACTTACATTTATATTTGGAAATTATAATTATATCCATGAATATATTAAGCAAATTGCCTAAATGTATTACCTCCTCTTTTATAAATTAAAACACATTTAAAAACATTAAAAAGAGCAAAGAAAACGATCGCCTAAACTCTATCCTCATCTCCACCCCATGACAACTCTGTGTAATTTTCTGTGCTCCAGTTCTTAAATAAGCTCTATTATTGCATTCAGTTACAACTTTACCATGTTTACATTTACTTTTTTCCATTTGAGTTTTCACAAATAGTTTTTCCTGCATTATCCCCATAATTATCATTAAAAGTAACTACCTAATATTTTATTATGCTAATGTAGCATAATTTAAATAATAATGTCAATTATTCAACATTTTATTATTTCCAAGTTTTTACTATTACATAAGCTTCTCTGCGTAGAAAGTGTTTTTACTCACTTCTTTTTATTACTTTGAAATGAATTACAAACAATTACTAGTTCAGGAGGTTTCAGCATTCTTTTTTTTTTTACTTTAAGTTCTAGGGTACATGTGCATAGCGTGCAGGTTGGTTGAATATGTATACTTGTGCCATGTTGGTGTGCTGCACCCATCAACTCGTCAGCACCCATCAATTCATCATTTATATCAGGTATAACTCCCAATGCAATCCCTCCCCCCTCCCCCCTCCCCATGATAGGCCCCGGTGTGTGATGTTCCCCTTCCCGAGTCCAAGTGATCTCATTGTTCAGTTCCCACCTATGAGTGAGAACATGCGGTGTTTGGTTTTCTGCTCTTGTGATAGTTTGCTAAGAATGATGGTTTCCAGCTGCATCCATGTCCCTAATGGTTCTGCTTAACCTTTGGCAACATTATCCAAAAGCATACTAGTAACATACATTGTCCCCAGAATGTTATATATCTATAAATTGATAAATTTATTTCACTTAACATTACAATCATCTTCCTGCTATATGGGTAATAATGACAGTGATGATGACATCACCACCACTAATAATAAGGTTATCTAGTCTAAAACATGCTGACGACTCTTCTAAGTAATTTATGTAGAATTTTAATGAACAATTGTAGGTTTTATATTCAAATCAATTTGTATTTGATTCCTTGCTCTTCTGCTAATTAACACTGTGGCCCGGGCAGGCCATTTAACTTTTTTCAGATAAACTTTCCCAGTCATACCACGCAAATAGTACTAAAAATCTTGCAGAATTTTTGAAAGGATTGGTTTTCTTAACATTTGATTTTTAAAAAATTGTCCTTTTAATCTTTCTAGAATTTATTTTTAATATGTTAAAGTGTGTGCATCTAGATTTTTCTGAACAATTCATTTATCACATTATTGACTAAATACTATTCAGTTCACCAATATTTAATGTGTACTTCCTTATATTCTAAATTATCATAATTCACTGTCTATTTCTGAACCTTCAGTTCACCAATATTTAATATGTACTTCTTTATATTCTAAATTATCATAATCCATTGTGTCTATTTCTGAACCTTCTATTTTTTCATTTATATAATTTTATGCCAATATAATAAATAAGATTTCAATGATTATTGCATCAAAATATGTTTAATTCTTTGGTAGACTATAATTTCCTTACTAAACTTTCTCCTTAGTTCAGCTACAAATTGGGTTGTTGTCACAGGACCAGGAAAGATTAGGCTCACAGACACTTTGAAGGGTGAGGGGATTATGGGATTTTTTGGGCAAAAAGGAAAACAATACAGTAAAGCGAGAGGGGTTCCTGTTAACAGGTCCCCATTTCACAAATAGAATCCCAGGTTACCACACGGGAAGAGGAGGGGTCTAGGTTCCTTCCCTCTGCAAATGGGGGGAACTTCTCAAGGCTCCACTCTGTCCATCCTCCCCGTGCACAGGCCGGTTGGAGATTCTCTGGGGAACCCTTTTTAAATGGCTGTCTCAAAGTTGTCAAGGCTTTATTGACGTGTTCTCAGTGTAGCACAGGTGCGGCAACCTCCGTAAATGAAGTGGTTGGGAAGTTTCAGGGGTCCTATTAAAGTTGGCTTGAGCAAACTTTTAGAACTCGAACGAAGCACATGTCTGATTGTAGCTACAGAATCAACGGAACTATATTGTAGGATGCCTTATTTGAAATCCATGGGGTATGAGTTCCGAAATATTTATTATATTTTAATACAAAATTTGGAACTCTATTTAAATTTTCAAGAATATAAGTATTGATCTGTTGAATCAGAATGTGTCATTCAGAGAAAAGAATGAATAAATTGTCTGACTTACAAATTAAATCCTGATTTAATTGAAATCCATTCAAATGTAATTAAATATACTCTCAGTGTCATGCTGTTTGAATGGAAGATAGCGTTGCATTCTGTAACAAAGATGATTCCGTAGATATTTTAAAAACAAAAAAGACAAATTCACTGTAGATGAAAGGTCCAAATTACACATTAAAATTTTGATATTTTAGACATGAGTTCACAAAGTTCCACATTTGTTAAATAATGATAATATAATTAATATTGCTAGCATTTATTTAGGACTTACATGCTATGCGTATTCCCAGTGATTTGTTTGTACTCATGTTATCTTAGAGCAAAGTTATGAGGAAGAAACCATTATTACTTGCATTATACAGCTGAGGAAACAAAGGTTCAGAATAAAATCTAAGAACTTTGTCCCAAATCATACAGAACAAGCATTGGAATTCAGATTTTTTTTTCTCTCCAGAGTCTGTGCTCTCAACCATTCTGCCAAAAACAATTAAATCCTTTACGTTATGACTTTTCTTCTACTTTGCTTAGCAAATGATTTTTATTAACTATAGCTTTGTAAATTTAAACTGAAACCCTTTACAGTGTATTGACTATTCAATTGATGGAACATTCTCTATAAAAGATCAAACAGGGTGCTCTTGTTTAGGATTAAAGGCTAATACTAGGAAAAAACAGTGTATGTAGTAGTGTGAATTTAAAATACAGCACACTTTTCAAATAGCTTCTAAAATTAAAAATATGATATATGACTGTAAATTTTTGCCTTCATGTTCACAACGCTTTCTGATTTAATTTCAGAATATGTTTATTTTATGATTTCATAAAAACTTATCAGTAAAGGCCTATAAAAGCTCTAAGATAATGGTTTGACCTTTGTTCTTTCAATACCAAAAGTAAAACAAGCAATACCATCCAGTTTCAATATATAGGCAGGGGGCTGTCCAGCTGGCATTAGCAATTGCAAATGCAGACTTCACCTTTCCAAGGCAAAGAAGGGTGGCTGGCTGTGGCAACAAATCATCTTGGACTAGCCTGTGAGACTGCCTAATCATCTACGAATGTTACTTTGGCACCATCTACTGGACACATTAAATAACAACCAACTCACTGTGGATTTGGGAATATTCAAAGCTATTCCCAGAAATACCTGTTTCAGATCCACTTCTTTGGAAGCCCTTTTTGTAGTAGCAATCGGTATCCTCCTGATAGTCAGAATTAATTTCCCAGCCATAACATTCATTTTCTTCTTTGCCTGTTGATTTACTAGCATGGGGAGCTCCAAGTGGCCATGTGTGGGCTCAGCTTCCAGTTTAATGGAACCATATTAAAGCGTTCCTGGTGGAAGCATTCCTCCCTTGGAAACCAAGATCACTAAATTAGCAGAACCCCAAATCTTGGGGACATTAGGTCTCTGACACAATTCCTTAACTCTGTCATTGTAGTATGAAAGCAACCACAGATAATAGTAACAGAATGAGTGAGGCTGTATTACTATAGTAAAAGTTTATTACAAAAAGAGGCAGCAGGCTGGAGGTGGCCTGTGGTCCATATTTTACCAACCTCTGATATACATATGATTTAAATCTCTACAATTTTTAATGACTTGCTCTATGACCTCATATAAATTTCTGTCTCTAACTGTTCAGTGTTTTTGTTTGTGGGGTGGCAGTCAGATGGATACAGAAAGATAAACAAAGATACTGAATTTGCTAATTGCATTGTTCAATTTGTCTAAATCCCTTATTAATTTGTCTGTATGCTTGCTTTTTCCATTTGCATAGAGCTGTGTAAAATCTTTTCCTGTGATTGTGAATTTGTGTATTTTTCCTTGTGCTTTTGGCAATTTTCCCTTTATGTGTTTTGAGATATGAAGTACACACAACATTAAATTTATTTCAAACTAGTGAATTGAATCTTCAATTATTTTCAAGTGTCCTCTTTATCATGTGTGTAATAATGTTTGCTTTAAAGTCTCTATTTCCTGATATTAATAAAGTTATACCAGATTTTGTTTGTTTGGTTTATGTTTGTATGGTGTATGATTTTGTATGTTGTTACTTTCAATATTTCAGTATCTTTTTCCTTTTCCATTAGTTGGTTTATTGTAAGTCACATATAGTTGGTAGTTGGACTGTTGTTTTCTTTCTTTCTTTTTCTTTTTTTTTTTTTTTTTTTGAGACAGGATCTCTCTCTTTATCACCCAGGCTGGAATTCAGTGGGGCAAACATGGCTCACTGCAGCCTCGATCTCTCAGGCTCAAGTGATCCTCCCACCTCAACTCCACAAGTAGCTGGCAGGTACCACCACTACAGGCACGCACCACCACACTGGACTAATTTTTGTGTTTTTTGTAGAGATGGAAGTTTGTGGCTGACATAACAGAGTTAGCTCTAAGAAACAACAGAGGACAAGCTGGCTGAGTACTAAAGCTTCAAGATACAAAGGGTGTTTGAGTATTCAGAAGCTAAACTAGACCCATAATGAGAGAGAAAAGGGGACTAGAACTCAAACAACATACCTAGATGGACTTAGTTTCAAGAAGCAAGCTATGGAGTAATTCCCCGGGGAAAGAAGGTGATACAGAGGAGTCTCAAGAGATCCAACTAGAGAAGAAAGGGAGGAGGTTAGATGTTTCCCAGAAGGAGCCAGAATTTAGGAAACTATCAATAAGTTCTATTTCAAAACTTCAGAGAGAAACTATTGATAAATTCTCCATCAATACTATAGGTAGTAACTATGAATAAGTTCTCTTTCAAAACTGCAGGGAGGGGCTGGGCACGGTGGCTCATGCCTGTAATCCCAGCACTTTGGGATGCTAAGGCGGGTGGATTGCCTGAGGTCAGTAGCTCGAGAACAGCCTGGCCAACATACTGAAACCCTGTCTCTACTAAAAATACAAAAAATTAGCTGGGTGTGGCGGCAGGTGGCTGTAATCCCAGCTACTCAGGAGGCTGAGGCAGGAGAATCACTTGAACCTGGAAGGCAGAGGTTGCAGTGAGCCGAGCTCACTCCATTGCATTGCACTCCAGCTGGGCGACAGGAGCGACACTCAGTCTCAAAAAAAAGAAAGAAAGAAAAAAGAAAGAAAAACTGTAAGGAGAGAATCTATAATAAAAGCAGAATGACCCAGTGGGGGACATGAAGCTGCACCACCCAGACCACCTTCAAGGAAGGATTTGTCACCCGGTTGGTGGGATAGGTGCCAGCAGAGAGTCTTTGGTTGCCAAACACTCACAGGATTGTCTCAGCTGCTGAGAGCAGTCTGGCCCAAGGCCACACACGCTTCTGTGGTGGCTTACAGTAAATGACTGGTAGAGGTTGGGGTATAAAGACCAGACCACTTCAGTCCAAAACAGGGTAGCTCCGATTATAAGGAGGCAGTGGCCTCCTTCGCTCTTCACCTTTTGCTCTGCCCAGTGCTGCTCACATCTCTTCCTTGTCACTGGTGTTGATCCCAGGAGCATTCTCTAGGAAACGTCCTACATGCTAAAGTCCATCACAGAGTCTACTTCCTGTAAACCCAACCTGTGATACACCCCTTAAAGAGTGAGATAGCAATTCCAAACGTTTGTATAAAGTATGGACAAATGTGAGGGTGGAAGGATGATAAGATCGGTAGTGTATTCATCTGTCTTCCTCAGAGAAATACAATCAATAGCTTATATGTGTATAAATATAAATCTATGTAGATTAATAAATGTATGTTTATTAATATATTTATATTTATTTATGTAAATCTATTATGATATAAATTAATAGGTAAATCTAATATAAATCTCTAT
>NW_012116933.1:2840201-2938375 GCF_000951035.1 Colobus angolensis palliatus
ACACTGTTGGTGAGAATGTAAATTAGTTCAACCATTCTGAAAGACAGTGTGGCTATTCCTCAAAGATCTAGAAGCAGAAATAACATTTGACCCAGCAAACCCATTACTAGATATATACCCAAAGGAATATAAATCAATCTATTATAAAGATACATACATGATTATGTTCACTGCAGCACTATTCACAATAGCAAAGACATGGTATCAACCTCAATGCCCAATCAATGATAGACTGGATAAAGAAAATGTGGTACATGTACAACATGGAATACCATGCAGCCATAAAAACGAATGAGATCATGTTCTTTGCAGGGACATGGATGGAGCTGGAAGCCATTCTCCTCAGCAAACTAATGCAGGAACAGAAAACCACACACCTCATGTTCTCACTTACAGGTTAGAGCTGAAACATGAGAAGATATGGACACATGGTGGGGAACAATACACACTGGGGCCTGTCTTGTGTGGATGGAGGGAAGGAGAGCATCAGGGAGCTTATGGATGCTGAGCTAAATAGCTAGATGATGGGTTGTTAGGTGCAGCAAACCACCATGGCACATATTTACCTACGTAACAAAACTGAGCATCCTCCACATGTACCCAGGAAGCTAAAATAAAAGTTAAAGAAAAAAGTTGATGTTAGAGTTCATAAAATTCAAAACTTCTGCCCTTCAAACAACACATCAAGAGAATGAAAAGACAAGCAACAGCTAGGAGAAAATATCTGCAAATTACACATCTTATAAAGGACTTATATCCAGAATATAAAAAGAATTCTCTCAAAATCCAATACTAAGAATACAAACTACCAATTTTTTTAAAGGACTTGAACAGACCAATGAAAATATATTCAGGTGCCAAAAAAGCCATGAAAAGGTATTTATCATCATTATTCATTAGTAGAATGTAAATTAAAATCACAGTAAGATACCAGTACATACCTATTAAAATGATTGACTTAAAACTAAAAAAGAAATTTTATAAAATGAAACCATTTTGATTACATTTATCTGTTTGATCCATATCCCTAGAATTAGCAACAATATTGATATGCAAATAGTATAGTTTTCTGTCATAAAATGTAAACATAAATGGAATAGAAACAAAGGACACTAGCTAAACTCATTGGTGAGTGTGATGCACTTCTTGCAGATCCACCTGGAGTTTTAAAGCCTTGGTGTTGCTGCCCACAGGAGGAGCCCACAGGAGATGGGCAGAGGAAAACCAGCCCAGGGAATCCTTCTGCAAATAACCCAACAGATCACACTGGCAGTTGCTCCTGGATACTTCCTTATTCCTGATATCTGCAAACTCTGGGTCTAGAGTACCTTTATTGCTGCCCCCACTTTTAGGAACAGTGTAGTCCATAAATGTACTGGGCTCTTCTTTCTTCTCGGACTTCCTATTGTTTCATATGCCTTATTTTTGGCATATGAAACAACACATATATATATCTATATATAAAATATATGTATTATATATATTATACATCCACACATATACATATATATGCCAGAAATAAAGCATGTATACTTGTTGTTTTGTATGCCAAATTTTGCCTTATATATGTATGTATGTATACGACTGTTTTATCTGCCACTGGGAACCAGCAACCCTGTAAAAGCCCTGTGCTAATCTTTTCCTCAATAATTAAGGAGTGTTGTGTGTACTTGTGTTTAATCTACAATTTGTGATAGCTAAACTCTTCCTGCCACTTAAGATCATGAGATTGGTTCAAACCCTAAATTCATGTCTTGTGCAAAATTTAAGGGCATCTCCAAGATTTCTAGGAATACTCAGTATAGTCATTGCCATAGCCATTTTTATTTTCAAACTCTTGCTTCTACTAAGTTAATACAAATAATATATTAGCACTGTTCCAAACATTGTTTACTCAGATGCCGACTTCAGAGGCTTCCTTATTGTCAACACACACACACACACACACACACACACCCCTTATTCACACAAGGCCTTTGCTGGCGTTGCTGACTTTACTGATGCTCTGGACAGACGGTCTAGGTTGATATTGCTGGAAATTTGAAACTGAATTTTGAACACTGTCCCGTGGCATTTTCTGCTGACAATGGATCAAGTCTTGCACCATGTTTATAATTGTCTTCTCTCTTGCTCCTCTTTCAGTTTCCCTCGGTTTTTCTTCTTTGTTCTTTCCCACATCATCCTACTCATTTCTATCCAGTCCCGGTACATTTTACATTTCCTGGTTTTTCGCTAATCATTGCCCTCTAGTGGCTTTTCAAGGTATTTTTCTAAACAAAGATTTTACTTGAAAACACAGATGCTAGTGTTTAAGATTAATTCTTTAATTCTTTTTTTAACACTTCACTAGAAATAGACTAAGCTAGTTGTAGCAAATTTTTAGATAATATTTTTTAATGTATTTAAGTTCTTGAGGAATTATAATTATGTTAAGTATTTTTTCTACATATTTTGCAAAAGTGGCTTTTCTGAAAAAAAGATTCTATCAATGAACAATATCAAATAAAAACATCTTCCTTTTGATTAATTAACCTGGCCACATTTCACAGTGATTCATCCTGTTTACTGTAGTAGCAGAAATCATTTAAAAAGGAGCTCTGCTAAGGTTTTTGTTGTTGCTGTTTTGTTTATTTAATGGAACTGGCAACTGACTTTTACTACCCATCTGTGAAATTTTGTGGGCCAAAAAAAGCTATTTTATTCTCAATGGTCAGGTCTCAGCCAGATACCTGTACACACACAAGTGTGTGATTAAAAACATTTTTTTTTAAAGCTGTCCGTTGTCACCTCTGAGATACATCTCAAGAAGGATTCCCTTCTTGAGAGGGAATTTAGGGAGGAGTGCTTAGTTTTTGTAGCAGAACTTCCCATTATTTTGAATCTTGGCTTTTTATCTCTCTGTTCTCCAATCAACAACATCCAGTATCCACAGTTAAGGCACACAATAGGCATTTTTGTCTAAGGAATTGGTATTCAGGGTGAGCTTGGGGATGGAATATGAACACAGGTGTGATTCACAGAGCTAATGGATGAGATACCGCCAGGCACCACATTACAACATTTCAGTCAACAACCGAACTATGTAACAGCATATATGGTGGTTGACCACATAAGATTATAATACTGCATTTTTACTGTATATTTTTAGGTTTAGGTATGTTTAAATACACAGATACCACTGTGTTACAGTTGCCTGTGGTATTCAGAACAGTCGCGTGCTGTACAGGGTGGTAGCCTAGGAACAATAAGCTATACCATAGAGCCTAGGTTGGTAGTTAGTCATTCTACCTAGGTTTGTGTAAGTACACTGTGATGTTGGTACAACAACTAAATCACCTAATGACACATGTCTCAGAATATAGCCCCATGATTAAGTGATGATGACTGTATTTTTGACAAAAAGCATCGTGAGAGAAGAGCAAAGAGTCAAGGAGAGTTATTGATCAGTCCTAAAATATACTGAATGCCCTTGACTGTATCTTTTACTAGAAGTTTGATTTCTACAGCTTCTTGAATTAAGGTTGTCAGAGTGAAGTTTGCTTACTATGTAGTTAACTGGCTGTTACTCTCTACTGGATTTGATAAATCAGAAAAAAATTCTGCACATAAGAATTAGTTGGATTAACAGCAAAACCCTGTTTTTAAGGGTTTTGTTTGTTTGTTTTTGTTGTCTTGTTTTACAAAATCTCAACGGAAGTACTTATGGTTAGAATGCAAGACAAGGAGTCTTTTTCTGGGATTAGTGTTTAGCTTGCCTTCATAGTTCTTAGGTGTGCAATGAAATGATTTCCTTAGCCTTCTGAAAGCTCCTAAGAAGGATTGATAATTCTGTGTAATGATTCTGTATTTATCAACTGCTATTTGTCTTTCAGAAAGCTGCAGGATTATAATATAACAATTCTCAGACACATGTAAAACATATATTGCTCTTTTCTATTTCTCACTGCAAAAATGAATTCTGTAAAGTGTTTTAAACATCATGGTAGCAGACCAGATGATGAGTCAGAACACGAACATTTTCTTTGCGTAGAGAAAACTGTAGAATAAAGTACGATGATATGTTGAACACTGAATATCTAGTTATGTCCATCATCACTGCACTCTGGGATATGAATATAGCTGCCTTGGATTTGCTAGGAAGAATTTTAACTCATGTTATGCCCAGACCATTTATTCCTCGAAGAAGACCACCAGAGTCCAGAGTCAAAGCCAAGCGGCAAGGATCTTTAATGCAAGTTCGAACTTGGTCCCTCCGTTTCACAACATACAAGAGGGCCCCGAACAATGCGTGCGCTCGCTTTTTATAGCCCGATGAAAATAGGACTTGTAAGGTTACAGAGGAACAGGGAACAAGGGAATTCTTTAGGTTACAGCATTACAATTGGTTAACATATTAAGTTTATACATTTAGCAGTTATCTATTGGTTCCCATGCTTTTAGTAAAACTACAAACGGCGGCGCCCTTATCGGGGATTTCCCAGGATTTCCTAAGCTGAGATATATGGAGGAATGTATTGCACTGGGCCGTGTTTGTACTGGGCCCAGGAAATTGAGAGATATATGGTGTCAAGCTAAGATATATGGAGGAATGTATTTGCACTGGGCCGTGTTTGTACTGGGCCCAGGAAATTGAGAGATATGTGGTGTCTGTACTGGGCCCAGGACTGAGGAATGTGCCTGATTTCTTTCACTCACTGTTCCTACTGTATCACATTGTAGCAACGTATCCTTCACAATCTGAATATGCTAGTTAGATAACGGACTTAAAAATTGAGGAAATGAGGTACAGTCCTTTTCTAATCCTGTTTTCTACAGGGTAAAGAAATATTAAAATAGATTCTTGCACAAATAACTTGAATTAAAGGATGATATCAATTATCTGATTCAATGGATAAACACAGGCATGGAGATATGGAGAGCTGAACATACTGTAGCATGTCCTTTTGTTAACATTGCAAGCTGTTAAACCATGCTGCTGTGTTAAGAGTTTTCTCATTCTTGGGGAACAAAGCTTTGCTTTTCAGCATTTGTATTGACAGAATATTGGTCCATTTCCATGTACGCTCTCATAAGTATAAATAGAACTCTTGAAATAAATGTGCCATAATTCTTGTGGTCTAGAGGGAAAATCATATTTACTAAGCATTTATGTGGTACTTAGGACAATCTTAGTACTTTAGCCCCAGCGTGGGGATAGATCGTTGTTTCCCACTTTACATGTAAAATTATGCAAATTGTATTGGTCCATGATTCTGTACTTAATATGGGATGGATATAGATTTCAAGTATATTCCATTTCTTGAAGAAATATTAAAGGACCTGTTATATAGGGAATTTAGAACTACTAGCATATGGTAATTTCTGAAAACATTCTGAGTAACCATATAAGTCAAATTAAATGCATATGTGCCTGCAATCAGATTACTTATCATTACACACTTGACTTAAGTATTAATAAACAATGAATCTGCAGGTGAGTGTTAAGAAGAATTAATACCCAGTTTATTTGATTTAAAGATACCAAATAGCCCTCAAAAGCTATGGTGACAGGCCTGGCCAACATAGTGAAACCCTGTCTCTACTAAAAATACAAAAATTTGCCAGGCCTCATGGTGCACGCCTGTAGTCTCAGCTACTCAGGAGGCTGAGGCAGGAGAATCGCTTGAACCTGGGGGGCAGAGGTTGCAGTGAGCCGAGATTGCACCACTGCACTCCAGCCTGGGTGACAGAGGAGACTCCATCTCAAAAAAAAAAAAGCTACGGTGACAGAAAAGATTAGTTTACTTTCAGGATATTAGGCTGCCATTAAGAGAAGTCATCAGCACTAATGTGATTTTTATGAAATATTTATTTTTTATGTTTAAATGAATTGTGTCCTACCATGTCTTTTTATGATTTTCCTAGTTAAAAAAATGAAAATTACAGAAAATATCAGCAGTTTAAATTTACTTTTGAGATAATTTGAAAACAAAATCAATCTTTGTATGGCATTTTTCCCCCACCTGCTTGGTTTGTTTATTTTATATCTCATGAATAAAAGTGTTATTTAATAACTTCTTGTCATTTTAAGAACATGACTGCAATTAATTTGCTTCACTCAGCTTCTAAGATAACCACTAGTAGAAATAGAAGAAAATAAAACTCAGCCATGGTAGTATCTTGTCTGGGTCTGGGAGAATTTTCTGCAGACTGCCTGGCTGATGGAAGTAAGTGGCCAATGAGTTCAGCTGTGGGAAACAGCAGGTCATCTATAGGGGAACTCATCCTCAGTATTTCAATGTAGGTTCTTTCTATTTTCCCTAAGTGTCTACCAGTCTGAAAAATAAAGAGAAAGAGTGCAAAGAGAGGAATTTTACAGCTGGACCGCCAGGGGTGACATCACATATTGGTAGGTCCGTGATGCCCACCTGAGCCGCAAAACCAGCAAGTTTTTATTAGGGATTCCAAAAGGGGAGAGGGTGTATTAGCAGGGAGTAGGTCATGAAGATCACATGCTTCAAAGGGCAAAAGGCAGAGCAAAGATCACATGCTTCTGAGGAAACAGGGCAAGGTCAAAATCAGGAACTCCTGATAAGGGTCTAGCAAAGATCACAAGGCAAAGGGCAAAATTAGAATTACTGGTGAGGGTCTATGTTCAGCTGTGCATGTATTGTCTTGATAAACATCTTAAACAACAGAAAACAGGGTTCAAGAGCAGAGAATCGGTCTGACCTCAAATTTACCAGGGCAGGATTTTTTTTCCCGCCCTAATAAGCCTGAGAGTACTGCAGGAGATCAGGGCATATCTCAGTCCTTATCTCAACCACATAGGAGAGCCACTCCCAGAGCAGCCATTTATAGACCTCCCCCCAGGAATGCAATTCTTTTCTTGGGGACTTAATATTTAATATTCCTTGCTAGGAGAAGAATTTAGACAGACATAAGAAATTATAAGAGTATTATAAGAGAAGTGATAAATGTACATGAAATCTTCACAATTTATGTTTCATTGCCACAGCTCCAGCCGATCCCTCCATTCGGGGTCCCTGACTTCCCACAACAGCCATCCTCTCTTGATTCTCTGCCACTTTTTTCCTGTTTCTAAATTCAAATATCTTTATTGAATAGCAACCTTGACAACCATTTATCTACTGCCTAGATGCTACTTTGTCATGTCAACATCCAAATTTTAAGTGAACTTTTTCTACATTAAATTAAAAACCAAAATTCCTATTGTACAAATGGGATGGAACCAAGGGCTATCTAAAAGTAAACTGGTGGTGGTAGCTTACTATTTTCTGTAAGATGTAATGTCTACAGGTAAAGCATGAGAAACAGGGAGGGGGTCAGGAAGACCTTCTCTCATGATGCACACTGGGGATTTTACAGATCCATGTGTGTTATCTATTAGGAATGTTAAAATGCCAGAGGTGAACATAGAAAGAGCTCATTTAATTTCTGCAGAACTCAAACAAATAAAAGCCTTCACAGCAGTGAAAGAGCATATGAACTCAGCCCATGTTCCACACATATCCCTCTGATTCCAGGTAAGAATAAGATTTGTACCCCAGTTGAAATGCAATGGACATAAACTCATTCCTCACTTCATGTAACTGGATAAACACTGCATCTGGGAGAGTTCTCCTCATTTAGGAATGAGTGTACTTATAAAATAGGGAATATTAAAATGTGTTTTACAGCAACAGAGAACAAATCATGATGTTTCAGAGAAGAGGCAAACTCCAAAAATATTTACTTTAAGAAATGTAGTAATGATCATGTTTATTATTCTCTTCAGGACACAAGATGCTTCAACATTAATTAAATATGAGAAGAAGACTACAAGGAAGGAACAGGTTAGTATGAAAGTGAAAAAGATGTAATTTAAAAAGAGATGGATGAGAAAAAAAGTGTTTCTGTATACCCCATAAGTGGAAAAAAAGGCCAATTTAGAAGAATGAAATGTATTTCAGGTAAAATAAATGAGAAGAATGTCACATTTTAAATATTCTATAAATAAGATGGCAATAGTATTGATAGGGTTTGGATCTGTGTCCCTACCCAAATCTCAGGTTGGATTGTAATCCCCACTGTTGGAGGTGCGGCCTGGTGGGAGGTGATGGGATCATGAGCATGATTTCTTCTGAATGGTTTAGTAACATCCTCCCTTGGTATTCTATAGTGAGTTATCAGGCGATCTGGTTGTTTAAAAGGCGATCTGGTTGTTTAAAAGTAGTACCCCCCAACCGCTCTCTCTCTCTTCCTCCTGCTCCTGCCACGTGAGGTGCTGGCTCCTGCTTCACCTTCTGCCATGATTGTAAGTTTCCTAAGGCCTCCCCAGAAGCTGAGCAGATGTCAGCATCCTGCTTTCTCTACAGCCTTTGGAACCATTAGCCATTAAACCTATTTTCTTTATATATTACTCAGTTTTTGATACTTATTTATAGTAGTGTGAGGACAAACTAATACAAGTATTGAGAAAAATTTAAAATTATCAAGGTAGAATAATTAATTTGATACAAAGAATAAAAGAATATTCATACTGGCTTCAGACTTCATCTTTGGGACTTTTTTTCTTATATATCCGTTGATAGTTTTTTTTTCTTTTGTGAATCACTGGTTAATGTTACTTGCTATTTTTAAAACTAAAAGCTTTTAGTTACATAACTGATTCATATGTGATGGTTCTTATTTAAAAGTTCAAACAACACTGAATTATAGAGGGAAAAATAAGTCTTTTATCTCTGCAGCACTCATAATAATCATAACTCTTTAGATCAAAGCTAACCACTTTCAAATTATATAATAGGAGTACTAAAATGAATCCTTCTGAATCCTTTAACTCTTGGAGATGTATGTTGTTGTATAATACATATACCAATCAACAATTTGCACAAAGATGTCTAGTATAGTATTATACACAGAGGTGAAAAATATTCAAATTTCTCAAAATAAAGTAGTAAAACAATTTTATGAAATGTGGTTTCTTTAGGCTGCCTTAGCCTAGGGTTTAAAACATGATAATATCAGCTCTCACAATCTCTATCTTGCTCTTGTCCATATCTGTTAGTGGAAAAATAGGAGGTGGTCAGAGAAGAATGGGATTCTTGAAATTTAAATATGGAGAAGTTGCATTTTTTATTGATGGGGCCAAGTCTTACATACAATGATGAAAGTGAATGTATTAGGTCGGGTAAGAGTTGAAATCACTAGAGAAAAGTTTAGGAAATCAAAGGTCCAGTGATTTGGAAGGATCGACTAGGTCTTACACTTGAAATCACTGAGAATTTTGGCAGGAACAGTGTTGAAAAGACTGACAGTGAGCCAGGTGTTAAATTCAAGACATGAGAGTACTATGAATGGTACAATAAGGAGGCATGGCTGGTGATAGTAACATATCGCAATGGCAGGGAAGAAGGAGCATGATCTGGAAGTAGCAATGTTGAGCAAACAGGTAACTCTCTCTCCTCCAGGCCAAGTTGTATGAGGAGGGTAGAAGAGAAAACAATTACTACTCAAGAAAGCTGCCAGGGAACAAGCGTCTTTAGGAGAGAATCTAGTTTCAGACTAGGAAGGTAAGAAAACAAGTTAAGGACACAGAGGATTTTGCTGTTGAATGACTGTGAGTTCTTAAAACACAGCAGAAAAGCTCCGAAATGAGAAGGGGTGGGATATGAATCTGTATAGGGATGTTCACATACATAATGATGCCTATGGTGTGGGAAATGAGGGACGACCTGTGTTTTTAGTAGTGGTTGAGGTAAATAAAGACAAACAGCATAATAAGATTGATCTTAATGGTCTTAAGGAAAATATTGAGGAAGAAGCTTTGAGTACAGGGGTTGGAGTTGGGAGAAGAGAGAGTGGTGAGTCTCTTACCAGAACACAGAGATACGGAGCTCTCCTTGACTCCTGCTGAAGAAAGCATGGAGACCAAAGAAAGGGATGTTTTGTCATCACACACCTGTCCCTTTGGAAGGAACTCCCAAATAATCCAAATGAAAGGTTTTTAGTGAGATAAACAGTGCTTTTGTAATCTTACTTCACCTAAGAAGATTAAACTAGGTTTGAAGCTTTCCAGGTTATGTAGCTTGTAGTAGCTGGGGTCTAGATGTGAGGAAAGAAGTCCAAGAAATAGCTACCCAGATGGCAACCTGAGAGGAAACCAAAAGCCAACAATAAGCAGAAGTGTTTATTGTGAATTCTTAGAACAGCTTTAATGTAAATTATTTCCTATGACTTTTTCAGACTAAGTTTTAAACATATGGGTTTATGGATATAGCATATGATTAAATGGAATTTTTATGTTTAAAATGAAATGAGAGGTAAACAAATTTACAGAATAAGTATTAAAGCTCCATAATTTTACTCACCCTTTAAATATAGAGAGGGATAGATGTCTATGTAGATATAAACCTCCCAGTTAACAGATATGTATCAAAGAGATTAAAGGCAGGTCAATTTGCAGAAATGCATTTAAATTGTTTAGAGAGCATATAGAAAGTTATTAGAGTTGGTTAATGGAACATGACAAATAAATAAGTTCTTTGATATTACTGATTTTTAAAAGCAAATAAAACTAATCTGATTGCATTAAAATTCTGAATGTTGGACTTGGCAGAAATACTATATGTTGATGAAGTTTAGAAGGGGATGAAGAAAATACTCCTTTCCCTACTCCCATGTCTACCTGAATTCTGAAGGTAAGAGAAATACAGCAAAAGAGTGTAGATGGAGACCAAAACACAATTATCGCTGATAAAGCTTGGGAGGGGGATGTATGTGGGTGTGAGATACAAATGACTTCCAGTTATTGGATTCCAAAGTTTGAAAAGCTTGCTAATCCAGTAAGAATAGTACTGGTAAGATTTACAGTACGGGGAGCAAAGTATACCTACACCTTGAGGCCAACTCACTGCCAGGAAAGCCAAGGAAAGGGGAAGTGCTTTGCCTTTGCCATAATAGAATGATAAGGATGGCTTTTTTTCCATGTCAGCAGCTGAAGCCTGGGATGTCTCACATTGAGATATAATTTCAGTTATCTATTTCACTGTAGTAAATTACCCCAAGCCTTATTTATTTATACAAACAAAACATTATTATATCTCATGATTTGCTCCCTGTGATGTTGATGGGCATCCTGTGGTAATATTCAGCTGGTGGGCTGATTCAGAGGTCCAAAACGGGTTCGCTCACAGGCCTAGCCATAGCAAGAATTGTTGGAAGACTGGGCTTACCTGGGCTCTTTTCCCTGTCCATGTAATCTTAGAACTTCTCCACATGGTCCTTCTAGCAAGATAATTGTACTTCTTATGTGAAGACTCAAAACTACAAAGGCAAGTATTCCAAGATACAAAATAAAAATGTTCATCTCTTAAGTCCTGGGCCCAGAGACTGACATAACATCATTTTGGCTGTGTTTTATTTGCCAAAGCAGTCAAAGGGCCCATTTAGGTTCAAGGGGAAGGCATGTATACCCCATAAGTACATGAGACGAATGTCAAAGAATTTATGGTCATCTTTAATGGGCCATTGCCTTCCCTATGACCATACACAAAATACATTCAACCCTTCCCATGAGCCTTGTGAAGTTCTCATTGCATTATAGCACCATGCTTAGGCCAGGTTTCAAGGGGCTAGCATCTAATTCAGATTGAGGTATGGATGAGGTGTTCTGGCCCGCTGGCCCTGGTTCCTCTGTATCTCATAAGCTGTGAACTAAAAAGACTCTGTCTACCTCCACACAATGGTGAGATGAAGAAAGGTAAGTGCAGTAGAAGCTCCAGTTCGAAAGTGAAGGGAATACAGATGCACTGGCTGTTATTGGTCATTAGTAATTCTGACATTCAGTGTTGGGAACAGGTCTGCTTCCTGGAAATGATTCCCCTTGTTTCTTGCTCCTGCCTTCTGTGCTATTGGTTCTGACCTCTGGGTCCTCATCCACATAGAATGGCCATGTTTTGCAATCAAATAGCTCAACTGAACAGCTGAGCCACACTCCTGTCACATGTCCAGTGAGGGGGATCAGGGAACTCTCCTGTTTAATCCTTACAGTTTTTGAGGTCTCAACAAAGGGATTTATAGCAACCACATACTTGTGATTTTTATCCTCAGTTTCTTTTAGTGTGCTGGATTTTATAGTTGCTGAAGCTGTTTCTTTTCTTTTTGAGAAAGTTTTGCTTGCAATAACTGGGGATGAAAAAACATTTTCTTTTCAACCCAGCAATTTCTGGGCCCTTTATATTTCTTCTAAATTCCTAAAATATAAATTAAAATGGAACAGTTTCTCTCTTTCTTTCCTAGCCTCTCTCCCCCATCCAATGTTGTACTTAATTACAGGAAGCTAGAAAAAGCCTGGTGGCATTTTTCTCATTCAGCCTGCAAAGCTCTCCAACTAAATAAAAATGTTTGCCAGATATCCTATTTAATTTCCATATTACAACAGGGAGCTTTGTGACCAAACTTTCCAATAACCATATCCTCAATGTTTTTGGCATCCTCATTGTCTCGTGAAGCCCCTTCCAGCTTTAAAGGTCTTCTCAAGTCCTTTTCATCTTCTTCTAGCTATCTTCTCCCAGAGCCAATGTGTTTTGGGTTTTTATTGTGGTAGCACCTTTATTTCAGGCACCCAATTTTATAGGTTGCAACCAGGGAAGAAGACTTACCATGTGTGATAAGGAATCAGAATTTAATATAGGGTAGATAAATCACAGAAGAATGTTACCACTGCATTTGGTGGTCAGCCTGAAGTTTCTATAGATCAGTAGGGCCAGAAGTGGAAACACACACACACAGACACACACACACACACACACACACACACACACACACGTGTGATTGGAGTGACCTAGGACAAACTGGAAACCATACCCACTTCTCAAAATATCCAACCATAATGATGTGAGTGATTTGTAAATGTAGCTGCTGTGTTTACTACAGAACTGTACACATGCCTGCTTCAGGACTCAGAAAAGCCAAACCGGGAGATCCAGGGGATGTGGAGGAGCTGTGGGCTTGCCTGCTGCCCCACACCAACAATGTGAGCCAGCAGACCAGTAACAAAGTTTTTTGTGCTGCAACATTGCCCGATGCCCTACACAGAATTATAAAACTCAATGGTGGCTGCTTTGGGGCCGCGTTCCAATTATCATTTCTCATATGGGTGGTCCTGGCCTGAAATTACAGAGAAGAGAATTCTGGAAAATGTAGCACTAGCCTAGCTATATTCACACAGTACAAAATCACTGAAAATGTAGGTGATTTCTTAGAGACGAATTAATTCATCCCTAAGTCTAAATTTGTTTCTGTTCTTTTTAAAAGCATATATATTTATGGGGTGCAACATGATGTTTTGATATATGTATACATTGTGGAATGATTAAATCAAGCCGCGTAACATATCCATCACCGCATGTACCTATATTTTGTGCTGACATTTAAAATCTACTCTGTAAGCAATTTTCAAGTATTCATTACATTAGTATTAACTGTAGTCATCATGTTGTACAAGAGATCTTGAGTGAAGATCTTAACTGAAACTGTGTATGTACAATTTGACCAATCTTTTTTCATTTCTCCTCTATACCCCCATCACCGTGACCCCTGGTAACCCCCATCTTACTCTTCACTTCTATGAGTTTAACTTTTAGATTCCACACAGAAGTGAGATCATGCAGTATTTTTCTTTCTGTGCCTGGCTTATTTCATTTGATATAGTGTCTTCCAGGCTCATCCATGTTGTTTTAAATAACATTTCTTTCTATGTTATGGTTGAATAACATTCCATTATGCATCTGTGTGTGAGTACATATATACCACATTTTCTTTATTCATTCAGCCATTCATGGACACTAAGGTTGATTCCATATTTTGGCTACATTTTTTTCAAATGTTCAGAGCTAATAGGATGCTCATGAATCTCACAGCACTGACCAGCCAATTTAGTCAAAAGCCGGTTCCTAGTTGTGAGGGCTGTTATTACAGAACCCAGTGTTTCGCATTGCCAAGTCTATTGCAAGAAACTTGGCTGTAAATAAGTGAAAAAGAGGAGATGGAAAGTAACCTGGTTTCAGCTCTGACAGAATGTTAGGGCTGTTTAATACCAGGTAATCAGTGCTCATTGTGTAGATACATAAATTGAAAAATTTAAAGTTATTTAAGGATGTTTCCTAGTAGAAAAATTATTCTGATGAACATATTTACCACATTTTTGGGGAAAATTCACCTAAACATATTCTCTTATTTTTCTGTGTCATTTGAAACATTGCTACTATCTTACAAAGACTAGACATTTGCAAAGGTGGATGTCTGTCTTTGCAATCCAGAAAATGCTCTTAATTTTCATTTTTCTGAAATTTCATTGCTGCACTAAAGGTGAGCTTTGTCAAGGAATGTTTCTTCCGTAAGTACAAAGTCATTTTTAACCTGCTGCCTCTACCCTTTGTTATAGATTTGCTTAGGCCTTATCTTAGTCAATTCAGGCTGCTATAACAAATATGCCACAATCTGGCTGGCTTTAACAGTAAACATTTACTTCTTACAGTTCTGAAGGCTGGGAAATCCAAGATCAAGGTGCTGATAGATCTGGTATCTTGTGAGGGCCTACTTCCTGGTTTGCAGATGACAGCCTTATATTTTCACACGGTGGAGATCAGAAAGAGAGAGGAAATAAGCTCTCTTATGTCTCTTCTTTTAAGGACAGTAATCTCATTCATGGAAGCTCCATTCTCATGACCTAATGACTTTCCAAAGGCCTCACTTCCAAATACCATGACACTGAGTATAAGGCTTCAACGTATCAATTTTGCGGGGACACACTCAGTCTATAGCAGACCTACAAAACTTTCCGGCCTTCATGTTTGTTTCAGCTAGGAAAAACTTCCTCAGCAGATTTCTCAGTTGAAGCTGGATTGCTGTTTCTGGTGTTCATAAATCTAGCAGCCTAGAGAGAACAGATAACTCTGCCATGTGCTACAGTTCCTCCTCCATTTCAAGTACATGTTCACTTAAGACACAGTGGGTATATACACGTCTACCCGTAATAGTGATACCACCTTGACTCTCTCCAATAAGACTTGGTATTTCCATTCTTTAGCAGAGGCCATGTTATATGAATTCTAGAGCAGGCTCTTCCTGGTTTCTAGATGCCACAGAGTCACAGAATAAAGCTCTCTATGTACTAAAACACTTTTTTAACGTAAAGATGTTCAATGACTATGGGATGTATAGCCCTTTTTTCAGTATTATGTATCAATACCACTTGAAATAGGATTGGTCCATTTTTATAAGTGGTAAAGAATATGCATAATGAAACAGAAATTTCCGTGTTACAAGAGCTATCAGTTGAACAAAGATGAGAGAGAGAAGAAAAAAGTGAGAAAAGAAAAAAGAAGAGTGATTTGGATTGTTCATTTTCCTTTATTATTTATTTCTGATGATATATATACATAAATGTTCAAAAGTATGGATGCTGTTTTATCCTCTTCACCCTGAAGTCTACTGAAAACTACTAAAATTGGTAAAATTGTGAATTATATTGTCACAAAGGGCAGTCTTTTCATATATATTTTTAAATGAATTGCCAGCACTGTAGATCTTTCACCTCACATTAGAAAAGAGGGGACAGGAATTCAATGCAAAGTTAACTCTTCAAAGTGATTACTTTGTCAGGTTCTTTATAAAATTATTGGTAAGAAGTTATTGAATTGAAAGTATTTTACATCAATCCAATAAAACAAGGAGAAAAAACACATTTTAACTGCAACAAAATTTTATTAGTTTAAATGTTTTATGGAAATGAAAAAGCCTATGGAAATAGTACATTATTTGGAAGCTAGAGTAATTAAAACAATGCAGTATTGTTGTAAAGCCAGAGGATTGAATGGATTAGAATAAAAAACACTGAGACACAAACAGGTAAGGATTTACTATACAACTGAAGAGTCTCTTTAACCAATTGGAGAATAAATGAGGATAGGCCCTTAACTTATACCACACAAAAACATTAATTCTAGGTAGATTAAACATTTACATGTGAAAGATGAAATAACATGCCAGAGGAGAAGCTAGAAATAGTCACATAATTTAATAATAAAAAGCCTTCCTGAGAAAAATCAAACAAGGCATACCCCAAAATAGAGAAAACAGAAAACAGACTTAGACTTGAGTACACACTGTAAATTCTCCAGCTCAAAGATATCTGAACAAAATAGAAAGCAAGTGACAAATAGGGAAACTATATCTGCAAAAATTACAGATGCCAATAATTGTTGCTCTTTCTATATAAGGACCTCTTAAAAGTAATTAAGAAAAACATGAGCCCCTAATAGGAAGAATGGACCAAGAATTTAATTCACATGAATCAGGAAATGATTAATAAACAAGAAAAAAATCAACCTTATTTTCCTCAGATGTGTTATTTTATAATAAGGCATATGAAAATGCAAATATCAACAAAGTAGCACACTTATTAGATTGGTGATTAGCAAATATTAAAGACATTAAATATCCAGTGAGGGTAAAACTGTTGGAAAATATCTCATAAACAGCTGGTAGAAATGTAAATTACCATAATCATTCTGAAGAGAAAACCCAGAAAAGCACTATTAAGCAACTTCTTTTAGGTAAAAGATTAGAAGTGACGGAATTGAGATTTTAACAGAGAGATCTCTAGCAGCTAGATTTATGATTTTTACTTTACAAAAAATATTTGTATTAAAGAGTATATTACTTAGAATCCAAATCAAACACCTAAGCAAAAAGAGGGAACGTATTGTAAAACTACTAGGTCTAAGGAAGTCTCGGATGCCTTTATTATTTTCTTTTTTCCTGCTTTCTCTGAATATCAATGTTAATATATTCTGTAAAGGACTTCATGTTTCATTTATCCACAAGATGAAAACATGGCTACAGACAGCTCTTAGATTTGCATTTTCTGAATATAGCCACTCATTCTCTTTCTCTTTTGTATTTTCCAGCAGAATCAACCATGATTGACCCACTTTGGATTGAGCACCAATACTGACCTATCACTTTTGGCTAGAAGAGGAAGATTGCAAGGAAGACTAGTCTGATGTGGGTCATGTATGCTTAGCTACTTTAGAAATATGTGACCTAAAGAAGTTGTATCCTTTAATCAAAATGGTTGTTATAATGTCAATCATGGTGAGAGAGGGATTGGTTTGTAAACGAGATTACTTAATGTGAAGCAATTCATAATAGATGTGCAGATATAATCAGACTTCTGAACTTCAAAATGAAAGACTAGTCCCTGAACCATGCTGAATTCAGCAGTTCCAACTTGTCAGGTGTCTTGTCAGGCAGCTGCTAGGCTCTCTGCTAGGCAACCCTGCCTTACACTGTAGCTTTCTTTCAAATTTCAATACAGTCACTCCCCAATTTCAGATTTCTTTAAGCAAGTTTGCTTAAAGTTTGATTCAATAAAAATTGAATCAAGCAAAAACAAAAAAGTGAAGTATTTAAAAATAGTTAAGAAGGTGACATTTCATTGTCATTCATCTTTGTAAAAGGTAGGTTATTTTTGCATTCAAAATGTATTTGCACTGTTTTGCTTTGGTATGGTACTTCTTTTCTTAAGCACACACTCACTTCATTCGTTCTGTAAAAAAATTTCCTGTGTCTATGTTTTCTAAATAGTGCATATTATATCAAGAAAACATATTTTCTAAATAGTGTATATTATGGAAACTTGGGGAAATAAAGAGCTAAAGTAGGATAATTTAGGTGGTCAAATAATAAAAATGCAGTTTTATCATAAAATGGTTCTCTTTCACAGAATATTGTAGGAAAGCCTCCATTTCATTTTCCTGAAGTAAGTTTAATAGATCTGATATTTACACTAAGCTAAGGCAGAATATTTGCATAGAGCTTCGTCCTTAGTCTAGTAGGCCCAGAATTATATCTAGGAGACTAGTGACAATGAAATCAGTTCTAGCAAGGGCTAATCATCATTTCTGCTAAGCAAATTTTCATTCGAAATCACTTTCCAGTTATTGTAGACCCTGCAGGTAAATCTTTAGTACCGCCAGTGTGGTAATAAATATTAAGGGCACTGGAACAAGTCCCACAAGATTTGTATTCTAGTTTTTCTTTGATGAAAAAAGATGTGTGTTTTGGGCAACTGAACTGCAATTTCCTCATCTCTATGGTGTTATTCTCAAGGCTAATATTTGGAATGCAATAGCCTGAATAAATAGTAGTTACTGTGATTATTAACCTCTTACAGCTTAGTCCCTCATTCATTCACTCATTCATTCGCTTTCCTACTCCCAAAATCTAGTAATAAACGTTACTCAATTACTCAGCAGTAAACAAAGAAAGCTTGATTAATATTATTTTCATACTATTGCCTGAAAATTTAGTTCTTTGACACAGTTCAGTGAATTCATCTTTAATGTTCTTCAGAAAAGTACACTATGGTATCCTGCACACATTTTTTTCATGTGGTTCTCAATTACTCCTAGGGTACAGTGGATCAGAATGACTGGCTAAGTTCTACTTGGATGGACTTGGTGAGGGGGAAGAAGCTATTGTGTAGGTGGCTGGATATTCTGTGAGTAGAAGGTGGAGGTGGACTCAGTTTGCTGGAAAAACAGGTCTGGGATTTTCATCAAAGTAATGGCCTGTAACTTCCCCTCTTCCATTTTCATGTAAAATTCACAGGCTGATCTTTTGGAGCTTCTTATATTGCTATTTTCTGAATGTGATATTTATTTTAATCAGGTTTAACTTGTATGCATTTATTTGAAAGGTGGAAATTGCAGCAAATGGCTGTTCTGATTTGCATCTTCATTAAGAAAAACAAATTATAGCTCCATAGATCCACAGTTTGAAAAAGAGATCCATTAATTTTTTGTGTCCATGGTTTCAAACACTTGTTTCTTATAATTGGATGTCCTGTAAGATGGGTCCCTTTGGAATCACCACTTGTCTTACAACAGGACGCGGCATAAACTTCTTACCATCCTATAGATGGGTTAAAGAATAGACCTCACTGGAGAAGTTTAGAGCAAGACAAGGCACAGTTTACCATTCTCCATTTATTCCCTCAGAGAAGCTTGCTGAAGCTGTGTGCTTGTGGGTTTGTGTGCTGTTGCAGAGGCCACTACTGCCTTGAACGTGAAGACCCTGGGCACATGGGAAGTTTCAATCCCCACTTCTTGTGGGTAGAACTGTGGAAGCCTCTTGTTCCGTTGGAAATCGGGCTTGGATTTTACTTTCCTGGCTAGTAGAAGTGGGAGAAAATCCTCATTTCAGCTATTTCTTTGTCAAGAGCAGATACCTGGGTCATTTTCAGAAAGTCTTGCTCCTTGCAAAAAGCTGACAGTTTACTTTCCTTACAGATTCACTCATCTGTTAAAAAATTAATGATAGCAGCCAAATTTCTTATATTACTTTAAAGTATGTCATATTTCTTCAGATTTTTCTTACTTAAATTTTATTTAGTTGGCTTTCACATTTCAAAATGTCTTTAACCATATCTTACTTAAATTCCTTGAATTCCCCCAATATTATTTTCCATGTTTGTATTATGCCTTTTATTTTTCTGCCTCTAAACGGGTCATTTAAATAATCTCCTCACTCTAGATGTTTCAAAATACCACTAATTCGTCTAAATTCAAGTTTAATGTGACCACCTGCATAAACCTTACTTTGTTACCTCAGGTGGAAATGGAATCCGCTTCACTGGAACCTCTTACTGAGTGCGGTATGTATACTATGTAGAAGGCTGGCATCTCATTCTATGAACTCAGCTAAGGTAAAACCTTCTTTACTTCAACTTACTTTCTGCTTTAAACTCCCATTCCAATGGCTGAGGTGGGAATAAATTAAGTCAGTTGGAATATTCACTTCTTTCATCAAGACTGCATCCTCTGCAGGATTACTTAAAGCCAGAATATAATTACTTATTTTGGTGTAATAAGCCTTCAAGCAGGCATCTGGGAAAACAAACAAAAGAAAAACAAACTCAAAATGTCTTAAGTTGTACTTTTTGAAATCTAAAGATTTTACCTCTTTATATCCTAATGCAATAGTCCATGATCCAATATTTATATTTAATATTAAAAGTAATAAAATTATAAAAGAAAACATAATTGATGTTTTGCCTTAATTTTTTATTGTAAAAGAGTTTTCCAGCATAATTATAAAAACCCAGAAACCATAAAAAACAATGATGTTTGACTACATATTCATTGTATGAAAATTAAACTCTTCTGTTCTTGAAAGAAAACAAAAAGCAAACTGGAAAATTTTGTGAAACATACACAAAGAACAAACAGTTCACTTTCTTAAGACCTTAATAAAAAGGATTTTAAAAGCAAGTGAATAAGTACACAGAACTTCTTTTTAAACATGACATATGAAAGCCAGACAGTTTCAACTCCTCTTCCTCCAAAAATCCAATTACAACAAATGTAAAGAATTTTTTAAAAACTATAAAATCATAGGGAATAAAAAAAAACCCACAAGATATTAGAACTTCTTTAGGTCTTTGATTAAACAAACCCACCAAAAATCTTTCTTGATCATTTATCCTGTTTGAGTTATGGTACTACTTCTCTGCACCACTTCACAACAAGACATTTGAGTAAGTTACCTCCTTTTTGCTGTCTTCCCCTTGTTTACTTCTATTCTTCCTTAAATAACTCCAATCATGCTGTTGTCAGAATCAAGACATTCAAAATGTCTTAGATCAAGGATCATGGCTAAATTTAACGGTCAATTCTCTCTTTTTTATTTTTATTTTTTTTTTGAGACTGATTTTCACTCGGTTGCCCAGGCTGGAGTGCAGTGACACAATCTCAGCTCACTGCAACATCCATCTCCCGAGTTGAAGTGATTCTCCTACCTCAGCCTCCCAAGTAGCTGAGAATACAGGCAAGACCCAGCATGCCCAGATAATTTCTATATTTTTTTGTAGAGATGGAGTTTCACCATGCTGGCCAGGCTGGCCTTGAACTCCTGAGCTGAAGTGACCCACCCGCCTCAGCTTCCCAAAGTTCTGGGATTATAGGCATGAGACACTGCACCTGGCCAATGATCAATTTTACATCCTTACCCTGCCTGACTTGTCAATAGAATATGACACAACTCACCGTTTCTTCCTCCTTAAAACATTTTTTCATTTGGTTTCACAGCCATCGCATTCTGTTTGTCATTATACCTTGCTGGCTGTTCCTCATCTCCTTGAGGTACAAATACTGACTGGTAAGACCCAGGGCAATCCTTGGACTCATTTCCTTTCTATCTTCACTCATGTTTTAGGCAATTTCATCCAGTCTCTAGGTTTTAACTACCATGAATATAAAAATAATTCTAATGCCTATATCTTCAACCTAGGCCTCTCCCCTGAATTCCAGACTTGTGTGTACCAACTCCTGTCTCCTATTAGATGCCTAATATGCAAATCAGAATGAACATGTCCAAAACTCTGCTCCTGATTTTTCTCCAAAACCTGCTCCTACATTGTTTCCTCCATATCAATAAGTCACTTCATTCTTCCAGTTGCTCCGACCAAAAACCTTGGAATCATTGTTGACGCCATTTATTCTTTCTACCTTTTGATCCAAGCAATTATCTTTTCTTGGCTGGCTAACTTCAATGGTCTCAATATTTCTATCCTTGTCACACTCTAACTCTCTACTCCCATTCACAAAGCACTCTCACTAAGAATATATATCAAAGTCCATACAATAACTTCTAAGGTCCCTTAGTCAACTTCCTCCACCACATTGGCTTCCTTCACTTTCTCCCAGGAATGCTTCCTCCATGAACCTTCGTCTGCTGTTTATTCTGCTTGGAATGCTTTTCCCTCAGCTATCCATACGGCTTACTCTCTCTCCTGCTTTGGCTCTTTAATCTCTAAACCTTTCCCTGCATTATTTCCTCAGCATGTATGTTATTAAAATATAACTTTATATTTTATTTATCTTAATTATTCTATCTTCCTGATAGAACATAAGTTCCATGAGAGCAGGGATTTTTATCTTCTTTTTTTTCTCGTACTGCCATATCCCGAGCCCCTATATTCTCAAGACGACAGAGTGGTAACTAGCAAGTAACAAGTCATTTTACTTGTACAGGCTTAAAACTTGATGCCACCTTTCTAAGGAAAGATGAAGCGCAGAACTGAAGATATGAGAAAGGCCGAGAGTTTGTACAGAAAGCTGTATTCTTTACAGTCAGGTGATTCCCTCTTTTCTGCCCTGGACTTATTTTCTTGAGGAATGAAGCTTGTCTTGCACTCTCATTGTGCTCTGTGTTTACCTATATTATGTTATAGCATTATCCTGATGTCATCTATCTTTCCATCAATACCAGTAGACCAGTAGCTTCTCGAATGTTGGGACCATACGTTTTCAGTAATGTAGCCTCGGCACTAAAATTAGTGTTCAGAATTACATTCATTCATTGCTGATTGATTTGCTTAATGGATATTCTAAGCAGGAAATAAAGAGAAACTGAACAAGGTCACAATGAGGGGCTAATGATCTCCTAGAAATGTACTTGGGAAGTTGTCTAGAATAACTCTTAGGATTCTGATTGACAAGTTCTGATTGCAGAATGAGTCTTCATTGTTTTCCTTGTGATTAACCTCAGAGGTTGGAATAAAGTCAATGAAGACATAATCAGCTTGGGGTATGTGGCTGGGGTAAGGGTTATTTTCCTATCCAGGATGTTACTCTTCTCATATGAAAATAGAAGCAAAAACAGTATTAGGATTCAAATAGTGTGTTGGACTGATCAACACTATTCACTTAGAGAATGTTTTGATTATGTTTCCCAAACAAGGTAAAGTAGTTGAGCCAACTATTGTTAGATTCAGATTCCTTGCAGTAAAACTTGTTATAAAGGTTTGGGATCAATCTTTCCAAATTTTTAACACAGAGAGTACATTAATTTGCATCTTTATATGCTGGTTATATTATCTAATTACAATGTAAGTATGTATGTGTTTTGGTCAACCTGTATATAACCTGTTGGTGTGAAGATGGTATTAGAAGCTCAAAAGAAAATTTTACCAGGAACCAGATAAGAGATTGCTTGCCTTTGCTTGCTGTGGTAGGTTCTGCATGTACATGAGGTAATTTTTGTGGGTTGGGAATGATTGATTGTGAATAAATAAACTTAGCCCACAGCTGGGGCATTGTGTGACTTTTTAGAACTCATTTTGACCAGGCAAAATAGAATCTTCATCAAGTACCTCAACAAATGTGAGGGCAAATTGGAAAAACCGTACTCACAACTTACCTGGGCTTGAGGTGTGGAAGCAAATAGTATCCTTTGTTAAGCAAACAAACAAACAAACAAAGCTTTCTGAGTTCTGTAAAGTAAAATAAGATAGAGATTTATATATTAGTGCTCATTTTCCCCAAAATCAAGCCCGGGCTATTAGTTGACTTTTCTTAATGAGGATTAAATTAATGAGAGATGGATTTATTTCTGAAATAACTGGCTTTACTAGGATGAATAGAAATAGAGATAGAATGTGGAAACCGTAAAGGATCTGAACTTTGACCACCCCAAGAGCAGTGGGAGATGATACTCCATTAGTTCTTTATGAATCTATATTCCAGGAGCCAACAGTACTACTGTAACCTTCCTTCCTAAGGAGAGGGAAGATGAGGAATCCAACAGCCAAACCATCCTACAAGAACAGCCATTTAAACATGTGCCCTGAACCATATCCATCATGAGAAATATGGCCAGGCCTTAAGCAAGTACATGGAGATGGACTGAAGCAACTGGTGTCACGTCTATCTTTTATTTTGTTAACATTCCCAGTAAATGGGCCCATTTCCATTTATTTGAGTGACTAACATCAAGAGTGCTTCATTTTGTTGGAAGCATGCAAGTGGTCCAGGAAGGACTGAAATAGCTCTCTGAAGGTCACTGAAGCAAGGTCACTAGACTTGAGCAAATGGTCAATACTGAAACATTGGCTAAAACTGAGTAAATAAGTAAATATTTAGGGAGAAATATTAGCAATGGAAAATGTTGAATTTGCAGTGCTAATGAGATACCCAAGTGGGTATGTTCAGAAGGCAATGGAGAAAAAGATGTGAACATAGTGTTAGAAGTTTTTGCACCTGGATAATGCTAATAAAAATGTAATAATTCTGAACTCTTCTTTTCTCTTTAAACTCTAAACAGGTAACAAAAAACGTTATATCAGAATTTTATAATAATCATGCTACAACAAATTGCTTATAAAAATTTCGTTTAATGCTGAGATTTCAAAGGTGATACCCTTGTATAAACAGGTACACATTTGAAACAATAACTCAGGATTAGTCACTTCATCAAATTTCAAGGGATTGTTTGGCACACATATCTTTCAGACCAATTTTAATTTTTCTCTTGTTTTGCCACTGCTTGGTGCATTGCAGAAACTCATTTAAAAATAAATTAGTGAATATGATAATATACAAAACATCTGATTTTGTTCTCAAATTCTAAGCTTCTTCTAGTAGCAGCAGTAGATTGGATTTATACATAACTAAAAATAAATAGATTTCAAGACTGAGGAATTAAAATCAGAAGATTTAAATGATTTTTAATTATGTAGCATTGAGAAAACTGGTAAGTTAAAATTTCATAGGATTGTAGTAGTTTAAAAATTTAACAGAGGTTTTATATATATTTTTATCAATAAAAGACATCATGCTCAGTAGGTGAATCTCCTAGCCATCTGGTTGGTTCAAGTTGGTTGAGTTGTTAAAGTTGATATCTAGATACTCCTGCCTATGCTGGAAGGAGTTACAAGAATTTTTTTTCAGTTCTAACATTTTAGTTCATGTAACAATATTTCAAAATAATTTTCTTAGACATATGTTTTCCTTAACTGCTAAAGACATTCCTTAATACATATTTCCTAAAATGCCAATCCCAGTGAAATAATTTAGGGCTAAGGTAAACTTCAGAAGAACTAAAGGAAAGGCTGAGGGGAAGTTAATATGCTGTGTAAGATTTATTATTTTCTAATTACTCAGAAACATATTTTTCCCTTTGGCATGATTCTAAGTTGCAAAAATGTGAATTTTAAAAGAAAAAAATCTTGTATTTTCCAGCCTAAATTTTCAAAAACATGAATTATAGATAAAGCTACTGTATTAGTCTGTTCTTACGCTGCTATGAAGAAATGCCTGAGACTGGGTAATTTATAAAAGAAAGAGGTTTAATTGACTCACAGTTCTGCCCTGCTGGGGAGGCCTCAGGAAATTTATGATGATGGTGGAAGGTGAAGAAGAAGCAGGCACCTTCTTCCCAAGGCAGCAGGATGAAGTGAATACCAGCAGGGAAATGCCAGATGCTTACAAAACCGTCAGATCTCCTGAGACTCACTCGTTATCATGAAAACAGCATGGGGGAAACCATCCCCACGATCCAATTACCTCCACCTGGTCCTGTCCTTGATATGTAGGGATAATGGAGATTACAATTCAAGGTGAGATTTGGATGGGGACACAGACCCAAACTGTATCATTCTGCCCTTGGACCTCACAAATTTCACGTCCTCACATTTCAGAACACAACCATGCCCTTCCAACAGTCCCCCAAAGTCTTAACTCATTCCAGCATTAACCCAAAGTTCAAGTCCAAAGTCTCATCTGAGACAAAGCAAGACCCTTCCACCTATGAGCCTGTAAAATCAAAAGCAACTTAGTTACTTCCTAGATACAATGAGGATACAGGCATTGGGTAAATACACTCATTCCAAATGAGAGAGATTGGCCAAAATAAAGAGGCTACAGGACCCATGTAGGTCTGAAATCGTATAGGGCAGTCATTAAACCTTAAAGTTCCAAAATGATCTCCTTTGACTCCATGTCTCACATCCAAGTCATGCTGATGCAAGAGGTGGGCTCCTATGACCTTGGGCAGCTCTGCCCCTGTGACTTTTCAGGATACAGCCCCCTTCCCGGCTGCTTCCACAGGTTGGTGTTGAGTGTCTGCAGCTTTTCAGGTGCATGGCACAAGCTGTCGGCAGACATACCATTCTGGGGTTTGAGGGACAGTAGCCCTCTTCTCATATCTCCACTAGGCAGTGTCCCAGTGAAGACTCCTGTGGGGCTCCAACCTCACATTTCCTTTCTGCACTGCCCTAGCAGAGGTTGTCCATTAGGTTTCTCACCTTGCAGTAAACTGCTGCCTGGACATCCAGGTGTTTCCATACATCCTCTGAAATCTAGGAGGGGGTCCCCACACTTCAATTCTTGACTTCTGTGCACCCACATGCTCAACACATGGAAGCTGCCAGGGCTTGGGGCTTGTAGCCTCTGAAGCGATGGCCTAAGCTGTATGTTGATCCCTTTTAGCCACAGCTAGAATGTAGGGCACCAAGTCCTGAGACTGTGCAAGGCAGCAAGGCCCTGGAATTGGCCCATGAAACCATTTTTTTTCCTCCTAGGCATCTGGGCCTGTGATGGGAGGGGCTGCCATGAAGACTTCTGACATCCCTTGGAGACATTTTCCCATTGTCATGGTGATTAACATTTGGCTCATTCCTTATGCAAATTTCTGCGGTTGGCTTGAATTTCTCTTCGGAATTTTTTTTTTTCTTTTCTGTCTCATCCTCAGGCTGCAAATGTTCAAATGTTTCAAACTTTTATGCTCTGCTTCTCTTTTAAACAATTCCAAACAATATCTTTGTAAATGCATAAAACTGAATGCTTTTAAGAGCACCCAAGTCACATCTTAGAATGCCTTGCTGCTTAGAAATTTCTTTCACCAAATACTCTAATTCATCTCTCTCAAGTTCAAAATTCCACAGATCTCTATCTATAGAGAGCATAGACAAAATACCACCAGTCTCTTTGCTACAGCACAGGAAGAGTGAGCTTTACTCCAGTTTCCAACAAGTTCCTCATCCCCACCTGAGACCACCTCGGCCTGGACTTCATTGCCCATATCACTATCAGCACTGTGGTCAAAAGCTATGCCACAAGTCTCTATGAAGTTCCAAGTCTTCCCACATCTTCCTGTCTTCTGAGCCCTCCAAGTCTCTAAGGAGTTCCAAACTTTCCCACATTTTCCTGTCTTCTTCTGAGTCTTTCAAACTCTTCCAACCACTGCCTGTTACCCAATTCCAAAGTCTCTTCCCCATTTTCCAGTATCCTTATAGCAGTGTCCCACTCCCGGTACCAAATAACCGTATTTGGTACAAATAAATACCTGATACTGGGTAATTAATAAAGGAAATAGGTTTAATTGACTCACAATTCAGCACTGTTGGGGAGGCCTTCAGGAAACCTATAATAATGGTAGAAGGCAAAGGAGAAGCAGGCACCTTCTTCACAAGGCAGCAGGACGGAGTGCCAGCAGGGGAAATGCCAGATGCTTATGAAACCATGAGATCTCATGACACTCACTCATTATTGCAAGAACAGCATGAGGGAAACTGCCCCCATGATCCAATTACCTCCACCTGGTCCTGCCCTTGACATGAGGGAATAATGGGGATTACAAGTCAAGGTCAGATCTGGGTGTGGACACAGAGCCAAACCGTATCAGCTACAAAAGGAAAATTGTTTTGCATTTTGATTAGATAGAAACAGACTAATATTTATGTTTCAAACGTCACTATATTATATATTTATAACCAAGATTAAAATTCAGTTACTCCCTTCATTAAAAACATATCTTTTTTTTTTAAATAATAAATATCTGTAAAATGCTAGGCAACATGCAAAAGAAACATCCACACATGGCTTTTACTGTTGAATTGGGTGGTTAATTCCCAACTGAGTTGCATGACTCTTTCAATTAGCTTTAGTAAATACATATTTTCATCACTCTAGTTTGTAATGAGCTATAAACAAAAATGCCCAAATAAACAACACATTTTATTTTTCTTTTAAAATAACCAAAAATAGGAAACTTGATTTAGACAATAAGTATTACATATCATACATTAATAAAATATTATTCTATTTACTTGCTCATTTTCATGATTTATATAGGTTAATATATCATCTCAAACCTGCTAGCAAGAGAGGTGAATAATACACACTGACATAGCCAACTTATTTTAATGACATACAATTAATACATGAGAAGAGGCAGGTATCCCTATAAATACGCAATTGTATAAAAAGGGAATGATCCAAAAGTTGGTTTCATGAGAATTATCTTTCCTTTGGTATCATTATCATATGTCCTCACTTTATAAAATAAACCTGAAGAAGAGTATGGCTCAGAAACAACATCTTTAGATACTAAAAGAAAGCGGTACTAATGTCTGCTTACTACATCCTCATTAGGAACAATATGCAATCCTTAAATATCTGCATGACTTTCTTTCAGGAAATCCACCACTCCACATCGAATCCCAGCCTATTTGTAGTTGAGTGTTGGTTACAGGGGATAATCAAAGGGAGCATGGTGCTTTATCAATGTGTTCAATAAGTGACTTTTGATTAATAGTTTGGCGAAATGTCATCATTGGTACTAATAAAATGACAATAGTCTATTTATCGTCAATGGGTCAAAAATATCATGACAAATACAAAAAGTGGTAAATTATATTATTTTTAGAAAGCTTTTGTCATTCAAGGCAAAAATTGAACAGCAACCAGAGATAAGTCTTGTTACTATATATTTTAAAAGACAAGATAGCCATGACATTGGTTACTTGATGGAATAACATCTTATTTTTTTCATAACAGAACTAAGATCAGTATAGGTAAGTTTCATTTGCAGGTAATACTAGTATCTTTTCTTCTTCTTAGACTTTCGGAACTTTTGGCTACATTCGTTGCCTCTGTTGTTGTCTGTGCTACTATCACTATCGCTTGTTTGCTTTTGCCTCTTTCGTTTATTCATCTGATAGAAGTCAGAATCGCTTGGTTGTTGGTGCGTCCATTTATATGAGGTGGGTCCAGCCTCAAGATCTGGAACATGATTCAGTGAGGAAGACACGGATGCACTACCAGGAAATGGAGCTGTCATCTGATAAAGGTCAGAGTCACTTGGTTGTTGGTGAGTCCATTTATATGAGCTGGGTCCAGCCTCAAGATCTGGAACATGATTCAGTGAGGAAGACACCGATGCATTATTAGGAAGTGGAGCTGTCATCTCATAGTAAGGAAGCTGCAGCACTGGATTATACGCATGCCACTGCTGTGAAAACAAAAGACATTCATCTACCAAAGCAAATCCAAAGGATTAAGGAAAAAAGTTAACAGTTTACATGTATTATACGATAGCCATGAATAAACTAAACTGTGTTTTGCTATAAGAAAGACAGTGACCTCTCATAGTAGAAAGGTAGGTGTTTCATTAAAGGGTCAATATAAAGAGTTGAGGTTGTGTATAGCTCACTACAATACAGATTAGTGCTATCCAATGGAAATAGTTTTTTGTTTGTTTGTTTGTTTGTTTGTTTTGAGACAGGGTCTCACTTTGTTGCCCAGGCTGGAGTGCAGTGGCACAATCTTGGCTCACTGCAACCTCCACCTCCTGAGTTCAAGCAATTCTTCTGTCTCAGTCTCCCAAGAAGCTGGGACTACAGGCGCACACCACCACACCCAGCTAATTTTTGTATTTTTAGTGGAGACAGCATTTCACCATATTGGTCAGGCTGGTCTTGATCTCCCAACCTCAGGTGATCCACCCACCTCGGCCTCCTAAAGTGCTGGGATCACAGGCGTGAGCCACTGTGCCCAGCCCTCATGTAGTTTTAAATCTAATAACTGCAATACAAAAGTAAAAAGAAACAGGTGAAATTAAACAATGTATTTTATTATCCCAATATATCAATTTAAATGATATAATTTTAATATGTAAATGACAAAATTAATGAGATATTTTACTGTTTCTTCACATGAAGTCTTCAAAATATGAGGTATATTTTATACTTACGGCATATCTCAATCTGAATGCTAAATTTTTCTTGAAAATACCTGATCTGAATTTAGATTACATCAAATTTAGAGTTGAAAAAAATACACTCACATGCCCAAGTTGTTTCAAACATACCTAAAAGTTTTCTGAAAACTGAACCAAGTATCGGTTTTAAATTTGAATTTAAATTAATTAAAATTAAATAAAATTTTAAAAACTGAGCTTCCTAGGTGCATATCTGGCTAACTGCCCCCATACTGTACAGCATAGTTATTTATTGTTTAGATAGAGAGATACTTCCTTTAAAAACAAACAAGCTCTTAACTCAAATTTCTAACTATTCAAAGCAATTAAAGATTAATAGAGATACCATGAACTTGGGTCTCTCTCCTACCCCATCTCTACCAAAAGATACAAAATGCTCAGATGAAGACATTTAGAGTTTCAGATGAGAACTGATTGTTTACTAATGTTTTACCATAATTAAGAAAAGGTTTTTTTTTTTCTTTTTTTTTTTTACCAGAAGTTTAAAAGTATCATTTTACAGGAAAATTTCTTTCCATTTAAAAATTGAAGATGGATATTTAACAAATTTCAACCTCCCGTATACGCTGGGTATTTGCAAACATAACAGTATGTGAGTCAGAAGACCTGGGTTAGTTCTACACCTGCCACTAACAAGCTGAAAATCTTGGGACTGTTGATTAACCCTGGACTTCAATTTCTTATTCATAAGGAATTGAAAAAAATAAGTTCCCCTTTCACAATGAAGTCCATAATTAAGATTTCTGGGTCAAAATCAATTTTTGGTAGTCTCTGGAAATAATTTAGTTTACTCGACCAATTGAGAACCTTCATATAGTTTTGTCTTTAATTAAAAAGAGAAATTTACTTTCAAAATCCATGTCCTAAAGCAATCTATTTGGGACTGATGACATTACATAAAAATACTTCACTAAGTGAAATTATTCAAATTATTCAATTCTGCAAACATTTTTTTTTTCTTTTTTTTTTTTGAGACAGAGTCTTGCTCTATTGGCCAGGCTGGAGCACAATCTTGGCTCACTGCGACCTTCACCTTCTAGGTTCAAGCAATCATGTCTGAGCCTTCCGAGTAGCTGGGGTTACAGGTGTGCACCACCATACCTGGATACTTTTTTCTATTTTTATGATGGAGAGGGTTTCACTGTGTTGGCCAGGCTGGTCTTGACCTCTTGACCTCAACTGATCCTGCCCTGGCCTCCCAAAGTGCTGTGATTACAGGTGTGAACCACCACGTCTGGCCACTGCAAACGCCTTTCAAAATAGTCATTTACATTAGAACTCTCTACTCAAATTTCACTTGGACTGCAGTGTGTCGTCACTGCCATCCACCCCTTCTCTGTTGACACCGTGGCCATTTGCTAAGGCATTAGAAGTGAAATTTAGGATGATGGTGCTAGGGCAGGACAACACTGGAGGACAGTGCTGGGACATCTTGTGCCTTCATCCCAGTTTAGATTTGGGCACCATATGTTACAAATAGTCTTCATGTTCTTCATAGTTTGTATCATATTATATACTGAATAAAATACATATTAAGCTTACCATCTTCTGAAAGGGAAAATATTCTTGAGGTAAAGAAGTATTATGAATTGGTAAACACTGCATGGGAAAGGAAGATCTGCTCACCACCATTTCTTCATTCCTTTGACGACATGAAAGAAGAAGTAATAAAATCTTAAAATTCCTCTTACAAATGTCATTTTCTCTTAAGAAAAATGTAAGTTCTTCATAATTACAAAGACAGAGAAGGCAAGCTTATCGGACAGCATTCAGTTAAAGAGTAATTAATTACCTTAAACACATACACAAACAATCAGTTATTATTACTGATAACACAGTGACACAGCAATAAATCAATTACTAAATATTGAAGCCTTGATACTTAAGAGTCAAATCTGGCTTTCTGATAGAAAATTGCTGGACAGTATTCTATTTATATAAAGATGAATAACACTTAGATATTGAAAGAGCAAAGCAAGTTGTTAGTATTTACAAAGGGTACACTTCAATCTTTTCCAGATATAAAAAAAATTTAAGAAGCTAGAAATTTTCATTAGTTTTTAAAAAATGTAATTTAATTTTTTAAAATTTTACCTTAAGTTCTGGGATACATGCGCAGAACATACAGGTTTGTTACATAGGTATACGTGTGCCATGGTGGTTTGCTGCATCTAATGACCTGTCCTCTAAGTTCCCTCCCCTCACCCTCATTTATTTTTAAAGATACCTTTACTGTTTAACTATAAAAATTATGCTCTTTCCTAAACCGACTGCTAATGCTAACATGAACACATTTGCTGATGTCTTCCACACGTTAATTAATGAAACACCTAATTTAAAAACTGTACCAAAGTTTCATTTATACATTTATAAATGTTATATGTGCTTCTATGGAGAGGTTACAAATGCTAGCCAGATTCTATAGCTACTCTTAAATTGTCTACTTGTTAATTTTAATGCTAATATTAGTAATTCTTAGGATAGGAAGTGTACCATGAAGAAGGCTAAAATTAGCAGAGGAAGGTGGAGACAAAGATGAGTCAAGGAGAATGACAGGAAGCAGTCAGATGGCTAGGCAGAACCCCATTTACAAGTGGTGAGAGCTCTATTATAGAAGTCAGCAGAAGCAAAAACTCCATTAAGAAAAGAATTAGGGGTCTGTTGTTACAGGAGAGTAAACTGGGTAAGCACTGGGTCCTCTGAATTGCTGGTCAGAAGGTACCTGATAACCTTCAAAAAGAGCAGCTTCTATATAACAATGAGTTTGAGGCAAGAATGGGAAGAAAGGATGTGAAGGATGAAAGATTTTTCAGTAACAGAAAGAGAAAAATATAACAGCCTGTTAAGGAGAGAGTGCTCAGGAAGACCAGAACGCATGTGGGGAAGTGACGGCAAGGAACAAGATGAAAGGTAGAGCGAGGTTACCGAGTGGGGAAGATATGACTCAGTAGCAGAAGTGGTGATATTAGCACCATGATGAAAACAGCTGCAGATAAAACCACTATCTTTCCTCAGGGGATGCAAAGTTGTCTGCATAGAGGACCCACATGTAAATTCGGAAGTCTGATGGGCTGACATGTCTCCCCAAAATTTAAGTCCTAAACCCCAGCATTTCAGAATGTTACCTTATTTGGAAAAAGGGTCATTGCAGATATCATTAGTTAAGATGAGGTCATATTGGAACAGGATGGGTCCCTAATCCAGTATGAGTGGTGTCCTGATAAAAAGGGGAAATTTGAAGACAGACTGTTTTACTCCATTTTCTGTTGTTATAACACAATACCTGTTTGTTATAACAAACTGGTATTATATAACAAACAGGTACTCTGTTTGTTATGAAGAAAAGAGGTTTATTTTGGCTCGTGGTTCTTCAGGCTGCAGAGTCCAAGATCAGGTAGCTTCTGGTGAAGGTGGCTATGGCTAGCTTCCGGTGAGCTATACTATGTCAAAATATGGCAGAAGTCCTCACAGGCAGGAGGAAGGAGCTCACGAGAGATGGCCAAACTGGTTTTTACAACAGATCTACTTGTGATAACAGATCCATTTCCTCAATAACCAATTAATCCAATAATCCATGAATGAATTAAAATATACATGAGGGCAGAGCCTTCATGACCCAGTCACGTCCCAAAGGTCCCACGTCTCCACACTGTGGCACTGGGGACCAAAATGTCAACATGTGAACTTTTGAGGGACACATTCAAACTATAGTACAGATGCCCACAGGAAGAACGCCATGTGAAGATAAAGGTGATCTCTTGGTAATGCTTCTACAAGCTGAAAAACACCAACGACTGACATCAAACCACCAGAAGCTGAGGGAGAGGTATGACACAGATGATTTCTGATAGCTCTCATAAGGAAACAATGCTGCTGACACCTTTATCTTGGATGTCTGGTCTTCAGAACCATGAGACAATGAACAACTACTGCTCAAGTACTCCGTTTGTGGTACTTTGTTACAGCAACCCCAGCAAACGAATACAGGAAATATTCATAAAAGCAGAAGGTACAAGAAACAAGCAGCAGCATAAAAATCCATTTCCAAGGAAGAGCAAAGACTGGTAAAAAAGCACCACTTTTTTCTGCAAATCACTTTGGGGACATGATAACCCATTTTTTTATACTTTCTTTATAATATCAGAAATATTAGAAGAATAAAGTATTATTAATGAAATGTCATATCCAATATATACACATAACTCAGGTTGTCTACTCTAGAATTTGTGATGACTTAGGGTCAGTGTACCAATAATAATAGAGTTTTCCTGCTATATTCTAGTGCCCATCTAGTCTTTTCTCTTCCGTCTAAATCTTACCAATACCTTGTTCCTTTCTAACTCCTGAGGAAGACGAGATATCTTTTCCCACTTGGTACTAGTAGAAAAAAGAAGCTCTTACATTATATACGTGGCTCGACACATGGGTCTATATAGTGCTTCCCCCACCAAAGTAATAAATCCCCCTTTATGCTAACATTTGCGGAACGTTGTATGCTCAGTCTTTTAAGCACCTTGTGTTAATTATAAAATTCAATTCTCACAGTAACCTTTTCAAGTTTTATCCTCATTTTAGAGATGGGGAACAGAGTGGTAAAATAACATATCCAGTTCTTGTCTGAATTTGCATCTTGCCTCTGCTACTTTATTAACAGTGTTAACGGACTGTTAATAAACTGGTAATTGATGTTAATAAAGTGGCAGAGCCACCATGCAAATTCAGGCAATCCAATTTCACCACCTCCTTTCCTAACTTCTGATTTCACTGATGTAGAAAAGTTGGGGTGAATGAAGACGAGGGGCATACTGTTTTGTCTGGGGTGCAATACTGCTCTCTGAAAGGTAACCCTGCATATTTGACAGTCCCAAGGGGCCACTCTCCTACGTGCAGAGGGTTGATATAACAAAAAGGGATAGAAGGGTCAGCTATTGTTAGTTTACTTGAGAATATTCACTTCTGCTAAAGAAGACAAGAAAAAAAGCAGGATGGACGATATACATGTTTAATGTTTATCATAGACTGTAAACAAGCTAGCAGAGCAATACTTCTCTCTCTAGATATAATATCTATATAGAGATATGTAGATCTGTATCTCTACTCTGAATAGAGTATATCTATTCCTCTCCTCTATATATAGATATAGATATCTACATCATACATCTATATGATGTATCAGAACATAATATACCCTGACTTATTCTATCAGCCCATGTAAGTTAACCGGACAGTACCAGAGAGCATGATGAAGCCAGAAGAAGAAATGCAAAGAGAATGCAAAGAGAAGCACTTTCCCTTTGCAAGAATGCATTGTTTTTGTTATTCATATTTGTTTTTAGTATAGCAAGAGAAATTTAAAAACCAACAACTGATACATGAAAAAGCCTGAACCACTTAGAGAGGCTGCAGAAGTACTGCAGTCAGCAAGGGGAGGCTGATACAGCAGAGAGAAACAGGGCATGTGTTTATTAGTGTAACCACAACTCAGCTAGTTGGTCCTTCTGCCTGCTTGCACCTTTTCCTAAGTGTGCCAAGTTATCCAATATCTTTCTTCTTGCTTTTCATTGTTTTTAAAATGGATGTAATAAAAGGTATAATTTGAACATTTTCATTTAGTGTGGGAGCCTTTCAGTTTCATGACCTCTGGGATAGCTTGCCAGATACTGTACGTGGAGGCTACCATTGCATCAATAAATCAGGCTATACAAAATTCTAGAAGAGTTTGAAAATTAACACAGAGACGTTATTTCAAAGAGTAAAATAATTAATTGAATGGCTTAATGTCAGAAGGCTCAGTTTCAAAGCTAGGAATTTATCATCCTGTGACCTTAAGAATTGGTTAACTTTTGCAACTCCATTTACTCAAATGTAAAGCATAAATAACAGTATCTCTATGATCCATGATGAAACCTTGTATGTCTAAATGATTTAACAGCTATGAAAAGCATGTGGAAAACTATTAAAAAAAAACTACAAATATAAGTCTCTACCCCCTACTATTGAAAATATTAAGACCGAACTTTAAATGAAAATATTTTCTATCACTTTTCATGGGCTCAGAAAAACAGATATTCCTTAATTTTATCCTATGCCTAAAAAGTAAAGTTTTACAATAGCCCAAAATATATAAAAACTCCTCTTAGCATAAGAACATATTTGCTTCACCTTTAATGAGAAATATTTTTTAAATTACCTGTAGCTGTATGAATTTATCTTAACACAGCTCTCAAAACTTTGGTTAGCTGGTTCAGAAGAGTGAGAACTCCCTTTAAAAGAAACAGAGTAATAGGTTACTTCATGGTGCATTTTTTTTTTTTTTTTGAGTTCTAATATTAAACCATAAAATGACTCAAAATATTTTAGGACATAGTAGTGATTTAAAAATTCTGTACTCAGAGAAGATATATGCATATCTGACCTCTCAAATCATATTTACAAATTGTTTACAGTACTATGTATCAATGAATTAAAATCAAGCTTTGTCTAAATCAATGACTGTAAATAAGAATGACACTGACATTGGACTTTGTAAGATACATGATGGTTTGTTCTAGACACCTGTAAACTAAAAATGGCAAATAAACAAGTGTTATTTGTTTCCAGTGTACAAGGCAGGAGTTTAACCCTCATGGACAAAAGCCAATTCAACCTTATACATGATGTGACAGAACATAATATACCCTGGCCTATTCCACAGACATTAAAAAGTAATGGCAAAATCTCACTTACTTTTGCACCAACCTAATACCAGGCTGTGTAAGTTAACCAGAAAGTACCAGAGAGCATGATGCAACCATGTATTAAAAAAAAAAAAAAAGAAAGGAAGGAAGAAAAGAAGAAAAAAAATGCAAAAACATGCACTTTCGCTTTGCAATAAAGCATTGTTTTTGTTATTACTATTTGTTTGCTTTTAGTATAGCAAGAGGAATTTAAAAACCAACAAGTGATATAGATCAATAAGCCTGAACCACTTAGAGGAGGCTGCATACATTTTGCAAGAATTAACAGATGGCCTCTGTTAGTCTCCTGAAACATGAAAGGGCTGGAGTAATGTTATAACATTCTCTGGGCAGCTAAATCACGAATGATCTGTTCCTGACATGTGTGCAGGAGAAGTTGCTGAAGTCATTCATGTCAGGAAGTTTTTTCCACCACCAGGAAGGGTAACTCTACAGTTGCCTTTCGCCACTTTGCTCTTACAGGTGCTTAAAATCCTGGGCAACATGTATAGAAAGGTTTCCCCAGATGGACTAATGCCCCCTCTCTATTTTCCAAATAGTACGGATTCAATACCATACATTAGCAGTGACAAGATTAGTAAATATTCTTGCTATATAAATGCTACGGTTGTGTGACCCCAGTTCATTTAGATTTGATCAATTTATACGGACCAATAGCAACCATCATAGCTACATGCTGGCTGATACTAAAACGAATATCTTACATTTTATTTTTAGAAAAGATGCTATAGGTTTGTCAAGACGAATTAACTATATAACATTATGAATTAGACATGTGTTCTGAGAAAATTTAACAATGACCAGAAGGTACTTTTTTTTTTTTTTTTGGTCTTCCACTATATAGGAAACAAATTGCTTACACCTCTGAGAATAGTACCAACCACAAAACACTCTGAAGATTAATCAGTGACAGGACCTACCAAATCGATACTGCACGTTAATTGGTCTTCCATATAAACGAATTCCATTCAGCAAAGCTATGGCATAAGACACCGATTCTGGGTGTTTAAAGCAGACAAATCCAAAAGACTTCGGCTTTCCTTCTCTGTCTTTGCATATAGTCACTTTAGTTAGTGGCCCCGCCTATAAGAAACTTAAAAATTATTTTCTCATAAATCCAAAGATTTTTTCATACTCAAATAATTCAACTTTAGACTAAAGAAATGTGTTAGCAATATCTTTATGTGGCTCTGCTGATAATGTAGCTTTCGAATAATAAATATTGCACTTCCTTACACTTTCTTTGTATTTTCTGGCTCACTGGGGAAACATACATGGTGTTAAGAACAGGAAATTCTAGGTATTAGTTTCAAACTGTAAAAGAAATGGTAGACTATCCTTCTGTTAGGCTTAACAAACCAATTTAGAAAACACATAAATCTAAGATTAAAATAATACTTTGTCTCCATATATACTCACAGTGTTGAATTCAAAAATTAACTGAAATGAGAAATTCAATTTTGGTTGAGTTATCCTCAAAAAAGCTGGCAATGTTATATCATAGTTCAAATTTTCTGTCATGAAGATTACATATCTTTACAAGAATTAATAAATTTATTACGCATTTTGATTTGGAAACTCCACTGGTAAATTTCCAAAGGAAAAATGTTTAAATATGTTTAAGACTTTTAAGTATATTGCATTATTTGTAAGTGTGAGAAATTAGAGAGGCTCTAAATCTAACAACTGGAGATATTATTTCATGGTGTGTTATTAAAATGGAATAAAATATAAATTATATTCAGATTATGTTGATAGAAAAACCTATAATATGCAATGAAGATTTAAAAACACAGAGCCAAATATCATAGAAAATTGTTAATTACAACTAACAAAAAATTACATCACAGCCATGATAATGACGGGAGGAGGCACTTACAAACACAAAAACTGATTTAATGCTGAATGGTTCAGACTTTAACAACTGATTATTTTTCTCTGTAGAGTTGCATACATAAAAAATTGCTTTTACTCTAAAGAAAAATATTAATGATCATATTTAAAATAATTCCGTGTGTTAAGGTTTAGTCTTTTCCTTTCATTCTCTGTGCTCTCCTAGGGATTAACTTCCCTTCCCATCTGGCTTTAACGACCACCTCATCAACAAATCTACTTTTCCCGCTATGTCTCTTTCATGGAGACATCTCCTGGAGACATCTATGTTTTTGTACTTCAATCTCAACATATTTGAAACTGAATTCATTATATTTTCTCTAAATCTCAACTCTAATATTAAAAGTGTAATGATAATAAATCTGATTTTCTCATTTCCAAGTATAATCAGAAATTTGAAAGAAAACAGTAAAAGGATAAATATACTGTAATATAAACAAAACCAATAAAATTGGTGATTTTTATACTGATATTAAATAGATATAATTACTATGGGACAGAATATGCTTACGTGATTTGAATTTTGACATAAATTTAGATAATCCAAAGCATTTTTAAAGATAAAATTCAACATGAAGACTTATAGCAACAATCACATTATCTTATAGTATTTTTTAAACCACAGTGAAATACATAGTGTGATAGTTGTCAAGTTTTGCTGGGTGTTGGAATCCTAAAGTGGAAAAGAAACTCCACTTTGGCAATTCCTTTCAATATCTAGACAAAAATAAGAACGTAGGCTTCTTACCTGATCTATTAAATAAAATTTACATTTTGCTTAGGTGGAAGAAGGAAATTATAAAAAATGATAAGATAATACATAGTCTTGTGGATCCACACAACTGATATTGATCGAGTCCTGATTAACTAAAAATAATGGTTATTGGATAATGCAATCCCACCCCAGTCTTTCACTTTCCTTTTTTTTGAGGCTCAGAGTGAAAGAAGTCTTCTGGGGAAAAACAACTCTAAGTTTACTTTGTATTTCTTTCGGTTTTTGGTTTGTTTGTTTGTTTTTTTTAACTTAATATAGTAAGTTTTAAATGATACTGAATGAAAAAACTGACATGGATTAGAGTTGATAAAAAAGGAGACACATTTACAAAGATTAATTAAAAGGATGAACCTAAAAATCTTAAAATCAATAATATTTTTCAAATAATAAAAAAAAAATTAACGTCCAGGAAAGGAAACTGTATTCCTGGAAAGAACCCTCTCTACAAAATTGTATCTATAATCAAAAGAGGGTTGCTTTAGTTGTTTAGAGACAAAAGTCCTTTCACAACCAAATAACCCGTATGACCCATTCAATCCCGAAAATTTATTTCCGCAAATGACTCCCTCCGAACCTTCCCTTATTCTGATAGGAGGAAGTAAATATTGATTTCTCTTGATGTCAGTCTTATTACTAATTGTTTGGGTGAGGGAGAAAGGACAAGATGGAGGAAGGTGAACAAGAAGGCACAATCCATGTTGCTTCTGGGTTTTTCATCACCAACTTACCCCGCGTGGGAAAATGCAGATGAACTGAGCAGGGGCTGCGTGACCTCAATCTGAGGAAACCGAAACTTACCTGGCCACGCCTATGAAGACGCCCCTATCACACCCTTATCCCGCCCACTGCCCGCCCCCTTCCAGTACCAATGCATAAAAGGCCGCTGCCTGCAGGAGCCCGCCTGACTTCTTCAGCCGGGCATTGGTGGACCGGAGAACCTCACCCGAGAGTGTGTGCATATTTGCAATAAAGGGCTGCCGCTTATGTACTTTGGCCTCATGTTTAATTACTTAGCTCTCCTAAATTAAGTTACATTAAATTAAATTAAGACACTAATAACAGCAGTACCATTAGCAGTAGTAGCGGTAGCAAACAGTGAGTTATTATGGCTATCATGAGTATATGAGTGATAAATGAATATATAATGAGTGATAAATGAATATATCACTCATAAGTGAGTTAAAATGGCTATCAGCTGTAGCCATTTACCATTAGGCCATCTATTCCGACAGCCACATTATACTGCAGATCCTATTACTCTCTTTTGACATATAAGGAAACTGAGGCACTGAGGAATTCATTGACAGGCTCAGAGTCACACTGCTGACCTCAGAACTCGCACTCGGAACCACTTTTCTATGTCCCCTTCTCTTTTTATCTGTAATTTTAAGTTCTCCCTTTTAGGATTTGAAAGGGTGTCTCTTCAATTTGTATTCCCAGCACCCTCCTTAGTATTTGGTAATTCCCGATCATTACACGGTTAGGGGAATGGCTGAATGAGGGTATCTTTCTGGCAAGTGAGACCTAGCTGTATAGGACAATACGGTAAGTGAGCGTGTATACAGGACACAGCAGGCTTAATCCTAGAGGTACAAGGTCTCAAAGTTTCCGAAGGTCCTCTTGGCATGAATGAAAGGGCCTGGCCAGGGAATCAACTGATCACAGTCACGGTAAGTTGGCTGCAAATCGTCTCAAATCTCACTTCTCATGCTGGAATAAAAATACTCTCCGCATAAAAGGACTTGAAGGAAGAAGCAAGGTGTAAAAGGAAACATTATAAAAGCGACCCCTCTCCTTTTGCGGGATGTCAGCGTACTTACTACTTGACGAACAGTGACCAGGCGGTTTTCGGTTCTGCCTCAGCACACCCGAGGCCCAGGCAGTCTCTTGAAAGCCCTTAATCAGAAACTGGGGTTGAGGGAACCCCGTCCCTGCCCACCCCCAGGACTCTGCAGCGGGAATGGGCACGGGGGAACGCTCCATCACTTCACTCCCCAGACGCTCACCTGGAGACAGGTGCGCCAAAGCGAAACCAAATTAAAACCACTGCTCAGGATGGGGCGGAAGGGGGCCGGGCTCCGGGTGGTCCAGGTGCGCGCTACGCTTCCGGCCCGACGGGCTCCGCCCCTCCGCCGCCCCTTCCCGAAGGACGGTACCTGAAGGAACAGCTCGTACAGAATCTCTTCCCGAACTCGGGCCTCTAAATTCCCCACAAACACGGTCCTGTCGGCCTCCTCCTGAGCAGGGAACATCCTCCGGTCTCGGCCGTAGAATGAAGTAGGAGCTGAGACCCCGCCCCTTCTCCGGCATTACGGCTCCGCCTGGGTGAGGGGGCACGGCCGGCGCCGGGAGCGCGCGCCGGGGGCCAGGCGAGGCCTCAGGGCCACGCCCCCAGCGGACGTGGGGAACCGCCCACCGCACGGCTCCCTCGCCTGCCTTAGGGCTGGGTGGTGGGAGAGTGGGTGAGAGTAAGAAAGATGAATGCAGAAAGGGCCTTACCCTTTAGCTCGTGGGGTGGCTTCCTTTTTTTCTGGCATATTAATTGATTTTGGATTTATTCAGTCAACATTTTAAATACAATGACTGTAGAGATTATTTAAATTGTGATAACTTCATTGCAGAAGCTCCCAGGCGAATGCAGGGAGATTCATTTCTTTGTGTCCGAAGAATAAATGAACAAATCACGAAGATATTAAATTATAAATAATTTTTGAAAGAATCGATGTTTGCATGGATGTGGATACAACAGAAAACTAGAATTAAAGTTTATTTTCCTAGAAAGTGCTCCCTAGATGAGTTTTTGAAACTGGTCACAGAGGTTTTAAGTGAACTCCGAAAGGAACTTGAGAAAGCGAATACCAAGGGATATACTGGTGAGACTGAGCAAGCTTTGTGTCTAAGCCAGGGTTTTTGAGGATGGCAGCTGGGGCTGTGCTTTGTTTCAGGGTTATACTTTGTATATGGTGTACCAGGCTAGAGGCTTAGTTCTTTCTTGGGGATAATTTTGTTTTTAATAAAAGTCTTAAGAACAATAAAATTACAAGAAAGGAGAGAGAAACCTTAGAATCTCAGTACTTTGATAAATCAACTGTCAACTGTTAACTTGGCTTCCTTTCTGAAGCTACCATACGTCTACATAGGACCTTGAGATCATCCCAGGAATATCATATAGGTAATCAGAACATTATTTGACCTTTAGTTTCGCATTGTGATAAAATTTCATTTTGAATTGAGGAAGCATGCTTTTATCTGGTCGATGGACCAAAAAAAGTCATCTTTTCTAATGAAAAGGTACACATTTTAGGAAATCCTAATTTCTAATTGATCTCTGACATTACATAGTTTTATTGCTTTGAACAAGTGATTTCTCTTTGGAATTTGGATTCTGTTTCTTAAGGAATGGATTGGACTAAATATAGTTACTTCATTTAATAGGTATTTTCTGAATGCTTAATTCATGGAAAACAAAGGTAAATATAAAAATCTGACCTCCTAAAGCTTGTATTTTGGGAAAGACAGCCTTTCTACCCTCACAAATATAATATAAATGCTAGTAACTTCAGTAGTTCCCTTCAACTGATATAAGTCCTGTCTCCATTTTTTTTCCTTGTTCTTTGCTTATCATCAGTATAGTTGTGGTACAGTAAGAAGGAGTTAAGGAAACACTCGTATTGTAGGCAAATAAATATATGCTGATCGAATGAATGGATACTTGCAGGTCTCTGTTATGTGTAGACCTCTCGATTTATTTGTATTCATTTGCTTCATAAATCTTATCAAACCAACAGATTTCTTCCTTAAATTCACCTCAGACACTTCTTATATGGGAGCTGTATCTTCAGGTTTCACTTTAAACCATTGCATGCATATGAGTGTGTATGCTACAAACCTTTAACTACACTTGTAATTAATGTTCATATTATATTGTTCTATTGAAATTTGCATCCCTATTTGTCTACAAATATGCATAATTTTGGTGTTATAATATCCTCTTCTGGCTGTACATAAGTTTATAGTGCTTATAATTCTAGAGTACTTAGTTAATATTATGAACTCTGGAAGTCAGCTCCTGTAGTTAGCAATTTTTTCAGAATATGATCTCATATCATTTTTCTAATGTAAGCATACTGTGTTTCTTAACTCATATTGAATGCATGCATGGTAATAAATCTAGTAGTAGGTTAAAAATAATTCACTTCACTTTCAGTATTTACTGGACCATTAGTCATATATCAGGTTTTAATGGGTTAAATACATGTAACACTCTATAAAGAGCTAGCCTTTCTTCATTTATATCAGGATGTCTGATGTCCCTAACTGAATGAACACATAATAAATGAAAATATATGTATATGTACATGTATACCTCTATATGTCTATATATGTATAATTAGAGCTCCTGTATCTTCTTTTGCCCAGTCAACTTTTTTTTTTCTTTTATTTTGAGATGGAGTTTTGCTCTTGTCGCTCAGACTGGAGTGCAATGCTGCCATCTCAGCTCACTACAACCTCTGCCTCCCAGGTTCAAGTGATTCTCCTGCCTCAGCCTCCAAGTAGCTGTAATTACAGACAGATGTGTGCCACCATGTCCGGCTAATTTTTGTATTTTTACTGGAGACAGGGTTTCACCATGTTGGCCAGACTGGTCTCAAACTCCTGACCTCAGGTTATCTACCTGCCTTGGCCTCCCAAAGTGCTGGGATTACAGGCGTGAGCCACCGTGCCCAGCCTTGCCCAGGCAACTCTTACTCTCTTTTATAGTTAAGCCCAGGCAACATGTCCTGCAATGCTTCTCAGAACTCTGCCTTCCAAATTAGCTGGCCACTCCACTTGTGTGGTTCCATAGTTCCCTAGGTACACTTCTGTCATGTCCTTCTCACCGGGAACTAGTATAGAGTAAATATTTTTCAGTACCTAGGACAATCTCTGACACACCTGTGGGTGTATAATAAGTAGCTGTTGAAATAATTAAGATTAAATAAATGAATGTCTTTACTTTGTATCCCCAACAACAAAGTCTGTGCCTGGAAATCAATAGGTACTTAATAAAAGCATAAATGAATGAACAACTGAAATGGAACAAAGAATGAACAAATGAATGAACAACTGAAATGGAAGGAAGGAAGGAAGGGAGGGAGGGAAGGAAGTCGGCCAATTACTATTAAGGGATTTTATTGGATGCTTTTTTAAATTGAACTCATTTTTGTCTTCACTTTTTTAAACCCTTATTTTGTCTTTATTCTGATTTTTTCCTAACCATATTTTTGTCAAGTAAATACACTTTTTAAATTGTTTTACATGTATTAGATGTTTATTGTAAATAAATATTTTTAAAATTTAAGGAAATAAAGTAACAATTACTGACAAATTTATCATGCAGAGATAACTATTTCAGAGGAAAACCTTCCAGACTTTGAAATATATATCACACTTTAGGAAAATAAACCATGCTATACAATACTGTTTTTCAGCTTGCCCTCTGCCCTCTAAAACTGGAATGAAGGCCTTTTACACCAATAAATACTGATCTGTCTGTATCATTAGTTTTAATCCATAGTAGATACCTAATTAGACTAATCTCTCATTGTTAGATTTTATATTGCTTTCATTTTTTGACTGTTATTGGAATGGTGAGATGCACGTCTTTGCTCATATATTTGTGCACATGTGGGCCATTTGCCACATATAAGGACCTTGGATGTGTCTGTAGGAAAGTGTCTTGGATTTCTGTAGGAAGTATCTTTGATACTTAATTGCTGAATCAAAGGGTAAGACTGTTAAATATTTTGACACACTGACAAATTAATAAAAGGTTGTGACAAAATATATTGTGATAAACAGTGATTTTCCATCTCAATAAACACTAATTAACTTACTTGTAAAGTGCTTGAAGAAGGCCTGGTGCATAGGACTCAATAAATTTTAAATCTTCATCATCATCATCATGAACATCCCCTTTGAGTTAATGTGTATTGTAAGTGTGTATGTAAGCTACTTACAATCATTTTTTATATCCAAGGAGGACTGAACAAGTGCTTAAATAGATTATGTCTTACTAAACTATTGGCATTTTGTAACTTTGTCATCCCCCAATATTTTCCTATTTAATGCAATAAACGTTAATAACCTCATCTTTCTCATATTAGCAGTATGTAAAATACATGATAATGAAGAAGCGTAATTTTAAATTTTAAAACTCTGTATTATACTGCCTGATACGCCAGTATTTTTCAGTATGAACTCTTTAGAATTGTAAAGATGAAAGTAAATGTGCAAGACTCATAATGCTGCATCGAAAGCACAAAGAAAAAAGGAAATTATAAGTGACGGAGGAAAGATTTGTATTTTAATTTATTAAGTAAAACTTGTTAGGAAAAATTTGTTTTAGGAGGTACGACACGTTATCTTTCTTCCCATATTCTGAAATGATGTGGCTTATTTACATCTTTGTTAGAGAGGTGCAACTCTTACAGCTAAGTGCTGTGGAAGGACCTAGGTTAGTTTTGGTCTCCAAACAAATTGTAGTGGTGGTATTGTTTTAAAAATGGAAATCTTGTGTAAAACACCAAGAGGTCAAACGGTTCAAAATAATGATGGAATTTCCTCAGCAGTTAAATTTTTGTGATTTTTTTTAAAACTAATACCTCATTTTGTTTGTGAATTTTCTCAAATACTTCCCCAGACCTCAGATTAGTTTATGCAGATTTATGACATATAAAAAACACTTCTGTTCTTACTGTGCTTTTGGAGCTTTAGAGAAACTTGAATTTTTGAAAAATGAATTTAATTTTTAAACTTGTAATTTACATACTTAGAACAACTCCCAATTTTTCTTGCTTACTGAAAGTCCATTGCTGGTAAGAAAAGAAGATAATTATGAAAACATGTAAAAAGAAAGTGCACGCTAATTTTAAAATGGTCATCATATTAAAGACTTTTTTTAATATAATTTTCGCCTTTTAGCCTCAAGTGATGAGCCAAAATTTTGAATTTTAAAATAGCCTCTGCTTTGGGGATGTAAAATAACATAAATATGAAAAGCTCATATTTTATACTTGACAGAGCTTGATGGATATGGATTTCATTATTGATTTATGGTATATAAAGATATCTTAGTTTGTAATCAAAGTGAATATAAACCACAACTTTTTCTGACTCTTTCCATTTCTAGCATTTTCTAACATCACATTTGCATATTTTTCCTGACCGCTTCTGAAATCCTGAGGTTAAAAGGATACAGAAAGATGTAATTAGATTTATCATTCCCTTAAATTCAACTTGTGTAGCTGCAGGTTTGTTTGTGACTTATTACAGAGTCTGTAACTTAAAAATCCTTCCCACAACCACAAGCTAAAATGGGAGAAAACAAACTACCTCACCTTTTCAACCAAGAGGGAGGAGCAAAAATCAGTGAACTTTTACAGTAGAACCTGCCAGCCTGTGACGATCCTACCAAAAAGAAACCTCAGTGAGTTACGGAATTTCTTTTTTGGTGAATTGAGTGCTGCTTTTGCTTTTCTCAGATTCCAAATGAGAGTATACATTTTTCTTTGTTTGATGTGCTGGGTAAAGTCTGGTAAGATATTAATAATTTGATTTATCTTTAAAAATTGCATATAAAATAGTGTGGTCTATATTCTGGGATAAAGAATGTTATGATATAATGGGATAAAAATATGCTATGATTATTGGTACTAATTATAACAAACATTACTATCAAGAAAACTTCTGTGTGTGTGTGTACATGTGTTTGTTTAATAAGTTGACATTTTGCATTTTATTTACTTGCCAGATAATTAGTAACTAGAAAACCATTTTTTTTAAAAAAAGATGTAACTAGAGAATAAATAGAAATACTCAAGAGAAAAAAAATTCAGTAATGGAGAAATTAATTCGGTATTTAAAATTATGCCTTAAATATCTTGTTTCAATTTTATTTGTTTAACTAGCTCTATTTTTGAAGAAAATTCTTACTTGGATAAATTATTGATTGCAAAACAAAATAACCATATACTACAACTTTTGCTCTCATTCGGTATGACAAAAAACAAAGCTGTTTTATGGTAATGAAGTAGAGCTTTATTCTGGTTTATTGGTGTATAGTAATAAAGTTTATCGATATTAAGACTATCATTTTCTACTCTATGATAAAGTAGAATTAGTTGTTCAACTTGGTAATTTGTTCTGCTTTATGGTAATAACAGTGACAAATTTAAAATTCAACATGAATAGTTTTCCATAGGGGTTTTATGAGAGCAGATTATTTCTTTTATGTTTTAAATTTATTTGAAATTTGTTAATGCATACTTGAATAACTTTAAGAATTAACTAGAAATTAATGTTATTTCTTATGTTTTTAATTGGCTATTTGAGATAACCATAAATTCTGGAAATGTTTGAATTTTATATTTAAATATAGAATCTAAATAATACTGATATGCAGTTTATAATTTATATTATTACTCTGAAGTTTCTTGATAGGGATTTTATGTTATTATAATGTATAATAGTGGCATCTTAGGTTGAAAGCCAGAGAAATTTGAAGTCTAGGCCCCTAATCTTATGTGTCATTTTTAATACAGTTGTAAACATTTGAATATCATAGTTTACATTAAAAACTTATTTGGCAGACTTTATGATATTATTGTTTTGATTAGTATTTAGTCAGTTGCCTACATTTTCAGTTGGGAAAATTCAAACATAATTGCTTTGTATGTTTCTGTCTGCTAATTCTTGTATAATGGTGATTAAAATACAATAGTAGAACTTTTAGATATTAACAGTAGTAAATAGAAAATAAGTGATTTAAAAAGTTTACTGATCCTCAAATTCATTTTTAACTCATGTAGACTCTATGCTTTCTCTCATTTTCCTTGAATCTCTACTTCATTAAAAAATTTTGTTGATTTTCAGTAGTTTATTTCATACAAGTGTGTTTTATTTATTACACATGCTCCTTTCTTCTCCACTAGAGATTCTGATTTTCATGTTTGTCAACATGAAAATCATTGATTACATCTGCCTTTAATAAAGAAATGACATTCCGAAAAGCAAATTAGTCAGGTGTTTTTAAAAATTGTAAGTAGAATAAAATGGGAGAGGAGAGATAGGTCAAAAAACTTTATACAAATATACAGTACATCCGTGTATCTACATATTCAAATTATATGCACATATGCATATTTATTCTTCGTACAGTTGCCAACTTATTATAACTATTTACATTGAAATTTTTGTTGTTGCTATTATTATATTGCAAGGGTCAGAAATTCTTTTTTTCTTTGGACAGGGTCTCATTCTGTCACCCAGGCTGGAATATAGTGTGAAGGTCCTGTCTCACTGCAGCCTTGACCTCCTAGTTTCAAGCAATCCTCTGACTTCAGCCTCCAGGATAGCCAGGGCTACAGGCACACACCACCACGCCTGGCTAATTTTGTAATTTTTGGAGAGACAGTGTTTCGCTATATTACCCAGGCTGGTCTCCAACTCTTGGGCTCAAGTGATCTGCCCGTCTCAGCCTCCCAAAGTGTTGGGATTATAGGCATGAGCCACTGAGCCGGCCAGGAAATATTTTTGTAAATGACCAGATAGTAAATATTTTAGGTTTTGTGGGCCATACAGTCTCTTTTGCATCTACTCAGCTTTGTCACCAAAGCAAGAAAGCAGCAGTAGATAATGCATAACCAAGTAAATGTGCATGTGTGCTAATACAACTTTATTTATGGACACTCACATTTGAATTTGTTGTAACTTTCATGTCACCAAATATTATAATTTTGATTTTCTCCCAGCCATTTAAACATGTGAAGCACATTCTTAGCTTGTCAACCAGACCTGACCACAGGACACAGTTTCCCACTCCTGTGTGCTTTGAAAGAGATGTTAAAAATAGATTAATTCAGGTTTCTCATTTCACAGTGGAGGAAAGTGAAATACAGAATAAAATGGAGTTATTTTTGTAAAGTCACACAACTTGGAGTATGTGGTAAAAATGCAAATTCTTATCCATAGGCCGGAGGTGAAGCCCAAGATTAGCAATTCTACTAAGCGCTCAGGTGATGTCCATGGGTACGCAGACCACCTTGGAGTTATAAGGGTAGAGGAAGTTATAGCACCTTAGAAGCCTGTGTGTAGGGCAGTAATCTTTCCAGAACCCATGGGATCCTGAGCTGACTGCCTCAACAAAATCATTATTTTTCTCTAAATTGTGTCAGTATTTTTCTGATATGATCCATGATTAATTTTTCTTGACTTACTAAAATCAGATGCCCTCAAGGAATTTTAATTTATTGTACCAAAATCTCTTTAAACAAGGATCATGTGAAAGAACATGAAATTTGGAACTAAAAGACCCAGTTTCATGTCCTGGTGGCATGTTATCTTGTGCCAAGTAATTTAACCTCTATGAACCTGTTTCCTCATTTCTAGATGCAGTTAATACCCGTAATACTATCTTACTCTATCGTGAAGCTCAAAGAAGGTAACATGAATGTTGATTTGGTCACATAGAAAGCAATATAAATTAGGTTAGAATAATCCACTGTGTTTTCTTCCGTGTTCATTTTCTCTTTAATTCTTTTAGATAATTTCCAGATATAAGACTCCTCCATGTGTGGTTCATGAACTACCATATGAGAATTCTCTGAGTTACCCACTTAAAGAGTGCCAATATGTCTACCAAATCAGAATTTCTGGAGATGGCCCCAGGAAATTACATTCTGAAAATTCTGATGTTCCCAGTCATTTTTTTTAACATCCGTTTTTAAAATCGTTCTGGAGAATTCCATAAAGACGTGTTAGACATCCTACTTTATTTTGCTTGTGTAGTCCGATTCATTTTCAACAGCTTGCCTAACATTTGCATAAATGAGTTGCTGACTGAATATCTTGTTTTTTTCATTAAAAATTAATCGACGTAGTTGTGGCCTATTATTTCTAGAGTACATAGTAATATTTTGATAGATATAATGCATAGGGATCATATCCAAGTAATTAGTGTATTGATGTCTCACACAGTTATTTCTTTGTGTTGGGAACACTCAGTATCCTCCTAGCTCTTTGAAACTATGTATAATTGTTAACTAGAGTCATTCTACGTGATGTAGAACACTAGAACTTATTTCTCCTATCTAACTATAATTTTGCATTCTTTCTAAATGTGTGTTTTTGATTGGTTCACAACTACATAGTTAATGATATATTTGCCTTTTATTTTGCTTTCTGCCACTAGCATTCAGGGATTTTAACGTTTTAACTACAGTGTTGTGTCTTAACTGGCTCTGTGGCCATAGAAGCCACTGTCTTTGTAGCAAAAAGTGGGTCAATTGTTTCGTACTTGGCATTCTGCTGGCCCAAAAGGGTCTTCAGTCTTATTACAGATGAATAAACAAAGAGCTAGTGAACTTCTGATAGGGTCTTATTTATGTTACTCAAATGTTTACATAATAACTTGTGCCAAAAATATAGTGCTCATGCTTTTCAGTTGTCACCCAGAAATGTCCTGTGGCTTCTAGTTGTGTGCCTGAGATCATTTAATCTCTTTTAACTTCACTTTCTTCATATATAAAATGAAGAAAAGAATAGGAAATATAAAACAACACTGGACTTGCCATGAAGTGATAGCTAAATATAAACTATTATCATATGGTTAATATTGTTGTTGTTCACAAATCCATGTTTTTCCAGAAATGAGGAAAGAGATGGAAGGAGGTTTTCATGTAGGATTTTTGGGATGAGAATGGGGGTTTAGATTATCAGAAAAAAAGGGTTAAATCTTTCTAAGATGTATAAGGATTGTAGCTTTTTATGACTAAGTTTTAAGGCTCTCTGTTCTTGAGTCAGCAAAACTAGTGGTTTTTTGTTCATTTTGATTACAAACTAAATTGTCTTTATACACCATAAAATCAATAATGAAAACACTGAAAATTGCAAGACAAACTTGTCTCAGCAGCTTGCCCAGCATGAAAAAGCATTTGAAATCAAACAATGTTGCAGTAACAGGAGACCATTTCTTTCAACTCCTTCCATTTAAACATGAGGAAACTGAGGCTCAGAGATGAGAGGTAAAATAACTTGCTCAGAGTCACAAGAGATGTTTGAGAGAGGCTAAAGGTACTTGAGTCAGCTGTTCACGTGCAGGGCACTATGCCTGCCTCTGGACTGTCTGTTTTAATCTCCTTGCTCTCAATTTCACAGGCATTGTAACTGTAATGGAAATATGTTTCAGAGAGAATGCTGGACAACCTACAATGATTATTTATAACTTCCCCATGTGTCTTTGGTATTTTTAACATTTTTGCTGCTTCTATAATTTGAAACCTAACAAGATTTTCAGTATTACTTCTCAGCTTACCTCTCTGTCGAGGTTACTGCTAGAGTCATTATCTTCCTACATCTTTGGAAATAAAGTACTATATTGTGTACCTGCTAGTGAATTTTGAATCACAATAGAGTTACTTAGTTTATTTCTCAGATCCTCAATTTGTTAATTTTTCAAACAGGTACAAAAATTAATACAAATCTTTCTGTTTTAGATAGATTCAGTTTTTTGCTGATACCATTCATTTTGGCAATTTTTATTTTTAATTAACTGAAGTCTATTAAATCTATTTTCTCTCATTAAAAAACTAAGAAATGAATATTTTAGATATAGAAAACTAAAAAATATTAAAATAGAGACAATAGAAATCACACAGAGCAATACAGATAGAGAACACAATTTAATCAGCATCACTGCAAACTACATTTGTGTTGGTTAATATCTTACCCAATAAATATGTATGTGTGTGTGTGGGGGTGTATGTGCACAAATATATGCATGTGTTTACAGTGTATTATATATATGATATATCATGGATGAAATGAGTATCATATAAATATGGGCTGTATATATAGAAATAGATATTCATATGGTTAGTGTATATGGTTTTCATTATCTTCTTATTGTATTTCTTTTTACATAATACATGTTTTCTGATGTTATCCTTAGTTTTCAGAAACATAATTTCTTAAATGCTGTATAGTCCCCATCTTAGAAATACATGATAATTTATTTTTCCAGTCTCTAATTTCCATGGATTTAATTGAATGCTAAATATTCTGTATTGAAATGTTGCGATAGACATTGATGTTAGTAGTCAATGAGTATAAAGGTAAAAATGATACGGTAATTTTATTTTAATTAAAATTTATTGATTTTTTTAAGGAGACTAAGCATATGTTAATATATTTATGAGCTCTCTGAACATTTTTAGAAAATGTTGGTTTATATCCCTCACCTGGTGTTCAACTATAGTATTCTTTTTCTTTTTTCTCATTTACAGTTTTGTATATATATGTTAGTTCCTTTCCTACCTTATAATGAAAACACTTCCATAGTTCGTTTTTTGTCTTTTGTCTAGTTTATAGTGTTTCTTTATGTACAGATGTTTTAAATGTATGTGCTATGAAACCTGTTGGCTTCATGATTTCTTCCTTTGTTTTTATGCTGAAAAATTATTCTTCAATCTGAGATCATATATATGTTAACTTATCCTTCTTCTAGTTTGTATAATTTTACTTTTACATGGACTACTTTAATATAACTAGAATCAAATAATTATCCTAACATTTTTATTTAAAAATCCATCACCTTTGACTGCTTTTAATTGCCATAATTATTTTAGCTAAAATGGTGTATTTCTGGGTGTCCCAATTCTATTTCATTAAACTGTCTATCAATTTTTGGTTCTGTTTCACAGGCCTCTTTTTAATGGGTTTATTATGTAAACATAATTTTAATCATGGTCCTATTATCTTCAAAATATCATTTATTTTTCTTATACACTTTCTGCCTCTCCTTATAGTATTGAGATGTTATTTTAGAATTGCACTGCACATATACATTAATTTGAGCAGAATTTACTTCATGATATTAATGCTTATATTCAATCATGATGTATTTCAGTACTGTATTTTTAAAAATTTATTTTTTCATTTTTTCCTTTTTTTCTTTTCCTCTTCTTTCTGTTTTCTTTTCCTTCTTTTCTCTCTCTCCTCCCCAATCTTTTCACATCTTTTTTTAAAAAAAACTAGTTAATTTGCAAATCATAGGAACCTAGTTTAAACCAGTTTAAACCCACTCACCCTTCAAAAAATAGGAATTTATTATATCGTATAACTGAAAAATTTTGAATTAAATACCACTAAATGTATTTATACCACTGCACGTATTAAGCCTAGCATCCATTAGCTATTCTTCCTGGTGCTGTCGCTCCCCCAACCCCCAGGAACGGGGCCCAGTGTGTGTTGTTCTCCCCTGTGTGTCCATGTGATCTCAGTGTTTAGCTCCCACTTAAAAGTGAGAACATGTGGCATTTGGTTTTCTGTTTCTGTCTTAATTTGCTAAGGATAATGGCCTTTAGCTCCATTCATGTCCCTGCGAAGGCTATGATCTCATTCATTTTTAAGGCTGCATAGTATTCCATGGTATATGTGTACCACATTTTCTTTATCCAGTCTATCACTGATGGGCATTTAGGTTGATTCAATGTCTTTGCAACTGTGAATAGTGCTGCAGTGAACATGTGTTTTTTTTTAATAGAATGATCTTTGGGTATATACCCAGTAATCAGTTTGCTAAGCTGAATAGTTGTTCTGTTTTTTAGCTCTTTGAGGAATTGCCACACTGTCTTCCACAATGGTTGAACTAATTTATGCTCCCACTGACAGCGTATAAGTATTCCTTTTTCCCCTTGTCAGTGTCTGTTATTTTTTTGACTTTTTAACAGCCATTCTGAATGGTGTGAGATGATATGTCATTCGGTTTTGATTGACATTTATCTACTCATCAGCGCTGTTGAGTTTTTTTTTTTCATGTAATTGTTAGCCATATGTATGTCTCCTTTTGAAAAGTGCTCATGTCATTTGCCCACTTTTTAATGGAGTTGTTAGTTTTTATTATTGTAAATTTGTTTAAGTTCCTTATAGATTCTGGATATTAGACCTTTGTCAGATACATAGTTTGCAGAAATTTTCTCCCATTCTGTAGGTTGTTTAGTCTGTTGATAGTTACTTTTGCTGTGCAGAAGCTCTTTAGTTTAATTAGATCCCACTTGTTAATTTTTGTTTTAGTTGCAGTTGCCTTTGGTGTATTTGTCATGAAATCTGAGTGGCATTGCCTAAGTTGTCTTTCAGGGTTTTTGTAGTGTTAGGTTTTACATTTTATGTTTTTAATCCCTCTTCAGTTAATTTTTGTATATGATGTAAGGAAGGAGTCCAGTTTCAATCTTCTTTATAAGGCTAATCAGTTATCCCAGCACCACTTATTCAATAGGGAATCCTTTCCCATCGTTTTTGGCAGGTTTGTTGAAGATCAGATAGTTGTAGGTGTCCAGCATTATGTCTGGGTTCTCTACTCTGTTCCATTGTTTTATGTGTCTGTTTTTGTATTAGGATCATGCTGGTTTGGTTACTGTAGCCCTGTAGTATAGTTTGAAGTCAGGTAGTGTGATGCCTCCAGCTTTGTTCTTTGTGCTTAGGATTGCCTTGGCTATTTGGGCCCTTTTTGGGTTCCATGTGAATATTAAAATAGTTTTTTTCTTGTTCTGTGAGTAATCTCAATGATAGCTTAATAGTAATAGCATTGAATCTATAAATTGCTTTGGACAGTATTATCATTTTAATGATACTGATTCTTTCTATCCGTAAGCAAGGTATTTTTCTCTGTTTTTTGTGTGTGTCATCTCTGATTTATCTGAGCAGTGTTTTGTTGTTCTCCTAGTAGAGATCTTTCACTACCCTAGTTAGATGTATTCCTAGATATTTTATTCTTTTTGTGGCAATTGTGAATGAGAGTTAATTCCTGATTTGGCTCAAGGCTTGACTTTGTAATACTAGTGATTTTTGCATATTGATTGTGTATCCTGAGACTTTGCTGAAGTTCTTCTTTATCAATTTAAGAGGCATTTGGGCAGAGACTATACAGTTTTCTAGAAATAGGATCATGTTGTCTGCAAACAGCAGTAGTTCGACTTCCTCTCTCCCTATTTGGATGCCTTTTATTTCTTTCAAATTTTGCCTGATTGCCTGGGTCAGGACTTCCAATACTATGTTGAATAGGAATAGTGAGAAAGGATATCCTTTTCTTGGCTGTTTTCAAGAGGAATGCTTTCAGCTTTTATCCATTTGTATGATGTTGGCTGTGGGTTTGTCATATATGGCTCTTATTATCTTGAGGCATGTTCCTTCAATACATAGTTTATTGAGAGTTTTTAGCATGGAGCAATGTTGAATTTTATTGAAGGCCTTTTCTGCATCTATTGAGATAATCATGTAGTTTTTGTCTTTAGTTCTGTTTATGTGATTAATCACATTTATTGATTTGTGTGTGTTGAACCAACCTTGCATCCCAGGGATGAAGCCTACTTGATCATGGTGGATAAGCTTGTTGATGTGCTACTGGATTCGGTTTGCCAGTATTTTATTGAGAATTTTTGCATTGATACTCATCGAGGATATTGGCCTGAAATTTTTTGTGTTGTTGTTAAATCTCTGCCAGATTTTGGTATCAAGATGATGATGGCCTCATAGAATGAGTTAGTGAGGAGTCCCTCCTCCTCATTTTTTCAGGAATAGTTTCAGTAGGAATGGTACCAATTCTTTGTACATCTAGTAGAATTCATCTGTGAATGCATCTGGTCCCAGGATTTTTCCAGGTTGTTTTCTTTTTTTGGTTGGTAGGCTGTTTATTACTTTCTAAATTTCAGAGCTCGTCATTGGTATGTTCAGGGATACCAGTTCTTCCTGGCGTCTGTCTTGGGAGGATGTATTTGTCCAGGAATTTATCAATTTCTTTTAGATTTTCTGGTTAATATGCATAGAAGTGTCCATAATATTCTCTGATGATTGTGTTTCTGTGGGTTAAGTAGTAATATCACCCTTATTGTTACTGATTCTGTTTATTTGACTCTTCTTTTCTTCTTTATTAGTCTAGCCAGCAGTCTCTTTATGGTATTATTTTTTTCCAGAAAACCATCTCCTTGATTCATTGATCTCTTGAATAGTATTTCATTTCTCAGTCTCCTTCAGTTCAGCTCTGATTTTGGTTATTTGTTGTCTTCTGCTAGTTTGTAATTTGTTTGCTCATGGTTCCCTAGTTCTTTTAGTTGTGATGTTAGATTGTTAACTTGAGATCTTTCTAACTTTTTGATGTGATCATTTAGTGTTATCAATTTCTCTCTTATCACTGCCCTAGCTGTGTCCCAAAGATTCTGGTGTGTTATATCTTTTTTCTCATTAGTTTCAAATAATTTCTCGAGATGTTAATTTTACCCAGGATTCACTTAGGAGTAGGTTATTTCTATTTCATGTAATTGTATCATTTTAAGTGAATTTCTTAGTCTTAATTTCTAATTTGATTACACTGTGGTATGAGAGACTTTTTGTTATGATTTCATTTCTTTTGCTTAGCTGAGGAGTGTTTTACTTTCAATTGTATGTCTGATTTTAGAGTATTTGCCATGTGGCCTTGAGAAAAATGTATATTCTATTGTTTTATGTGGAGCTATCAGGTCCATTTGATCCAGTGCTGAGTGCTGGTACTGGATATCTTTATTAATTTTCTATCTCAGTAATGTATCTCATATTGTCAGTGGGTTGTTGAAGTCTCCCATTATTATTGTATGGGATTCTAAGTCCCTTTGAAGGTCTCTGAGAAAGAGCATGCTTTACAAACCTGGGTGCTCCTGTGTTGGGTACATACATATTTAGGGCGGGTAGATTTTCTTGTTGAATGGAACTCTCTATGATTATGTAATGTCTTTGTCTTTTTTGATCTTTGTTGATTTAAAATCTGTTTTGTCAGAAACTAGAATTGCAACCCCGTTTTGTTTTTTTTTTTTCTGTTTTATATTTGCTTGGTAGATTCTTCTCCACCCCTTTATTTTGAACCCATGTTTGTCACTGTATGTGAGATGGGTTTTTTGAAGACAGCATACAAATGGGTCTTGGCACTTTATCCAGTTTGTCACCCTGTGTCTTTTAATTGAGGCATTTAACCCATTGACATGTAAGGTTAGTATTGATATATGTGGATTTGATCCTGTCATCATGATATTAGCTTGTTACTTTGCAGACTTGTTTATGTGGTTGCTTGATAGTGTCAGTGGTCTGTGTACTTCAGTATATTTTTGTAATGGCTGGTAATGATCTTTTCTTTCCCTATCTAGTGCTTTATTCCAGAGCTCTGGTAAGGCAGGTCTGGTGGTAACAAATTCCCTCAGCATTTGCTTGTCTGAAAAAGATCTTATATCTCTTTTGCTTATGAAGCTTAGTTTGCCCAGATATGAAATTCTAGCCTGGAATTTCTTTTCTTTAAGAATCTTGAATATTGGCTCCTAATCTCTTCTGGCTTGTAGGGTTTCAGCTGAAAGGTCTTCTGTTAGTCTGATGGCTCCCCTTTGTAGATGACCTGGTTTTTCTCTCTCACTGCCTTTAACATTTTTCTTTCACTTCAACCTTGTAGAATCTAATGATTATGTGTCTTGGGGATGATCTTCTTATAAAGTATCTTACTGGGGTTCTTTGCATTTCCTGAATTTGAACGTTGGCCTCTCTAGGTAGGTTTGGGAAATTCTTCTGGATGATATCCTAAAATATATTTTCCAATTTTATTCTATTCTCCCTATCTCTTTCAGGTACACCAATGAGTCATAGATTTATTTGGTATCTTTACATGATGCCATATTTCTCTGAGATTCTTCCTTTTCATTCTTTTCTCTCTACTCTTGTCTGCCTGTCTTATTTCAGAAAGGCAGTCTTCTAGCCTTGAGATTCTTTCCTTTGCTTGGTCTATTCTGCTGTTAATATCTGTGATTGCATTATGAAATTCAATCACAAGTAGTGTGTTTTTCAATTCTAGCCAGTCAGTTACATTATCCTCTATACTGGCTATTTTGTCTGTCAGCACCCGCAACATTTTATCATGATATTTAGCTTCCTACTTTTCAAATCTTAATGCTAAGTTAGAATATTAAAAAATAATACATAGTGTGATAGCAGACACTTTTTACACTTTCTTAATTTTAATGGAAATATGCACTAGTGTTTTATCATTAGTATGATTATTCCAATTGGCATAAAATAAAAAAGCATTCTGTTATTTTATTAAGTTATACTTCTATTCTAACTTGTATTTAAAATAGTATAAATTAATTTTTTGTTATTAATGCTCTGTATTTTTGTGATTTGGGAATTTTGCCTTTAGATTGTTGTATGGGTCGGAATGACATATCTAATTTATCTGGGGGGTGTGTGTGTGTGTATTTGTCCTATCTTTATGTTTGACATTAGGGTTATTCTAGCTTTTAAGAATTATTTGTTGAACTTTATATTTTTTCTATTATTTGAAAAAGTTTTGGATCTTTAAGTTTTTAAAAACTAATCTTATTGATGTTTAGTATAAATACAATAAAATGTACACACATTTAAATGTACTTTGATTATTTTTTGTTGTTGTTGCTGAGATAGGTTCTTCTTCTGTTGCCCAGGCTGGAGTGCAGTGGTGCTACCATGGCTCACTGAGCCTTGATCTTTTGGGTTCAGGCAATCCTCCTACCTCAGCCTCCTGAGTAGGTAGGACCACAGGTGTACACTACCAGACCTGGTTTATTTTTCACTTTTTTTTTTGTAGAGACATCGTCTTACTGCCTTGCTCAGACTGGTCTTGAACTCCTAGCCTCCAGCAGTCCTCCTGCCTTGACCTCTCGGAGTTCTGGAATTACAGATGTGAGCCACTGCACCAGGCCTAATGAGTTTTGAAAAAAAAAAAAAAGGTGCATCATACTTCCTTATGGTATATAACAACCATAAAGTCAAGATATAAAACATTTCCTGCACCCTTAAAATTTAGCTTTTTGCAATTAATCCCTTCCACACCTCTGGTTCTATATAACCCAGACCTTCTTTATGACACTATATTAAATATTTCTTTTGTAGAATTTCATATACATGAAAATTTAAAATATGTGCTTTTTTGTTTCTGGAGTCTTTTGCTCAGCATAATGCTTTTGTGATTCATCAAAGTTTTTGTATGCGTAAGAAGTTTATTTCTTTTTATTTTGCTGGGTAGTATTAATTTATGACAATTTAATTATCCATATACTTCTTGATTGACTTTTTTTTTTTTTTTTTTACAATTTGGTGTCGTTATATAAAAACAAAACAAAACAAAAAAACACTATGAACTTGTAAATGTAGTAAGGACATGTTTTTATTTCTCATGCATTAACATCCACAAGTTAATTTTTGGGATCATGTAAGTGTATAGAACATTATAAGAAATTAGCAATAATTGTATCATTTTGTCATTTCCCCCAGCAGTGTACAGTGGTTTCAGTTGTTTTACATCCTCATTGGTTTTGTCAGTTTTTAATGTTAGCCATTCTCCTGGGTATGTAACGGTAGATTATTTTAGTTTTAAATCACATTGTTTTGATGACTAGTGATGTTGAGTATCATTTCTTCAGCTTCTTAGACATTATGCCATCTTTTGTAAAATGTCTTTAACTACTTTGCCAATTGAAACATTGAATTTTCTTATAATACATATACATGTTAGTCTACATACAAGTATTTTTCAGATACACAAGTCTGCATATTCATATTCTTAACAATGTCCGTTTAGAAGATACGTATTATCATGTAAAACTCCAATTTATCACTTTTTTCTGTTTCATGCTTACTGTGTATCTTATGTGAGAGTCCTTTGCCTATCCCAAGATTGTTAACATTTTCCTTAAATATTATATACATAGCCTGTCCTTTGTCAGAGAATAAGGCTGAATGAAAGCAAGCAGAACTTGGAGAATGAGAGAAGGAGGATGGCTCTAAGTTCTTTTATTCTAGACCTGGTTTAGTGCCATTTAAACTAAAGTCTGACCATTCTAGGGATTCTGCTGAATGTTCCTACTGTTTATTAAGGTCTTCCTAGTTTGCCTAGTTGGAACTTCAGTCTCTCCTAGTCTAATGTAACCTCGAAAATTGTTCAGCTTTCAGCTCTTTGTGGTTCTATCCCATGTATGCAAAGGATCATATCCAGCAACATATGGATCCAGTAACATCCAGATATAAGTGACCCCTGTGCAGATTTCAGAGCTTTTCTTCTGCCTGGCTCCTTCCTCTCTGGCACTTTGCCTTTCAAATTCTAGTTGTCTGAGACTTCCCAGACTCTGATGTTTCTCCCCAACTTGACAAGACTGCTATACTCTGATTAATTGAGCCCTTTTTACACAGCAGTCTGGAAACGACCTCCAAGCAGAATGCTATGAGTTTATAGGGTTCAAATAAATTGCTTCCCTTTCAGCAATCACAATTCTGTGTTTTTTGTTGTCCAGTGTCTAATTTTGTTCGCATATATTTTATTCACTGTTCTCGTTGTTTACAGCAGTAAGGCAAATCTGGGATGAGGGGATGAGATATCTGTAATGACAGCAATTGGATTCTGAATGTTTTGTTTTGTTTTCTTTCAATTGTGGTCAAACACAGAGAAAAAATTATGATTTTAGCCATTTTAAAGTTTATAGGTTAGTGGCATTAACTTCATGCACACTGTCATGCAACCATGATCATCACCCATTGCCAGAATTTTTTATCTTTCCAAACTCAAATTCTGTACCCATCAACTCTATGCCTATTAAATGATTCCTCATTTCCCCTTTTCCCTCAGCCCAGGACAACCACAGTCCTACTTTCTTTCTGTATAAATTTGATTGCTCTCGGTGTCTCATTTAAATTGAATTATATGGTATTTGTCCTTTTATGTCCAGTTTATTTGCACTTGACATAATGTCTTCGAAGTTATTCTTATTGTAGTATGTGTCAATTTCACCTTTTCAAAGCTGAACAATATTCCATTCTAGATATCTACCAGGTTTTGTTTATTCATTCACCTGTTGATGGATACTTGTGTGGCTTCCACCTTTTAGCTATTGCAAATAATGCTTCTATAAACAGGGGTATACAAATATCTTTTCCAGTGACTGTTTTCAATTCTTTTGGATGTATATACAGAAGTGGAATTGCTGGATAATACAGTAATTTTATTTTCAATTTTTGAGGAGCCACCATACCATTTTCCACAGCAGCTACGCCATTTTATATCCCCACCAACAATGCACAATGGTTCCAATTTCTCTACATCTTTACCAACAGTTGTTATTTTCCATTTTTGTGTGTGTGTGTATTTTTAGCAAGTTATCATAATAGGTAGGAAGTGGCATCTCATTATACTTTCGATTTATGTTTCCCCAATTATTAGTGATAGTGATATTGAGCTTTTCATAAGCTTAGGGAACTTTTGGATATCTTCATTGATATGTCTATTTAAGTTCTTTGCCCAGTTTTAATTGGGTTGTTTGTGTTTTCATTGTTGAGTTATAGAAGTTCATTATGATATTCTGTAATTAATCCCATATCAGATATATGATTAATAAATATTTTCTTATATTCAGTGGGTTGCCTTTTTGCTTTGTTGATAATGTCCTTTGATGCATAAAAGTTTTATTTTGATTAAGTCCAATTTACTCATTTTTTTTGGTTGTCACCTGTGGTTCTGTTCTTGTAGCATTCGAGAAATCAATGTCAAATCCAACATATGAAGGTTTCACCCTTGTTTTCTTCTAAGAATTTTTACTGATTCAGCATTTTAATATATTTGTCTCTTGTAACAGATTTTAACTTAGTTAATTTGCTTGATATTAGTGCAGCATTTCTGCTCACTTTTAGTTACATTTTGCATTGAATATCTTTTATCATTCTTTAAGTTTCAATGTATATGTCTTTAAATCTAAACTGAGTCTCTTGTAGATAACATATAGTTTGACCCTGATTTTTATTCATTCTGCCAATATGTTTTCAGTTGGGGGCGTTGTTTAGTCTACCTACATTTAAAATTATCATTGATAGCAAAGCATTTATTTTTACCGCTTTGTTATTAGTTTTCTGTATGTCTTAAAGCTTTTTGTCCCTCATTTCCTCCACTACTGCCTTTCTTTGTGTTTAATCAATTTTTTTTGGTAGCAGCGTGGTTTGATTCTCTTCTCATTTTCTTAAATATTCCATAGATGTTTTCTTTGTGATTACATTGAAGATTACAAATAATAGCCAAAAGTCATTATCTTTTTTAAATTGATACTGACTTAACTCCAATACCATAACAAAATTCTCTACTTCTTTACAGTTCCACCCTCCCCTACTTAGTTTTACTGATGATACAGATTACATCATTATATATTGTATACTCGTTAACATTAACATGCATTCATAATTATTTTTATGCATTTGTCTTTTAAGTCTTGTAGAAAATAAAAAGTAAAGTTACAAAGCAAAACTGTTTTTATTTGTCGTATATTTGTCTTTACCAGAGAACCTTATATTTTTATATTTTTGTATGACTTCTAGTTACTTGTCTAGTGTACTTTCATTTAAATGTGAAGGACTTGCATTAACATTTCATGTAGAGTGGGTCTAGAGGTAAGGAATTCCCAGCTTATGCTCGTGTGGGAATGTTGGGATGTTTTAATTTCTTCCTCGTTTTTAAGGGATAATTTTGTTGGATATGGAATTCTAGGTTGATAGTTTTTCTTACAACATTTAAAATATATATTTCCATTGCCTTCTGCCCTGCAAAGTTTCTGCTGAAGAGTCCACTTATAATCTTATCAGGGATTCCTGTAAGTTTTTGTTGTCTAGAATTTTATTTCTCTTTCTATTCCTAAATCTAGCAGAATTGAATCAATTTAATGTTCGAGTTTGACAATACATTAGTTTACCTTTTTCTGTATCATTTGATAACTGTTTTGTTGTTGTTATTGTTTGTTTGTTTGTTTTGAGACAGAGTCTTGCTCTGTTACCCAGGCTGGAATGCAGTGGTGTGATCTCGGTCACTGCAGCCTCCACCTCCCAGGTTCAAGCAATTCTCCTGCCTCAGCCTCCCAAGTAGCTGGGATTACAGGCGCCCACTGCCACACCCAGCTAATTTTTGTATTTTTAGTAGAAACGAGGTTTTACCATGTTGGCCAGGCTGGTCACAGGTGACCCACCCAGCTCGGTCTCCCAAAGTGGTGGGATTATAGGCATTAGCCACCGCACCCACTGTATCATTTGATGACTTTTGTTTTTATTCTCTTTACTTGATATTAATGTTGCTGATGAAATCGACTATATGATGTCACAGTGATGCCAAAATAAAACTCTTAACTTTCAGTGGGATTTGATGTCACTATTTATTTAATAGTGACAATGTCAGGGACTTTACTATGCCTTTTATGAGTGGTGTACTTTAGGAAAGGTATAAAATTATTAGGGCACAAAACATTCCACTTTATGACATTTTTATCTATCTCATGTTTTGTTTTAAAAAAGAGAACTATTACTCACACTTATGGAGTCATATGGGAGTTGGTTAGGTAACTCTGTTTTTCCTGGTTCAGTTCATGTCTGGCTATTGAATGACAGTCAGCTGGGGTGACTAGAACCTAGCACACTGGAGAACTTTGCACAGTTACACCTGTCTTTCCTTTTCTAACAGGCCAGACTAGGGATGCTTTTGTGGTGATAGCAGAGGTTAGGATGTCCAAACCCACATGCACAAGCTGATTTTAAACCTCTGCTTGCATTAAGTTTTCTAAGGTTCTATTTTCTAGGGCAAGCCCTACATTTGTGTCCATATCAAGGAGTGGAACAAGTCACCCCACTTATGATGTAACTAAAATTTCCAAGAGAAATGAGAAGGATTCAGGAGTGGTAAATTGGTGCCATTACTGCACTATAACACACCAACCTATTTTATTTGTATTTTATATAGAATACGTTTAGTTCTCTATTTAAAATTGCCTGTGTACCTCCTTTAAATATCTTGTTACTTTTTAAAAAAAGTGTTTATTTTTATTTTTTGCTTTTTAATAGGCAGGGTACAGAACTGCTAACATATCATATATATTCTTTTCTCTAGTGTAATATCATCATTTTGTTTCATTCTTTCTGCTTTGTATATTTCCATTTTCACTTCTTCTTGTGTATATATATGTACTGTTTGCTATAACTTAATATTTTCTAGTGTGTAGAAATTTATGTGTACTATTTTACATAGCACAGCATTTAACATTTAAGGTTTTTAATATCTTTTTAAAATCCCTACTTATGTATCTATGAAAGTCAAAAAATAATAATCTTGCAAATCCCTCAGTTGATGAATTTTTGCAACAAGCTTACTTCCTCTGTATTTTTAACTGACATCTCATCTTGTTAGTATAATTTGGAAATACTGTACAAGAATGATTTTTGATACCGCATTCATGTTTTACCCAGTTTCATAAATTTAAAATCAATATCTAATTTTATTCCATACTCACTTTGAATCTTTGTATACCGAAAGTTTCTCTGGATCTTGTCTTTGATAAATCTACATTTATTTAATAGTGACAATGTCAGGGACTTTACTATGCCTTTTACGAGTGGTGTACTTTAGGAAAGGTATAAAATTATTAGGGCACAAAACATTCCACTTTATGACATTTTTATCTATCTCATGTTTTGTTTTAAAAAAGAGAATTAGGAAGTCATTAGAACTTTTATTCCTTCATACAAATAGAGATTTGTAACTTGGATTTTCTGCCTTGATATTTTTAGGATACTTTTCTCTTTCATCGAAATCCAAACCAGTTTCTAGGAAGTCTCTTGGTGAGTCTGATTAACCGATTTTATCTAGATTATGGTGAGCCTTTTCTATGTGCAAATCTCTGTATACAATGATTTCCTTAGTTGTAGCTGCTACTTTCTCTTACCCTCAAATGATTACCACCCCTACCTCAGGGGAACAGCAATCATTTTTAATTTGAATAAGCAGACCCTGTCCTTTATCTGTGTTTCCCTTAATAATTTTAATATCTTTCTTTCTTCAGTTCTTACTATAAGAAGAGCTTTCCATGGTTTGTTATAGCATTTATAATGCAGATTTTAATTTTGCAATTGCATTTTTGCTTTTTCTGAATTGGAATGTTTCATTACTGTGTTTTTCATCTGATCCTATTGTTGTTTTCTTAATTTTTTTTTTTTTTTTTTGAGATGGAGCTCGCTCTGTTGCTTAGGCTGGAGTGCAGTGGCACAATCTCGGCTCACTGCAACCTCTACCTCCCTGGTTTAATGGATTCTGCTGCCTCAGCCTCCCGAGTAGTTAGGATTACAGGCATGCACCACCCTGCCCGGCTAATTTTTGTATTTTTTATTCCTGCTCTGGTTTTTGAGATGTAATTTTTCTTGCATTCTAATGAAAAATACTTGTGTATCTGTTAATAGATAATAGATATCCTTGTTGATTGTATTAGGTGATGATTTATTTCTGTTATATTTATCACCAGAATCCTACTGGTTTATTCCTCATTACTCTTTCTAGGGCCAGATAAAATTGACTTTAGCTTGGAGTGGACCAGCACTTTGGATGTATTGATTGGTATTGATATGATATGTATTGATATGAATTCTTGTCAGAATTCCAGGTGCTGGGAAGGTGGACGTATAGATTTCCCACACAATTTGCACTGTGTAGCTTGCTTTCATATTTTATTGTGTTTCAATATATTTCTCTTCCTCATTCTCTGATATTTACAACAAATGAAATAATTTTTCCAAATATCTCTCAGCTGTTAATATAGGAATGGAATGCAAGTCTTCCTTCTCCTTCATTGCCTTCTTTATTTTTCTTCATCTAATCAATTGTGACAATATTGTGAATATACTTAAAAACTAGAATTATTGTAGGAAATGCATGTTATCTCAGTATTAAAATAATACATGTTACCTCTTGTTTTGCTATGTTTTTCTGGGATAGATTCTTTAAAGTGGAATTACTGGCATAAAGTGCACTAATACTTTTGTTAATTTTTGGTATGGATTGAAAAATTATTTCCTAAATATTCTTATCAAATTAAAGTGCTAGAAGCAGTATGAACATATACTATCATCTGGGAAAAAAACACTACGGGGATTATTTGCTTATTGTGAAAAAAATAGAATCACAAAAATCTGTGGAAAGGAAAACAAAAGGCAGTCATCATTTCATTGTCTAGCAATGACTCTTACTATAAATCTAGTTTAGTTATTTTATTTTCTGCCCTAGTTCTTTCTAGGGTAGATAGATAAGTATATAGGGCAATATATAGACAGATAGTTAATAGTGATAGAATGCACACATGGATGAAAATACTATAAGGATGAGATTTAAGATGTTTTATGTTTTTATCCCATTATACATAACCCAGTGATTAATGTCTTTACACTTATTACAAATGGTAAGTCATAGAAAGAAAATTAAGAAAAAGATTTGTTAAGTTTATGTGTACAGTAAATACACACATGTAAAATTTCAAAGGAATGTTGTATCAACTTATGATCTCAACATTCATGTTATATTAATATTTATTATTTAATTTTCTAAAACATTTTAAATTTTATGAGGAAAATATTACTTTATTGTTTTGTATTGATGACCAGTTAGGTTAAATTTATTTTATTCTAATGCTTATTATACAAGGACTATTCTGTAAAACTTTTGTTAAAGCTTATGATCAATTTATCGACTTTGATTAGTACCCATTGCACTTTATTAACAATCTTACTGTTTTCACTCACACCATTATTGTTATATTTTGTACAGATAAAAATCTCTTCTTAAATTTTTTACCAATCACATTTGTATTTTCCATTACTTTTAGTTCAGAAAATCTTTTTACATAATTAATGCATTACCTTAAACATTGCAGTTGCTCAGTAAATTATGTTGAAGGGCTAATGAAATGAAGTCCTCCCTACACTCCACATTTAATTCTGTTCTTTGCAACAGCAACAGGAGTAAAATATTATCCCAGTACTTAACTTGATTGACATTTTCTTATTTCAGAGAATAAAAGACCATGCCTTGAATTCTCTCATCTAAGTATAAAGGATTCCTTCAGAGATTTATTTATTCCACGAATAGAGATAATTCTGATGATGTATACAAGGAACAACCTAAACTGTGCTGAGCCACTGTTTGAACACAATAACTCACTTAATGTTAATTTCAACACACAAAAGAAAACAGTCTGGCTTATTCATGGATACAGACCAATGGGCTCCATCCCATCATGGCTTCAGAACTTCGTAAGCATTTTGCTGAATGAAGAAGATATGAATGTAATTGTAGTTGACTGGAACCGGGGTGCTACAACTTTTATTTATGATAGAGCGGTTAAAAACACCAGAAAAGTTGCTGTGAGTTTGAGTGGGCACATTAAAAATCTTTTGGTAAGTCTTGGAATTTTATGTATTATACATGCTATACAATATACAGTGTGTTACATTCAATACCACAAAGTGATAATAAATGATATACTTTTCCCCATAAGCATTAACAATTACTGGTTTAATATACTAATGTATGCAGCCATCTTTTCTTTGTCTGCCTAAATGAATAATTCTATACCTAGAAAAATATCCTGTGTTATTTTTAAAACATTATATTAAAATTTAGTGGTTATTATGTTTTATTTAAAAATCTTCTGAGATTTCTTTTAACTCTACCTATACCAACCTCAGAATAAAATAGTTAACCTATGTGGTGGGTGAGGGAAATAAACTTTACAATCATTACATTCTTCAAGTATCTTTAAAAATATATGGCTAAAATATTGGCATATAATTAAGTGTGAATCTGTAAAAGTAAAGAAAAAATCCTTTTTTCTTTTCCTTTCTTTTTTTGAGACAGAGTCTCACTCTGTTGCCCAAGCTGGAGTGCAGTGGCACGATCTTGGCTCACTGCAGCCTACACCTCCCAAGTTCAAGTGGTTTTCCTGAGTAGCTGGGATTACAGGTGCCCACCACAATGCCCAGCTAATTTTTGTATTTTTAGTAGAGACAAGGTTTCACCATGTTGGCCAGGCTGGTCTTGAACTCCTGACCTCAGGTGACCCGCCCACCTTGGCCTCCCAAATTGGTGAGATTACAGGCAAAAAATCATTTCAAAAAGTAGCATACTTCTGTCAACTTTGGAGGCAGACCTCAGATTAATTCAAGTCTGCTCAGGATTTGAATGGATCAAATAAAGTTCAGGCCAGTTCTATGTTATCTGTATTGTGAATGATTTTTGTTTACAAAGTCAACCCTTAGGGAGATCCCTGTCGATCCTAAAAGAAAGTAGGTAGTCGTGGGTATTTGAGAGAAGGAAGGGTGCTATCTGCTTTGGGGGCATTATTGGGCTTGAAATTTGAACTTGAGTTGTGTTGTGCTGAACTTTCCAGACTCTGCTAAAAACTGAACAAATAACAACATTTCCAAGAAGCAGTTATGTGTAGTGGCCAGGGGTCAGACTGGATGGGTTCAAAGTATATGTCCATCTTTTATCATCTATAATTTTGAACAATTACATAGCCTCTCTATGCTGCATTTCCTTATTTGTAAATATAGAATAACAAAATGTTACAAAAATATTTATATGAATATTGAATTAACATATATGTGCTTAATCAGTGGGTGACATTGAGTCATCATTGAGTAAGATCAACTTTCATTATCATTTTTACACCCCCAAATTTGGACAAAACAATACCATTGCTGTAGACAGACAGAGGAGATAATTGATTCAACCATCCCCACCAACAGACTTAATTACATCACTGATTTTTCCTGATGTTACTGGTGTTTTCTCAACTAATGAATATGTGCCTCAAAGTGTGGAGAATGTGAATGTTAAACAGAAATGTTTGGGAAAATTTGTAATATTAGATAAAATTCTAACAGTGCCTTTGCTTATAGAGGCTTCATATTACAGAGGAAGATTTAAATGACCAGCAGCATTGGAGTTTTGAGAGATACTCCCTCCTGGTTTGGGGCATGGCTGTGAGATCTGAAGGAAATCATAACCTTGTGCCTTGAAAGCCTGAGTGTAGTTTTTCATTAGTGGCAAGTGCTCCACATCTTTCTGTAAGCCATCAGACATGTCACTGTGTGGGCTGGACCATGATCTGCCCACAGGTCTCACACTAGCTCCCGAAGAGTGTGGTGGAAGTACACTCTCATGCAGTCTCCTATTTCCCTTCCTGGAGCTGAGACTAAGAGGTATTCAGAGGTCGGCCTTGGAAGATTGGACGCATCACTCCTTAGCTGGTGATCAGGGGAAGTCACCTAAAATCCATGAAATTAATTTTATCATCTCTGAAGTGAGAATTATTATTCAACTTTTGTGAATCTTCCTAAGGTTTTTGACACAACCTGATCAGATAGAACAAGAAAGCAAATTAGCATAAATTTTGGAGTGAGATCTAGGCTTATGTTTTAGTCCATTTGGGCTGCTATAACAAAATACCATAGGCTAGGTAGCTTATAAACAACAAAAATTTATTTCTCAGAGTTCTGGGGTCTGAGACATCCAAGAAGAAGGCATCAGCAGATTCAGTGTCTGGTGAGGGCCCAGTTCCTGGTTCATAGATTATGCCTTTTCACTGTGTCCTCACACGGTGGAAGAGTCGAAGGAGATCCCTCAGGTCTCTTCTATCTGGGCACTAATCCCTTGCATGAGGGTTCCACACTCATGACATAATTCTCCCAACCCACAAGAAGGCCTTACCTCCAAATATCATCACCTTGAGGATTAGAATTCCAACATATGAATTTTAGGGAGATACAAACATTCAGACCACAGCAAATTGGAATCTATCTTTTTGTCTTATGAATCTATGTGGCTTTGGGAAAGTCATTACTTCTGACACTGTTTCCTTAATAAAATGGGAATTGATCCAATGTTATTTATTTAGCATTTAATAGGTGCTGCTGACAGTTTTAGGCATTAGGATAAAAATGAATAACTCATAATGAAGTTGGAAGTATTAAATATGAACTTTATAAGGTCCATATCGAAGTAGCTAGCAGAAAGTAAACACCTAGTAATGTTGATTATTATAAAACACTTTGCTTATTAATTGTATTTTGCATATACTGTTCTGCATGAGATGATACAATTTTAAAATAAAAAATTGATATTGAAAATGAATTAAAAAATCAAATATTTTAGGCAAAAATTGAACAAAGATATAGTCGTTTTGAAATTGTAAAGTCTCTTTCCCTATATCCTCAAAATGAATTAAGCCAGAAAAAATAATGAATTTTAAAATGTTGATATATGAGGGAGGCATGATTTGTTATTACTTGAAATGAATACTGTAATATTGTCTTTTTAATTGCAGAAGCATGGTGCATCTCTTGACAATTTTCATTTCATAGGTATGAGCTTAGGGGCTCATATCAGTGGATTTGTTGGAAAGATATTTCATGGTCAACTTGGAAGAATAACAGGTAAAATTATTTTTATAAAATTATTGCTTTAGCATACTTTTAAGTCTCAGAAGTTACTTTGCAAATTTTTATTTTCTTTTTTCTTTTTTCTTTTTTTTTGAGACAGAGTCTCACTCTGTTGTCCAGGCTGGAGTGCAGAGGTGCAATCTTGGCTCACTGCAACCTCTTCCTTCTGGGCTCAAGTGATTCGCCTGCCTCAGCCTCCCGAGTAGCTGGGATTAAAGGCACCTGCTACCACACCGGCTAATTTTTGTTTTTTTAAATAGAGACAGTGTTTCACCATGTTGGCCAGACTGGTCTCGAACTCCTGACTTCAAGAAATCTGCCCACCTCTGCCTTCCAAAGTGCTTGGATTGCAGGCGTGAGCCACTGTGCCCAGCCACTTTACTTAAAATTTAGTGGGTACAATAATTACTCAATAGAAATTATGTACAAACATTTATTATTTTCTATGTTATATTTAAATATTGGCTTTGTTTTAGTTAGACTCTGAAGTTTTGTTAAGCTCTCAACAGAGCTTAAGTTACCCAAATGGAAATGGGAGAAAAATATCTATTTCTGTAGTCACAGCTAAATTTTAAGGACATACTATCCTAAGAATACAGAAGTAAATGTGACCCATTGAACAAAAATACTTTATGTATTAGCTAAGAATATAACTATTTACTTAGTTATCACAAACTGATGCATTTCAACTCTCTAAAAATTTTTACTTGAATGCTACAGAGGAATCAGGAATTGTATCCAATTTGAGGGGTTCTGGGTCCCCCTTCATATTTCTATAACAAAGTTACTGCATCCAGAAAACTCGGTCATCTAATAAGGCTGACATGGATTTTCATTCTTTCCTCTATGAGTGGTAGTGATTTTAGGAATAGGAGGATAATATCTCTTTCAACCAATTTACCTTTTTTGTTTTGATTTTTTTTTATTATTATACTTTAATTTCTAGGGTACATGTGCATAACGTGCAGGTTTGTTACATATGTATACTTGTGCCATGTTGGTGTGCTGCACCCGTCAACTCGTCAGCACCCACCAGTAACAGACAAACAGAGAGCCAAATCATGAATGAACTTCCATTCACAATTGCTTCAAAGAGAATAAAATGCCTAGGAATCCAACTTACAAGGGATATAAAGGACCTCTTCAAGGAGAACTACAAACCACTGCTCAGTGAAATAAAAGAGGACACAAACAAATGGAAGAACATACCATGCTCATGGATAGGAAGAATCAATATCGTGAAAATGGCCATACTGCCCAAGGTTATTTATAGATTCAATGCCATCCCCATCAAGCTACCAATGAGTTTCTTCACAGAATTGGAAAAAACCGTTTTAAAGTTCATATGGAACCAAAAAAGAGCCCGCATTGCCAAGACAATCCTAAGACAAAAGAACAAAGCTGGAGGCATCACGCTACCTGACTTCAAACTATACTACAAGGTTACAGTAACCAAAACAGCATGGTACTGGTACCAAAACAGAGATCTAGACCAATGGAACAGAACAGAGTCCTCAGAAATAATACCACACATCTACAGCCATCTGATCTTTGACAAATCTGAGAGAAACAAGAAATGGGGAAAGGATTCCCTATTTAATAAATGGTGCTGGGAAAATTGGCTAGCCATAAGTAGAAAGCTGAAACTGGATCCTTTCCTTACTCGTTATAGGAAAATTAATTCAAGATGTATTAGAGACTTAAATGTTAGACCTAATACCATAAAAACCCTAGAAGAAAACCTAGGTAGTACCATTCAGGACATAGGCATGGGCAAGGACTTCATGTCTAAAACACCAAAAGCAACGGCAACAAAAGCCAAAATTGACAAATGGGATCTAATTAAACTAAAGAGCTTCTGCACAGCAAAAGAAACTACCATCAGAGTGAACAGGCAACCTACAGAATGGGAGAAAATTTTTGCAATCTACTTATCTGACAAAGGGCTAATATCCAGAATCTACAAAGAACTCAAACAAATTTACAAGAAAAAAACAAACAACCCCATCAAAAAGTGGGCAAAGGATATGAACAGACATTTCTCAAAAGAAGACATTCATACAGCCGACAGACACATGAAAAAATGCTCATCATCACTGGCCATCAGAGAAATGCAAATCAAAACCACAATGAGATACCATCTCACACCAGTTAGAATGGCAATCATTAAAAAGTCAGGAAACAGCAGGTGCTGGAGAGGATGTGGAGAAATAGGAACACTTTTACACTGTTGGTGGGATTGTAAACTAGTTCAACCATTATGGCAAACAGTATGGCAATTCCTCAAGGATCTAGAACTAGATGTACCATATGACCCAGCCATCCCACTACTGGGTATATACCCAAAAGATTATAAATCATGCTGCTATAAAGACACATGCACACGTATGTTTATTGCAGCACTATTCACAATAGCAAAGACTTGGAATCAACCCAAATGTCCATCAGTGACAGACTAGATTAAGAAAATGTGGCACATATACACCATGGAATACTATGCAGCCATAAAAAGGATGAGTTTGCGTCCTTTTAGGGACATGGATGCAGCTGGAAACCATCATTCTTAGCAAATTATCACAAGAAGAGAAAACCAAACACCGCATGTTCTCACTCATAGGTGGAAACTGAACAATGAGATCACTTGGACTCAGGAAAGGGAACATCACACACCGGGGCCTATCATGGGGGGGGGGGAGGGATTGCATTGGGAGTTATACCTTTTTTGTTTTGAAAAAAAAAACAGCAATTATTCATATATATGGCCATAAAAGACTTATAATAACTTTAAGTGTTGATAAAAGAAAATACTGTCTTTAGTTAAGTTTCAAAGAAGGGGGAGAGAGGTGAATAACATATAGATAGTTACCTTTACAAGCCTTAAGCATATCCTTACTTAACTCTGTTTAGTTTTAATGTTAACAAATGTGTGAAAACAAATTAACTGAATGAATGTAGGAGGGTCAAGAAGTAGCAGTTTAGCCAGGATTTATTTATACAAAGTTCCCTAGTGCTTAAAGCCCATTCTATTTCAAAAACCTCACTTGCTCAATTTGTACTTAAATTGTGTTTACACGTACTAGTCTAGTTTGAATGGCCCCAAATACCAGGCAATCATCAGGGACTAAAAGGCCACCAAACATGGAGGTTCTACATCAGAATAATTTATAGGAAGACAGATGATTCTGTCTCATTCAGTCAAGCGGGTTAAATAAAATGGGGATAATAGAGGTGTGTGAAATGAAAAACATTACATTTTACTTTCAAATATCTTTTTAAGATAATTGTTTCTTCATTGTATAGATGTTCTGAAGAAACTGAATTTTATCTTCTCTCTCCGCTTTTTGACAGTTCCCAGAAAGTCGTGAGCCTAGAATTTTTATTTAGAAATTAGGATACCCCAGAAATAATATTCACACTCCATGGAATTTAAAATATATTTTTCTTTTCGTAAGAGTGTGTGAGAAAGTCTTATGAGAAATGGATAAGACAACATTGTTTATCCCATAGCCCAAATTATATTTGGCACCTGTAAAAGCTTTTCAGGTCTACAGATAAATCTGGAGTGAGCTAGTAAGGTACAGAGTTCAAGAAAGAATCAGATGGTACTCATTTTTTTTTTCCTTCAGGAGAAATAGTTGTAGTTATTATTAAATGTAAACTACTGTATTACTCCTAATTCAGTCTCACATAAAAATTCTCCAAAAAATCCTACAATATTTTGTTGTGGCTTAACCTGAAAAGTTCTGAAGGTTAGTAGTAGTATTCAAATAATGAAATTACCTGCTGTTCCTCCACTTTCATTTGTGTTTAGATATGTTTTTGGATAGGTTTAAACTAAAAGTATAAATGCTTTTTATGTTTATAATGTGTATGCAATGTAAGGAGCTCTGTAGACTTGATTAGACTGATAGTTTCTTTCTTGCTTTCCAGGTCTTGACCCTGCTGGGCCAAAGTTCTCCAGAAAACCACCATATAGAAGATTGGATTACACTGATGCAAAGTTTGTGGATGTCATCCATTCTAACTCCAATGGTAACAAATCAGGATTTATTACCTAATTATTTGAAAATAAAAGGGAAAATGTAGACCCTGGGCAAGGGGATAGCATAAGAAGAAAAAACATCATGGATAAAATGATTTTAAATCTGTAATTATAGAATGATAATATTTCCTAAGTAATATTTCTTAGGGTTAGTGATTTCCTGCATTGTCAAATGGCACTCTTTGACTTCAGTTTGCCTCCTTCAGGTTTCAAGATGTGTCATGTCATCCTAAAACACTGAAATAAATAACTAAGAGTTCATTCTGTTCATGCTGTTGACAATTTTATTGATTTGATCACATTTTCCCCCATGTTTAACGTTCCTGATGTATTTAGGGTACCATTCTACCTACTTATTTTCCTGCTGTGATATATATCAACTAGAACTGAACACAGCATTTCAGCCACAAAGAATAGTCTTCCTTAAATGTAAGGAAATAATTTTTCTGTTGTTTTTAATTATCTTAGCTGAAAATCTCTAACAGGGTATTGGATTTTTGGCCAGAGTAAAACTGAACAGACGCTTTTAAGAAACAGACTGTCCTCATGCCTTTCCTGATTTGAATTTGTTGATACTAATATTTATTGAGCACTTCCTATACATTAAGCAGTGTAGTGTTTTGAGTGCTTGTATGAATTAATTAGTGAATCCTACTAAATTTCCATTAGATAGATAACTATCATTCCATTTGCAGTTGAGGAAGCTAGAATAAAGGTTGTAAGGTCTGTAAGTGGCAGAGTCAGAATTTGAAATCATATGTTTTGATTCCAGATGATGCGCTTAACCAGTATATTATACTTATAAACTGAATCAGGAGAGGATATGGTGCTCAGATAGAGACAAGGGCAGTGACACTAAGATTACTCCTCTGAATTAATCTTGTGGTAATCTATACTACCATACTAGGGTGTGTGTGTGTGTGTGTGTGTGTGTGTGTGTGTGTGTGTGTGTGAATGTGAAATACGTAAATGCCATAGACGCAATTTTTCAACCCCCATGACTACATGTCAATAGATTGAGACTCCAGTGGTAATTCTGCTCCTTATTTGGAATCTATGTTCACCTACTTCTATAAGCAGTCAAAACCAAAGGAGTCATAGTTGTAGTGTTATCCAAACCTCTCATGTCTTTATTATCTCCAACTCTTTATATCAGCTTGGCACACTCACATACAATATACCTATTGGCCAATTAATCTGTAATCTCTTGTCTGAATTTTTTCTGAAACTCTAACTTATTGGGGGAACCCACCCCCAATATTTCAACGTAGGTTCTTTCTGTTTTGCATAAGTGTTGGCCATCTGAGAAATAAAGAGAGACAGTATAACGAGAAGAATTTTACAGCTGGTCTGCCGGGGGTGACATTACATGTCGGTAGGACTGTGATGCCCGCCTGAACCTCAAACCAGCAAGTTTTTATTAAGGGTTTTAAAAAGGGGAAAGAGGCTGGGTGCCGTGGCTCATGCCTGTAATCCCAGCACTTTGGGAGGTGGAGGCGGGCAGATCACAAGGTCAGGAGATTGAGACCATCCTGGCTAACACGGTGAAACCCTGTCTCTACTAAAAATGCGAAAAATTAGCCAGGTGTGGTGGCGGGCGCCTGTAGACCCAGCTACTTGGGAGGCTGAGGCAGGAGAATGGTGTGGACCTGGGAGGCGGAGCTTGCAGTAAGCCGAGATTGCGCCACTGCACTGCAGCCTGGGCAACAGAGCAAGATTCCATCTCAAAAAAATAAAAGGGGAAAGAGTGTAAGAACAGGGAGTAGGTACAAAGATCACATGCTTCAAAGGGCAACAAGCAGAACTACCGATAAGGTTCTATGTTCAGTGGAGCAAGTATTTTCTTGACAAACATCTTAAACAACAGAAAACAGGGTTTGAGAGCAGAGAACTGGTCTGACCACAAATTGCCAGGGTGGAGATTTTCCCCACCCTAGTAAGCCTGAGAGTACTGCAGGAGACCAGGGCGTATCTCAGTCCTTATCTCAACCACATAAGACAGACATTCCCAGAGTGGCCGTTTATAGACCTCCCCCCAGGAATGCATTCCTTTGCCAGAGTATTTATATTCTTTGCTAAGAAAAGAATTTAGCAATATCTCTCCTACTTGCACATCCATTTATAGGCTCTCTGCAAGAAGAAAAATATGACTCTTTTTGCCCAGCCCCACAGGCAGTCAGAACTTATGGTTGTCTTCCCTTGTTCCCTAAAAGTCACTGTTATTCTGTTCTTTTTCAAGGTGCACTGATTTCATGTTATTCAAACACACATGTTTTACAATCAATTTATACAATTAACACAGTTATCACAGTGGTCCTGAGGTGACCTATATCCTCAACTTATGAAGATAACAGGATTAAGGGATTAAAGTAAAGACAGGCATAAGAAATTATAAAAGTATTATTTGGGAACTGATAAATGTCCATGAAATCTTCACAATTTATGTTCCTCTGCCACGGCTCCAGCCGATCCCTCCATTCGGGGTCCCTGACTTCCCACAACACTAACTTCAATTCTGCCTATGGCCTTTTGACTTAGCTCTTCATACTTCTTATTATTTTTGTTTGCATTTTTTACTTATCCTAATGAACTGTCTTGGATTTTCTTATATTCTCAACATCTTTTGATGATGCAACCTATCAGATCTAACCTGCCACTGGAGGCCACATAGTTGGAACATTGGATTGATCTTTATGACTATCACAAATAAGAAACACAGATTTTTGATATTGCATATGTACCTGAGAAATTTCTGAATGATATGCGTGGACTCAGCACATACCTGGTGAACTGCCTTTTCCTTGAATACTAGACAATGACCACATATTCTACTTGCCAATAATCCTCATTTTTACTCAGTTGTGAGTGTTCAAAAAGCCATGTGGCCTTTCCAATTTGTGGATTAGATAATTAGGGCATACATTCTTGTTGAGATATTGGGGAAAATTATGAGTCCAATATCCAAAAGATAGGATGCTTTTGAAACCCTCATATTGGGTTTGCAAAACATCTCATCTGTTATTCTTGTCTGGAACTCCAAAGGACATTACAGAATCATGAGTAAAGCTGAACAAACCAGCCTTCTTATGGTCTGCAGAAAGCTTCTAGTTATCTGAGTTGCCTCCGCCAAAATCGCATTTACTGAGTTCTTGTTTAAGTAGATTCTGAATTGTTAGAGCTCCTAGTTATCTGACAGAAGAAAACAATAGCCTTCTTTGTAGGAAATTCACATAATTCAGTCTCAAATTAATTTTACAAAAACAGTTTACCATCCAAGATAGCCAGGCACACTTGAAGCAAAAATAATAAAGATTAATCTTCATTTAGATGAATGATAGTGAATTGCAGAAAAGTCCATCATCAAACCATACAAGTTTATTTAAATAAGGTGAATAAGATTGACCAGAGTTACAATTGAGTTCTCATCAGAAACAATGGAATATAGGAAACAACAGAACGGTTGCTTCCATATGGTGAAAGGAAACAACTGCTAAGATAGTATCCCAATCTGTTTCAAGAATAAATGTATTTTGTTTCAGACAAATTTAAACTGTCTGAAACAAAATACATTTATTCTTGAATGTATTTGTCATGAGCAGAAAGGTTACTCTTCAGATATTCATGAGCAGAATGTATTCTTCAGGCAAAAGGAGAATTATTCTTAGATTGTGGCTATTTAGGAAGGAAGAACAATGAACTAGTTAAATCTAAGCATATACTGATGACATAAAATACTGTTAATAATTTTTTATGGATTTGAAATATAGAGAAAATTAAAATAAGCTAAAATAGCATACGATTTTGGGCGATAAATGAATTTCAAGCTTTCTGTGTTCCTTTCATTGTATAGAAAGAAGGTGAAAATGACCGTCAATAACTGAGGTTCACAAGTATAGTATTCCTGTTGAATCTTTAGGGTATCTAGCAAGAAAAGAATAAAAGAGTACTTCCAGGCTAATGAAGGACAAAAATTGAATAAACTTTTTATGAAGTCAAAAGAAGGTAAGAAAAGAGAGAAAGAATTCATAAAACATCTAAAGCAAATAGAAGGTAGATAATAAGATAGTAAAATTAAACACAACTATACAATTAAGATAAATGGACTTATGCTCTAATTAAAATATTGTGGTTGTCAAACTTGATTAAAAAGATAAAATCCAACTCTTATTTATTAAAGACATATATAAAAGCAAGGAAGCAAAATATTTGAAAGTAGAAGGGTGATAAATATGCAAATATTATCCTCCAAATGGTGATAAATCTATATTAGACAAAATTGATTTTATCATACAAACTAATAAAAATATGGATGGACTTTAAAATAATAAAACTTTGAACTCACAAAGAAGATATAACAATTCTAGTTTGTATGCACCTAATAACACAGCTTCAAATACGTAATGCATTATTAACAATAACACATTACAAAAAAAGGCAACTGCATAATCATAGTGAATAATTTTAATTAACACAATTGATCTCATAGATATTTATAGAACATTACACTTGAGAACTGCAGAATTTACAGTCTTCTGAAACACACATGAATATTTTACCTAAAGTTAACCATATACTGAGCCTTAAAAAAATGCTGAAACATTTCGATATACCTAATGTAAATGACAAGTTAATGGGTGCAGCACACCAACATGGCACATGTATACATATGTAACAAACCCACAGGTAGTGCACATGTACCATAGAACTTAAAGTATAATAATAAAAAAAGAAAAATGAATACATAAATAAATATAATCAGAGTTATGAGGGCATTAGCCAAATGTAACAAACAAACAAAAAAGAATTGAAAGCAAATAAAAATGTTTGGATCTGGAAAAAAAACAAGATTCTCAAACATTTCAAAGTATAGAAATCATAGAGTAATCTTCTCTATCTTTAATGCACTTAATCCAAATAAATAACAAAAATATAACTAAAACCCATACGTTTTAGAAAGTGAAAAATCACACTTAAAAATAACTAATGAATACAATAATAAATAATATAAATATGAAATATTTTGAATTGAATATTCACATTATTGCATGTTAAAACTTTTTGGATTCAGCAAAAGTCATGTCTAGAAGTTAATGTATAGTTTTGAGTACAGCTATTTTAAAAGGCTGAAAATCAATCACTAATCTAATAATCTTGAAAAATTAAGAATTAAACAATATAAACACACACAAATGAAGAAAGAAACAAATATTAAGCGTACCAAATAAATTAATGGAATAAAAATTATGAATTGCAGATGCTTTAAAAAGCCAAAATTTGCACTTTAGAAAAGATAAAAATGAATTATTATTTGAAAATTTATTTATATCACTTTTGCCTTCTTTCCATACAATGAAAGGAACATAGAATGCTTGAACTTCATACATCTCTTCTAAAAATAAATTCTTGGAGAGAAAAAACAGAACAAAAAGAGAAGACGCAGCTAGTATCAGTAATTACGTGGTTCTGTTTCCATCAACTGGATTCTGAAGCTGAAAAAAAACCTTGCACTCATGTAAAACACAAAAATTATTTCCTTGTGGTATGCATAAATCTGAAAGAAAAATAAATGGTTTATGAGCGATTATTTTTAAAGCCTTCGTAACACTGGGATAATGAATAATATTTTCCCAAAGTACACAAAACTCTCTAACCCAAATGAAAAGATTAAAATGTCAGATTATATAAAAATTGAGAATGTTATAAATATTTGAAGAATGTGAACAGCAAGCCATAAAAAAAAGCAGGAAAAGAGATAAAGACCCACTGTCAGTCAATAATAAAGACAAAGATAACCTCGTTAAGAAAAAGTCAGGACATTAGGAAGGATACAGCTGAATAGGCAATAAACGTATAAAAAGTTCTTAAAGTTAGAAACAAATACAAATTAAAACCCAAATAAGAAGCCATATGCTTAAAATTCAAAAGTTTGACAAGAGCATTTATTGGCAAAGATGTGGTACAACTATTCAGCATTGTGTATTAAATCAAAGATACTCATATTCTATAACAATTCCAGTCCTAGGTATATAACCAACTGATGTACCTTCACGTATGCTTTAATATATATGTTCAAAATGTTCATAGTTTGAACACATTAGCTCCAAATCGGAAACAACACAAATGTACCACAATAGGATAATGGAAAAATAAATTGTGATATGTTCATACAATGAAATAATATATGACAATAAATTACTGTTTTTACACCTGACAATGTGGATTAATAGCACAAATGTAGTAATAATCTAAAAAGCCAGAAACAAAATGATACATAAAATATGAGTAAGTTCATATTTTTTACAAAGGGGAAATCTAAACTATAGGGTTTGGGGAGTCATCCTTAGAAGGGAAAGAAGAAAAACAGGCTGAGTGCAGTGGCTCACACCTGTAATCCCAGCACTTTGGGAGGCCGAGGCGGGGGGATCACGAGGTCAGGAGTTTGAGACCAGCCTGGCCAGCGTGGTGAAACCCCATCTCTGCTAAAGATACCAAAAATTAGCTGGGCATGGTGGCACATGCCTGTAGTCCCAGCTACTCGGGAGGCTGAGGCAGGAGAATTGCTTGAACCCGGTAGGCAGAGGTCACAGTGAGAGGAGATCATGCCATTGCACTCCAGCCTGAGAGACAGAGTCAGACTCCATCTCAAAAAATAAAATAAAATAAAATAAAATAATAACAACAAATAATTTTATTTTAAAAAAGAGGATGGGTTAGCGATTAGGGGACAGAAAGAAACTTGTGGCTGGGTAAGGGCACAAAGGGGGCTTCTAGGTGCTATTTCTTTACATGAGTATGGTAGCCCCATGGCTGTTTGCTTTATAATAATTAGCCTATAGATTTATGTTGAATGTTCTTTTTCTGCATGTGCCTTATATTTTACAATAAAAGGAAAATTAAAAAGTCATAGCTGCTCTCCCCACCCTTCTTGAAACTAAGAGAATGAATGATCTAAACAGACCAAGCTGCCCCCCTCCCATCTGATAAAAGGGAAATAACATGCCTGAATCAAGGGCTGCTTGTAAGTTAATGACAAATTTCTTTTTTTCCGCTCTGATTCCTAGGGAGCGCTGTTGGTTTGAGTCTACTTCAGTGGCAGATTGGAGAAAATGACGGTTCCAAACTGGAAACCCCTAGTCTTGGAACTCCATATGGAGTTCAAATATGAGGAAATTTCACAGATCTCTAACACTGTTTTTTTTTTTTTCTTGTTTTTATGACTCCCCTCTCCCCAGCCTCAGTGTACATGCCCAGTGTTCTAATGTGGTACTAACAACTCATCAGAGGTTCTGGTACATCCTAGAACTAAGTCAAGTTGCAGCATCTAAACCCTTACTGTCAGAATCATCTATTTATCTTTGTTTTATACTAAATCTATGACTGATCTCTTTCATGAGTTCACTGTGTTGTAGGAAATCTTTTGTGCCCCAGAATAAAGCATTGTAATCTTATTTGGCAGCACAATTTTGTATCAAATCACAGTCCTGAGTATTCTGGGCTTGCTAGCCCTTTTCACTGTTAAGGCTTTTCTGAGTTATATGCTGGTAACGGGCTCAGAATCAGTACATTCGCCAGTGCTCCAATGATCTACAGGGCTACACAAGCCCTTGAGTCAAAGCTATGAGTTTCATGTCACTCTCACTCAAACTGCTCCAGCCGAGGCAGCTTAGTTTTTAGATTTTTTTCCAGTTAGTGCATCCAGCACCAGCAGATCTTAAAAATTATGACCCAAAGTGAAAGCAAATCATCACACTGATCGAAAAGGCTCTGTAGGACTTGGCTTCCTTTGCTCCGAAGCTCCCTGTTACATGTTAGGCTTCAGCCACGCTGGCTTCTTCCCCGAGCATATTCACACAAATATCCACTGGGCTCACCGCCTCACATCCTTCGCATTTTTGCTCCACTCCACCTTCTTCAAGTAGCAAATTCCTTAACCAAATAACTTAAACATGCAACTACCACCCTCACTAGACCCTTCCTGTCCTCTTGTTCTACTGAACTGTTCTCTATAGCACTTATTATTGTTTGACATACTCTGTATTTACTTGTTTATTATGGTTTCTTTCCACTATAAAATATTTGTCACTGCAAGTAATTTTGCTCTATTTCTTTTTTCACTTATGTGTTCATACCACAAAAAACTGTGACTGACCCATAGTAAACTGGTGACTCGCAAACATGTTAAATTAATGAAATATACTTTTCATGAAGAATTTATAGAAGTAAACCTTATCTTTATAAAAACACTTATTTTCAATTCTAATATTTAAAGAATAACTTTGAATGGATTTTATAGGATATTTTGTTTTATGCAAGCTATTCACCAGATTATATACACATTATGATGCTTGGGTGCTTTTCTTCTCAGGCTTAGGCATTCGAGAGCCCTTGGGACATATAGATTTTTATCCAAATGGAGGAAAGAAACAACCTGGCTGTCCTAAATCAATTTTCTCAGGTATACTGACAGTATTTTTGAATGAATTAGATAATATTTGAAATGATGAAAGAAAATAACTTACTTTTCCCCCCTTCATCTGTAGGCAGTGTTTTGATTTCATCACCATTGCCCATGACTCAGGAGAGTTATTGGTTAACAGTGGTTTAATTTGACCATGCTTAGTTCATAAAGGTTACTAGTAGACATCCATTTGGTCATGGATGAGACTTCTTACATTATATTTTTAATAATTTTAGTTCATCATTTTAAACATTAGGAGAAATTGTAAGTCACTGAGGAAGCACACGTAGCTAAAGTATCATATAATAACACTTTGATCTCAGGATTTAATCTTAACCATCACAATATTACTGTACAAAGACAAATTTAAAATCTCTTGACACTTGATTGTTCTGTACATAAAGATAGCCGAGCAGCTTCCCCAAGTGTGGAATTTGGTTCATGTCAGAGCCATTGCAAGAAATGTTCTCAGGTCCACAATGGCAGCTGGTCCAATAACACATGACCAAAGGCCTCTGTAGCAAAAGAACTTTGGTGAAAAGGATGAGGATGTGCAAGGTTGGAAAAGAAAAGGAAGGTAATAAAGTTTTAATGTCACCTGGTTTCATGATCATCTTTGTCATTAGGTGGAAATGTTAGGAGTACAGGATTAGAAGGAAAAGATGTGTACACTAGTGATTAAGTATAGTAGCACTGTGTAGAGCTTGTGAAACACTGAAATAAACCTTTTTGCTGTGTTAATTATTACTTTAAAAATTTATTATAAATCTCATGCAAAAGACATACTAAATTTAAGTTTTAATTGGTACTATTTGTTTAGTGGTTTGACATAAAACTGTGTATTATAGTCAGTAATATTCATAAGGTACATAGTATTTAGCAAAACTTCATCTTTACTTTGTTTTTAAATGTACTTGAACATGGATTAATATATCTGCAGTTCTTTGCTTTTTTTTTTAACTCTTAAGGAATTAAATTCATTAAATGCAACCACGAGAGAGCAGTTCACTTGTTCATGGCATCTTTGGAAACAAACTGCAATTTTATTTCATTTCCTTGTCATTCATACAAAGATTACAAGACTAGCTTATGTGTGGACTGTGACAGTTTTAAGGAAAAATCATGTCCTTGGCTGGGTAAGAGAGGTTATTATAGTTACTCTCATTCTTATTTAATATGAATAACATAATTGTTAGTATTTTCTGGTGGAAGCTAAACTGTGTACTCTGTTTACTTGTTAATAAATGACCATTTTATGGAAAAATTATCTGTAGAGATGTGGTACAGAGTAAATATATCATTCCCTACTAAACATTTTTAATATATTTAATGAGAGGAACATGATCAACTGCCTTTTTATGTTCAGTGTAGTGGGCAGATTAGGTGGCTTTATAATGATCCTTGTTTCGGATGTACAAAAATATCTAACTATCATCCAACTATATTTTCACTTAAAGAAAGAAACTTGCACAGTCTTGGCAACACCGAGGTGTGTTTTTGTTTGTTTGTTTGTTTGTTTTTGTTTTGTTTTTTGGAGGTCTTAGGAACAAGTGAAGAGGTGTGAGCCATGGTTAGCTTCTCATTTGCTATCAGCAAGTAGACATGAAACATGGTTACATGGTTCACACCTTCTAAATGGATAAAGCTTGCTAAGAGCAGTTCAGTATTGCTACTTCTGATAACTAAAACCTGCCAATAGGAAATTATAGAGAAGAAATTTACATAAAAATATAATATTGGAACTGGAAAGAATTTCAGAGGCTGTTTACTCAGGGTTTTTCAAAGAGAGCACCAGATCCAAGCATGCCATGAGCATGTAAACATCTGGTCAGTATCGTGGCAGAATTCTCCAGAGATGTTTCCAAAGCCAAAGGGGTTCAAGGAATGGGTAGTGATTACAAAGGCTAAATTAAACCAAATTCTGAAGCACGATTAGCACACATTGAGAACACCCTAGGAGGGGTATGCACCGTTCCGGCATTGCCAATTTGATTTTTCTCATAGACTTTTCTGTCTATAAGACATCATATGGGATTAGTTTTCTTCAGACCTCCTGTTGTGGATTGCTTTTCTGGTCCCATCCTTCTTCCATGTAATGAGAAAATTGTAAGCCAGAGTGAATATGTAAATTACGTAAAGGCATAAGTTAGAACTTGAGTAAAACCTCTGAATTCTTAATTTACTATTCTTTCTACCATATTCAAATCTCAAATTTGGAGGTAGCAATATGGGAACAAAGAAATACATGAAGCATATTAAATACATATTAATATAAAGTTTATTTTATAAGTAATTTTTATCAATATATCAACATATTATAATAAATATTCTACATGTACACATAATATATTTATCTGAAATATATATATTATATGCACAATATATAGTACATGTAAAGTATACCTATACTGTATATATATATAATATATATAACGTATGCACACGCATGCCATATCTGTATGTATTATACGTATTGGAGAATTAGGGAGCTATACTCATGGAGCTATATTGTATGTTTAAGTTTTATGTAGTCAATTTACTCTGCTGAATTTATTAGAAATAATTACATGTAAAATTCTGAATTTATAACAGTAAAACTCCTACAAATGGACTATAGCCATATGAATGGAGTATGCTAAGCTTTGATAAGATTTTGAGGGAGCAGATTTATTTGTGAATCCTGAATTTAAGAGTTGTTATTGTAATTAAAATAAATGGGATGCTGCATTATTTGAAAAAATGCTTTTTAAGCTATCAAAATCCACAATGATCATGATGATGATTATACACACTGATCTTTTAGTTACTTTAGTGATTTGACATTTTTGTTATTTGATGGAAATCCAATTTCTAATGTTCTATTTCTCAAATCTCAGGTTATCAAGCCAAGCTACTTAAAGATGTTTTGAAAGAAAGGATGAAAGGAGGACCTGTTAGGACCACTGTGTTTTTGGATACTAGTGGCATATATCCATTCTGTAGTAAGTTAACACTTTTAACAAACAAACAAATTTTTAGTTTTTTTACACTAATCTACATTTGATTCAAAGTGTTCTTTGCACCCACTCAAATTCCATCATGTTCTTTCAGGCAAATTTAAAATTTGCTATAGCCAGTGGGACAAATTCAACTAAGGACTTGATCTTTTTTTAGATAAAATGGAGAGATGCTTGGGTAATATTTTCGCAAAGAAACAATCAAGGTTGCACTCCTTCATCCTAAATTTACATATTGTCCTTTTCACCTCTAGAGTTATTTTGGCATATAACATATTAAGGAGCCATATATATATGTGTATATATATAGTATGAACACCCATTTGGAAACCAAAACTAGATTATTAATATATAAATATTAAAAAGGACAAGAAAGTAGTAATCCTCATAATACATTCAGAGTTAGACAAGAGGAGAAAACTTGTAGAACAAGAGAGAATCTCATAGAAATATAATAAATCATTAGATTTATAAGGAAGTATTAAAGCAAAATTATTCTGTTTGGAAATGAAAAACTAGAAGTGGTTTGCAAATAAAATGAGTCCTTTTATGTGAAGAATCTTATGGAGGAAGTTTTGAATTACTGTCATTAATTTTGATTACTGAGAGATAAGTACTTAAAATAGATTCTCATAAAATATTTTAGGTCAGTCATTTTTAATGTCTTCCAGTCACAGTCACTACCAACTTCAATGTATTATTCTTCAAACATTAGTGATATATGCTATCAAATAGAATTGGAGCTGTCCATTTTTCAAATTAAAAATTTTATTGAGTTAATCTTATTGAGTTAATTTTAGATTTACATGTAGACATAAGAAATAATACACAGAGATACTGTATATACTTTAGTTTCCTTAAATGATAACATTTTGCAGTGCCATAGAGTAGTAGACATTGATACAATCCACCCATCTTAATCGGATTTCCCTATACACCTGCCTGTGTGTGTGACTATATGTGTATTTGTCTCCATACAAAATAGTCACATTTATAGGGCTCTGATTCTACCACCACAGTGAAGATGCTGAACAGTTTATCACCCCAAGGAATCTTTGTGTTGTGCCTTTATAACTACATACCCCATCCCCCACCTGTTGGTTTCCAATCCCTGGCATCCATTCATACATTTCTAGAACTTTGTTATTTCAAGATTGTTATATAAAGAGAATCATCCAGCATGTAACATTTTTAATTGACTTATTTTTTCATTCAGCATAATTCCCTGGAGGTTCATCCCTGTAGCATGTATCAATGATTCACTATACTTTTAGTCACTGAGTAGTATTCCATAGTAATATATCCAGAGATATGATATAGATATCAATATATATTGATCTATCTATCTATCCTTAGGGATAGAGATATATTCCCATGGAATACTACTCAGTGACTAAAGGTATAGTGAATCATTGATACCTGCTACAGGGATGAACCTCCAGGGAATTATGCTGAGATTATATATATATATAAATACATATATCTCTATATTATATATCTATATTATATTAATATACATAATTATATATAATAATATATAATATAGATCTATATTGCATCTATATATTATCGATATCTATATAGATCTATTTCTATATATGTAATATATAGATATATCCATGTATATATAATATACATATATAACATCTATATTATATATCATATATAATAGATATATATCTATAGATAAAGATACATTACTATGTACATATATTAATATATTATGTATAACTATATATTACATATATATCTATAGGATATATATCTATATATAGATACTATATGGAATATACATATACATTTCCATAGATATAGGATGTACCACCATTTGTTTAACCAGTCACCTGTTGAAGAGCAGCTGGGATGTTTTAGATTTTGGCTGTGACAAATAAAGGTGCTTGAATATTGTGTATTAGTTTTTGTGTGAATATGTCTTCATTATCTGTCATAAATTCCCAGGAGTGTTATTGCTGGGACAGAAACTAATTGCACATTTAGCTTTGAAAAAATTTGACCTTTTTTTTTTTTGGAGTGACTGTACCTCTTTACATTATCCCAATTAAAATATAAGTGATCTAATTTTTCTGATTTTTTTTTTAATTTGGTGTCATTATTTTAAAAATTCTTGTGCATTCTGACAAGCATACAGTGATACTTCAGTGGTTTTAGTATTCATTGCCCCGATGACTATGAATGTTGACTATTTCTTCTACTTATCACCTTTGCTAAAATGTGTATTCATGTCTTTTGGACATTTTTCAATTGGGCTTTTTTTCTAAGCTGTTGACTTTTGATAATTCTTTATATAATTTCTAAACTAGTCCTTGTCAATATTTGATCTACAAATATTTTCTTACAGTTTGTAACTTGTCTTTTTATTCTGTTTCACAAAAGCATTGGCAGAGAAAAAGTATTAGTTTTGATGAGGAGTAATTGATCATTATTTTCTTTTAGGTATGTATCATGCTTTAGGTGTCAAGTCTAAGAACTCTGTGTTGAGCCCTAGGTCCTGAGAGTTTTCTCCTATAACTTTTTTTCTAAAAATAATATAGTTCTATGTGTTACATTTACATCTGAAATCTATTTCTATTTAGTTTTTTTATAGCTCCAGCATCATTTGTTGACAGGTTCTCTTTTATTAAGTGCTTTTGCATCTTTATCAACAATTGATTAAAATGTATCTCTGTAGATAGAGATATATAATATAGATATCAATATGTATCGATATATTTATTGACATATTTTTTTGTACCTGTTTGTGTTGGGTCTATATTTTGATCTATCTACTTTTTTCATTTATGTATGTGTTCATTTCTTTTTCTAGTACCACATAGCATTTAATTAGTGTAGCTATATAGTAAGCATTAATGTCAAGTAGACTGATTATTTCCTCTTCATTCTTCATCATGATTATTTTAGATCTTCTAGTGTATGTGCATTTCAATATAAATTTTAGCATAACCTTGTCTATATCTGCAAAAATTTGTCTGAGGTTTCAACAGAAATTACATTAAACATATTTTTCAATTTGGGGAGAGCTGGTATCTTTACCATGCTGAATATTCTAATTCATGAATATGATATGTCTTTCCATATACTTTGATTCTTTGATTTTTTCAGTCAGCATTTTATAATTTTCAACATACAGATCCTGTGCATCTTTTGCTATGTGTATACCACATATTCATTTTGGGGAGTAATTCTAAAATGTATTTCTAAATTTTGGTATCTCCACATTCATTGTTAGTATATAGAAATGAGATTGCATCTTTAGTGTTGAATTTGTTTCTTGGGACCTTGCTGAATTCATTTATTGTTTCTAGGTTAAATAAGTAGATTCATTGGAATTTTCTATGTAAGCAATTATGTTTTCTGCAAGTAAGAATGCCCTTATTTCTTCTATTACAATCTGTTTGCATTTAATTTTTTAAAATCTATTTATTGCAATGGCTAGAACTTCCAGTACTATTTTGAATAACAGTAGTAAGCACAGATACCTTTGCCTTAGAGAAAAAAAAAAATCCAATCTTTTGCCATTAAAGTGTGATGTGACTTATAGTTTTTTTTGTAGGTACACTATGAAATTGAGTTAGTTCCCCTCTATTCCTAACTTGCCAAGAATTTTACCTCATAAATATGTGTTGGATTTTGCCATATGCTTTTTATGTATAATTGATATGATCATATAATTTTTTCTTTAGTTTGTTGATATGTTGAACTACATTAATTGATTCTAGAATGTTGAACAAGCTTTGCATTCCAGTAATAAATTCTACTTGGTCTTAGTGCATATTTTTAAATACATTGTTGAATTTCAGTTGTTAATATTTTGTTGAGACTTTTTCTAAGTCCATAAGAGATATTTGTTAGTAGTGTTCCTTTCTTATTGTCTTTGTCTGATTTTGGCATAAGAGTAATAGTGTATTCATATTACTATAGTAATACAACGTCATAAAAAAAAGTGAGCAAGTTTTCCCTTCTCTATTGTCTGTTCTGGAAGAGATCATGCAAGATTTCTGTTAATTCTTTAAATGTTTGGCAGAATTTTCCAGTGAAACCATTTGGGTCTGGAGATTTTTGGGGAGGAAGTTTTACTACAAATTTAATTTATTTAATAATTTTAGGACTACTTGGATTATCTGTTTCAGCTTGGTTGAAGTTTTGTAGTTTGTAGTTTTTGGGGAATTGGTCCATTTATTTTAAGGTATTGAATTATGAGCAGCAGGTTTTTAAAATTATCTTTTTAATGATTGCATTATCTTTAATAATGCCTTTTGTTTTATTCCTAACAGTGATTTGTGTCTTGGTTCTTTTTATTTTGTCTGTCTTGCTAGACAACACGGTTTATCGATTTTATTGTTTTTTATTCAAGAATCAGATTTTTGTTTAATTTTCTATAATGTTCTTTTATTAAATTTCATTAATTTCTGCTTTATTCTCTCTCTCTCTCTCTATATATATATATAATATATATTTCTACACACACACACATATATATATTTCTACACACACATCTTTTCTTCTACTCTGTTTTGGTTTATTTTGTTCTTTTTCTATTTTCTTGAGGCAGAAACAAACTATTGGCCTGAGATATTTCTTCATTTCTAATGTAATCATTTAGTCTATGAAATTTCCTCTCAGTACTGCTTGAGCTGTGTCTTATGTGTTTTGATATATTGTATCTTTTTTATTCTGTTCTATGTATTTTTTAGAGAACTCTTCTTTGACCATGGGTTATTTATAAGCATGCTGTTTAATTTCCACTGTTTAGAAATTTTCCTTTTGTCTTTCTGTTACTGATCTTTAGTTTAATTTTATTATGGCTAGAAATCAAACTGTATAAATTTTTTAACAACATCCTGAGGTATTTTTAGTAGTAAAGGATTGATTGCTTTCGGCTCATGCTTCATGGGTACTGGCAATACATGTGTATTCTGCATTTTTGGGTATAATATAATATTTTGGGTATAATATAATACAATGATGAGACAGTTATAGGCATTCTTGTTCAAAGAGAAGAAAAGTAGAAGAAAAATAGAGTCAACACTCTGCAGTTTTTAAATTCAGCCAGGCAAGCTCCATTTGATTTAAAGACCTGGGAATAATTCCCTGTGGTTCTTGGCTCTGCTCCCTGGGTTCATGGCTTTACATGTTGATCTCTTAGAGTCCTTCTCTCTCTCCCTTTCACCCCCTTCTTTTTTAAATGTATAAATGGTAGCATATGCTTGCATCTGAGTAATTTTTTCATCTTGCTTCTTGTTTGTAGAAATTTTCCAGGACTCAAAACTTTCCCTCATTTTATACTCTGTTGCTTGTAGTGCAAGTTGGCACTATTTATACCACTATAACCTTCACCAAAGTCTGGTGGATCTCTGTATATGTCACAGAGAGTCATTCATTAAAAAAGAGACTCCTCTATATCGTTTCTAGATGATCCTGCCTCTATTATTGGCCTCTGCTGAGATGGCTAAAGGAATCTGTGAGTTATATGCCTAATATTTTCAAAGACCCTTTTGTGTGACTAAATGCTCTGATTTTAAAAATCTTTCTGAGGGAAAAGGTTGTCCCAGCTATACCTTCAGTTTTTTCTCTAGAGCTTCATTTCCCAATAATAAATTACTTAACTTGAGCATCTTTAGTAAACTCACTAGGCTGAGGATTTCCCAAATCAGCGATTCAGGGTTCTTTTTTTTTTTTTTTCCTCTTTTTTCTTTCTTTTTCTTTTTCTTTTTTTTTTATTATTATACTTTAAGTTCTAGGGTACATGTGCATAACGTGCAGGTTTGTTACATATGTATACTTGTGCCATGTTGGTGTGCTGCACCCATCAACTCGTCAGCACCCATCAATTCGTCATTTATATCAGGTATAACTCTCAATGCAATCCCTCTCCCCTCCCCCCCCATGATAGGACCCGATGTGTGATGTTCCCCTTCCCGAGTCCAAGTGATGTCATTGTTCAGTTCCCACCTATGAGTGAGAACATGCAATGTTTGGTTTTCTGTTCTTGTGATAGTTTGCTAAGAATGATGGTTTCCAGCTGCATCCATGTCCCTACAAAGGACGCAAACTCATCCTTTTTTATGGCTGCATAATATTCCATGGTGTATATGTGCCACATTTTCTTAATCCAGTCTGTCACTGATGGACATTAGGGTTGATTCCAAGACTTTGTTATTGTGAATAGTGCCACAATAAACATATGTGTGCATGTATCTTTATAGCAGCATGATTTATAATCCTTTGGGTATATACCCAGTAGTGGGATGGCTGGGTCATATGGTACATCTAGATCTAGATCCTTGAGGAATCGCCATACTGTTTTCCATAATGGTTGAACTAGTTTACAATCCCACCAACAGTGTAAAAGTGTTCCTATTTCTCCACATCCTCTCCAGCACCTGTTGTTTCCTGACTTTTTAATAATTGCCATTCTAACTGGTGTGAGATGGTATCTCATTGTAGTTTTGATTTGCATTTCTCTGATGGCCAGTGATGATGAGCATTTTTTCATGTGTCTGTTGGCTGTATGAATGTCTTCTTTTGAGAAATGTCTGTTCATATCCTTTGCCCACTTTTTGATGGGGTTGTTTGTTTTTTTCTTGTAAATTTGTTTGAGTTCTTTCAGAGAACACCACAAAGATACTCCTCGAGAAGGGCAACTCCAAGACACATAATTGCCAGATTCACCAAAGTTGAAATGAAGGAAAAAATCTTAAGGGCAGCCAGAGAGAAAGGTCGGGTTACCCACAAAGGGAAGCCCATCAGACTAACAGCAGACCTCTCGGCAGAAACTCTACAAGCCAGAAGAGGGTGGGGGCCAATATTCAACATTCTTAAAGAAAAGAATTTTAAACCCAGAATTTCATATCCAGCCAAATTAAGTTTCATCAGTGAAGGAGAAATAAAATCCTTTACAGATAAGCAAATGCTTAGAGATTTTGTCACCACCAGGCCTGCCTTACAAGAGACCCTGAAGGAAGCCCTAAACATGGAAAGGAACAACCAGTACCAGCTTGCAAAAACATGCCAAAATGTAAAGACCATCGAGGCTAGGAAGAAACTGCATCAACTAACGATCAAAATAACCAGTTAATAACATAATGACAGGATCAAGTTCACACATAACAATATTAACCTTAAATGTTAATGGACTAAATGCTCCAATTAAAAGACGCAGACTGGCAAACTGGATAAAGAGTCAAGACCCATCAGTCTGCTGTATTCAGGAGACCCATCTCACATGCAGAGACATACATAGGCTCAAAATAAAGGGATGGAGGAAGATCTACCAAGCAAATGGAGAACAAAAAAAAAGCAAGGGTTGCAATCCTAGTCTCTGATAAAATAGACTTTAAACCATCAAAGATCAAGAGAGACAAAGAAGGCCATTACATAATGGTAAAGGGATCAATTCAACAGGAAGAGCTAACTATCCTAAATATATATGCACCCAATACAGGAGCACCCAAATTCATAAAGCAAGTCCTTAGAGACTTACAAAGAGACTTAGACTCCCATACAATAATAATGGGAGACTTCAACACTCCACTGTCAACATTAGACAGATCAATGAGACAGAAAGTTAACAAGGGTTCTTTTTAATTTAACAGTTTCATCTCAATTTCTGTCTTTCCTCACACAATTCACGATGAGCACCAAGGAGAAATCTGGCCACACTTTCAACCCCTGACTTATAAATCCCCTTGGTTCAATTTCTGATTTCTTCATTTACAATTTCTGCTTTCCACATAAATTGCAGTATGTAATTCCACTAAGCTACCTGCCATGATGTAGTGAGGATTCTTTTTCTACCAGTTTCCAATAATATATTTCTAATTTCCATCTGAGTCCTCAACAACAGCAAGATTAACATCCTTATTCATTTCATTAGACATCCATATTTTTCACCAACAGCCTTTTTGCAATGTGGATTTTCTCTGCCATGTTCCTTATTTCCTCCTGTGTCCTTACTAGTACATTTCTACTAACAGTTTATTCAAGGAAATCTAGGTTTTCCTATTATGTTCCTAACAATTCTCCCAGCTTCTTCTCATTTCTAATTTAGAAGCCACTTGTCCACTTGTATATGTTTTTTATAGCTTTATCACATCATTTGTATCAAAATGTATATTGATTTCCTATAATGACCCTAACAAATTACCACAAATTCGGTGGCTTAAAACAACACAAATGTATTATCTTAAAGTTCGGTAGTCCAGCAGTCTAACACAGATGTCACTGTGCTAAAGTCAAGGTGTTAGCAGGTGCATTCCTTTCTGGAGGCTCAGGGGAGAATATGCTTTCTTAACTTTTCCAGCTCTAGAAATTGTTCGCATTCCTTGGCTTGTGGCCTTTTCATTCACGTTAGTGGACTGAGTCTTCATGCTACGTCATTTTGACCCTTCTTCTGCACCACGTCTCTTTTTCTGATTCTCTTCTTTTGTCTTCCTCTTCCTCTTTTAAGGCCCCTTGTGATTACATTAGGTCCACCTGGGTAATTCAATATAATGTCACTATTTTAAGAACAGCTGGTTAGCAACTCTAATTTTATTTGCAATCTTAATTATCCTTTGCTATATAAGATAACATACTTGTAGGTTCCAGGGATTAGGACAAGGATATATTTAGGGAGGCCTACAACAATTACAATATGCATACATTATTTATCACTGTTTAGTGATTCCAACATTTAACCATTTCAAATAAAATGTGGAAACCTCACTTCCATGTAGGCCCATTTACATTCCCCGCTTTTAATTATCATGATTTTGAATATCAGATTGTGTAATAGTTTTTGTTTCATTCCTTAACATTTACAAAATCAATGAGAAAAAATACCTATTGTATGTACCCATATTTATTCTTTTCCCATTGTTCATTCTTTTTTCATAGTGATTCATGATTATTTCAGCAATTCCTTTCTGTATGAAGAAATTACTTCTGACAATCTCTAAGGATAATTCTGCCAGTGAGATTTGTTTGTTACTGTTTCTTTGTCTGAGAATACTCTATTTCCCCTTCATTCTCAAAGGACAGTTTTGTTGGATGTAAGATTTGAGGTTGGCAGTTATTTTCTTTCAGCACTTGAAAAATGTAATATTTTCTTTTGACCTCTATGACTTTCAGATGTGAAATCCATATGATTCAAGTTGGTGTTCTGTAGGTAATGCATCATTTCCTTCTGGCTGCTTTCAAGACTTTTATTTCTTTGTTTTTACTTTTGCAGTTTTATTATGATGTGTCTTGGTTAGAATTTCATAAGGTTTTTTATATTTCAGGTTCACTTAGCTTTTTCAATCTGTGTTGTTTTTTTTTCACCAAATTTAGAAAGTTTTCAGCCATCATGTCACAGCCCCATACTCTCTTCTCTTTCTGACACTCTAATAGCACAAATATTACATCTTTTATTATAGTCCCACAGATCCCTGAAGCTTTGTTCATTTGTTTTTCTCCATCTTTTTCTCTCTGTCATTAAGATTGATTGGCCCTCAAGTTCACTGATTTTTTCTTTTATTATCTCCACACACTATTGAGTATATCCTGTGAGTTTTGTATCTGCAATTGTATTTTTTGTTTCTGTAATTTTAGAAGTCCAACGCACTATTCATTGCACGATGGAGCCACCTTTGCTTCTGTAATTTCATTTTTTGTTTTACAACTTTTTTCTTTGCTGAAGTTTTAATTCTTTTCTCATTTTTTCAAGAGACATGTTAACTTTGAATCATTATTGTGATGGCTCCTTTAAAATAAATGTCAGATAATCTCAGCATTGAATTTATCTCAGGGTTAGCATCAGGTAATTTTCTTAACAATGTTGTGATTTTCTTTGTTCTTGGTATTTTGGGCAATTTTTGATCATATCCTGGACATTGTATCTCTTGTGTCAAAATCTGAGTTCTATTTAAATCTTTTATTTTAGCAGGCAGTTCCCCTGTTAGGTGTTGGCTTTAGATATTCTAAGGCTATGATTTTTAGTTGCGTAAAACTTTCAGGGCTATCATATTTTCTCAGCAACTAACTTATTTTTTTGCTTTTTATGCATTTATACATGAATATAGATCTTGCTTCACAAACTTTTATCGGACTCTGTCACAGCTACAAGTTGCCTCATAGAGCCTTTGAATTTTTTCTTCTTTTCTATCTTCAATATTATATCCTGTAGCATTTTACTTCCGTTTCTCATTTAATAATACATATTAATTATAAATAGTATCATCAAATACTTCCTTATATTTACAAATTTCAGTTGTCTACATTTTGTCTTATCCTCTCATTCAACTCCTTCCTTCTGGGTTTAACTATTTTCTTGCTGAGATATATCCTAGTAGTAGCTTTTCAATAGTAGTCTCTCTCAGTCTTTTCCTTTTTCTTTTTTCTTTTTCTTTTTTTGTCTTTCCTGAAAATGTCCTTATCCTTCCCTCACTCAGGAATGAAAAGATAGTTTAGGACAGAATTCTATATTGAAAGTTTATATGCTCAGCACATTGAAAATATGAATTCTCTTGTTTTCAGATACATTTTTTTCATTTATCTTCATTCTAATTTTTCCATGAAGATAATCTATCATTTCATCAGACTGAAGGTATTCATTGATTTATTTTTTTATATTGTTATTTTCCAGTCTCAATGGTTTGTTCAAGTCTGGATTAAAAATTAATAAAAAAACTATTTGTGCTATTTCAAAATAGAGATTCATGTCTATCTTTGATATAGAAAACTCACAGAAATCAGCTCTTCTTCAAAGTTCCCTTTCAGAGCAAGTCAGATTTTCTTTTTTCAGAACCGTATTACCACAATCCTGAAGCATTTTAATGTAAATTTGTGGGGGTCTTTTAACATGTAACTAGTGTAAACTTAAATTTCATGTTACCTGGAGTTTTATTGAATCTCAAGAAACAATTTATGTTTTCACCTAATACTCACACTGAAAAAGTAGGAAGAATTTTCCTAGTTCCTGTTTCAATGGTGGGTCAGGGAATTTCAATTATAAGGGTCATGGCTCTGTGCAGGGAGCTCCATTTCAGCTTTGTCCTTTAACATCATGTCTCCTGTTCCTGCATGGAGGTTGACACTTCAGCCTCCATCTTCATGCCACAACAGGCTCTGAAGTCCCAGAGGGGTCCAGGGCTTCAGTTCTTCTGGCCTTGGTGCTAATTTATCTTTGTTCCTGCTTTCTGACACTTCCCCTTCCTTTTTCTGAGTCGGTTGCGTATTGAAACATGGATTGTATACGTAGCATTTCCATGTACTTATAGTGGGAGGGTGGCTTAATCTGTAACATCTCAATATTCTATGCTGTCAGAAATCATCTGAGCAAGCCTGAATGCCCATTTTTATGGGCAAGGTGAATCAAAGTACCTTGCCTAAGGCTGTGAAGTAACTTCAAAGTGAGAAGTGTTTATTTATACCTCTTGTGTCAGAAATGGGGAAAATCTAATTATAAATCCGTTGTGTTCTAGGAGGTGGGTGCACCAAACTTGGGATAACTCCCATAGTCAAAATTTCCTGTACAGGCCTGGCAACATATAGAAGTGAGTTCAGCATCCTTGCCTGTGAAAGATATACTCTACCAAAGTTTAGTAAAGGCAATTTGAATAAGAACTATTTCACAGTCATTCTTGAACAGCCAATGAAATTAGGAATTACGTTTGGCAAGCAATAGCTGGTACTATTAATCAGATAATTAAGAAATCTTATATTTACCTTAGATCTGCTATTGAAAAGTAAAAGTTGCTTAATTGGCCTAATTTCTGGAAAGTTTTGGTTTTCAGACCAGCTAGTATTTAGGAGCTATTTGTTCAATACTTCACCATAACCATTACTGGCTGGCAGGCTTTTTCATCTCTCATGTTTAAGAGTAATCAAAAATTGACAAACAAAAGGTAAAATATATTACCCATTTACCAAATGAGTCCTCTCAATAATATTATTTGTGTATGTAATATGAGCCTAGATTACATATCTATCTATACATACTCACACATATTTATACACACACACACACATATATATATAT
>NW_012116933.1:2939100-2957586 GCF_000951035.1 Colobus angolensis palliatus
AATAAATAAATAAATAAATAAATAAATAAATAAATAAATAAGTTAAAGAGTAAAAGGTGACTTTGTTTCTTTCTCTCTCTTTTAACTCTCATTGCAGTGTTTTTCCTAACCGTATTGCCTTCTAATTCTCTCCAGTTTTCAGGCAATATCATGTTCACAGTGATGTGAATGAATGTTTAGTGACTTCTGTAAATAGAGTGACACAATTTTAGTGTTTCAGGGAACTATTCCCACCTACAAGGCTCCCAAATAATAGGGGAGGGTTTTGTTTTTTTCTCAATCTTTTATTTAACTTTTTATGTATGTACATATGTGTGTGCAAGTGTGTATACATATTTTTAAGGTTATATAATTATATAAAAGAATGTTCTTGGCTTCAGCTGGTTGAATATATATTTCTGTGTTTAATAAATTCTTAAACTAGAAAATTATTTTTTTCTTAAATAAAAGAATGATATAAACTGGCACACTACTATATAGTTGTGGTTTCCAACCTGCTGTGCTAGACTTCTAACTAGCCATTAAACAATGAAACGATTTTCAAAAGGCTCACAGGCACCATATCTAGTGATTAAAAGAAATATCAAAGTGTATTTTGTTGTGGATAGAGCAATTTGGCTTAAGTTTTGACTGGTTATTGAACACATTAGGATTTCAGGAAGCATGGTTGGTATTTCCAACATTTACTGCTGTCACAGTATAGGTAGTTACAGTGCATGAATTAGCTAATTAACTAAATTATTGTGTGATGGACCTTGGACCTTGAGAATATAGTGACATCCAAACTCTGTGAGCCAGGAGAAAGTCCCCGACTACTTATTTATTTGCACATTCACCAACAATGGCAGTGAAAATGTTTAATGTTACAGTATTATTAGCACAGGTAAAATCTGAAACGATATTAAAATATAAAAAGTAGCCATAGCTCATAACAGTAGGTAAACCTTTCAAACATTGGAATCCACAAAGAAAATAAGAAAATAAGTTCTTATAAAAAGAAAATAAGTTCACCATAACGAAAATATAAAATACCTGTTTACTGAAGTAACATAAAGACCATTCCATCATGGGATGCCATGATTATCCTTAGCAAAAATATCCTGGGTTACAAGTCCTGCAAAATTTTTAAAATTTTGAATAAACATATGTTTAATATTAGAGTGTGTAAATGTAATTTTCTTAAAGTTAATAAAGACATTGCAGATGATTTAACAGTTGTATAGAACTGGTAGTGAAAGAGTAACAATTATCCGTTTTCCTTTCCTTTTTTAAACTAACCTTCAGTCACCCAAAGAAGATAAAATAAATTAAACAAAAATTCCAATCCAAATTCTTGACTTTGTCAAGACCCATCTTTTATTGAGAGAAACTTTTTGGCCCTTTTCACCTAATTTTGAACACTGAGTGTTTTAAAATAATAACTGATATTATTCCATAATTGTTCATTACTTTAAATTGCTTACAATTGTATTTATGTATGTATATACATATACATTCACACAAGATCTATTAATTGTTATTATCAAAAACATGATTTTTGGCTATTAAATTGATTCAATTACTTATTCAAGTTATTCAGCATCAAACTTATTCAGGTATTTCTCAAAATAATGGGAATCCAAATTGACACAGACAGCATTTTGTTCCCAAGAAAGTCACAGAATACTGGAGACTCATGCATAATTGCAGCATTTAGTAAAATGTTTTATAAAAGAAGATCACTTATTGTATTGTTGGAGCACAGAGAAGAATCAATGAACTATTTGAAAGCAAAGCAATACAGTCAGGGAACAGAAAGGATGTAACAAAAACCTAGAGATATGAGAGTAACTGATATGGTTTGGCTGTGTGTCCCCATGCAAATCTCACCTTGAATTGTAGTAATCCCCACGTGTCAAGGATTGGACCAGGTTGAGATAATTGAATCATGGTAGTGATTTCCCCCATACTATTCTTGTTGGTCCTGTAGGTTGCAGAAGACAAGAATTAGGGTTTGAGAACCTTCACCTAGATTTCAGAGGATGTGTGGAAATGCCTGGAGCTCCAAACAGAAATCTGCTGCAGGGGCAGAGTCCTCATGGAGAACCTCTGCTAGGGCAATGTGGAAGGGAAATGTGGGATTGGAGCCCTATACAGAGTTCCCACTGGGGCACTGCCTCGTGGAGCTGTGAAGAAAGGGCTGCATTCCTCCAGAATCCAGATTGGTAGATCCACTGGCAGCTTGCACTGTGCACCTGGAAAACCTGCAGACAACCAACGCTAGCCATGAAAGCAGCTGGAAGAGGGGCTGTACCCTGCAAAGCCATGGGGTGGAGATGCCCAGGGTCACAGGAGCTCACCCCTTGCATCAGTGTGTCCTGGATGTGAGACATTGAGTTAAAGGGGATCATTTTGGAACTTTAAGGTTTAATGACTGTCCTATTGGATTTCAGACTTGGATGGGGCCTGTAGCCCCTTTGTTTTGGCCAATTGCTTTCATTTGGAATGGGTGTATTTACCCAATGTTTGTACCCCCATTGTATCTAGGAAGTAACTAACTTCCTTTTGATTTTACAGGCTCATAGGTGGAAGGGACTAACCTTGTCTCAAATGAGACTTTGGACTTGGACTTTTGGGTTAATATTGGAATGAGTTAAGACTTTAGGGGACTGTCAGAAGGGCATAATTGTGTTTTGAAATGTGAGAAAATTAGATTTGGGAAGACCATGGTGGAATGATATGGTATAGCTCTGTGTTCCTACCCAAATCTCACCTTGAATTGTAATAATCCCCATGTGTCAAGGGCGGCACCAGGTAGAATCCTGCTTGAAGCACAGAGGTGGTTTCCCCCATATTATTCTCTTGAGAGTGAGTGAGTTCTCAAGAGATCTGATGGTTTTATATCGGGCTTCTCTATTTGCTCGATTCTCATTCTTCTCTCTCCAGCCACCATACGAAGTAGGTCATGTTGCTTTCCCTTCCGCCATGTTTGTAAGTTTCCTGAGGCCTCTCCAGCAATGCAGAACTGTTGAGTCAGTTAAACCTCTTTTCTTCATAAATTACCAAGTCTTTGGTATTTCTCCGTAGCCACAGGAGAACAGACTAATACAGTATCTAAATTCAAAAATTGCACATGAACACAGGCCTGGAACAGATGTTTCAAATTTGTTCAGAAGGCAAAGAAACTGTTGGTCTTGAGTTAATTTACAAACATTATATTCCATGTGGAACAGCATGAAATATTGATTAATTTTATTCAGATACTTGGATTAGTGCATTGTCATGAAGGAATGTAAAATATGGGAACATATACACATGTGTTATAATCTGTCCACCTAATCTTGGCTAATGGGTTTACTGTTTTTCTGTTAATAATTATTTGCTAATACAGTCATTCACCATTTAACAATGGGAATATCCTCTGAGAAATGCATGGTTAGGTGATTTTGTCATTGCTTGGACATTATAGAGTGTATTTACACAAACTTAGATGGTATAGCCTGCTACACATGTAGGCTATATGGAGTGTAGTGTAGGTTTATAACCTAGAAGCAATAAGTTACAAACCTGTACAGCATGCTACAGTATTGAATACTGGAAGCAATTGTAACACAATGGTACATATTTGTCTATGTAAAAATATCTAAGCATAGGAAAAGGTACAGTGAAAATACAGTGTCATAATCTTATGGGACCGCTATCATATATTAAGTCTTTTGTTTACAAAAACATCATTATGCAGCACATGAGTATACATTTAATTATGTTTTGGGATTTAAATTGTCTTTAAGATGCCACAGGAGTCAAAGAATTTTAAATGATCTTTTATTTTCCTTGGTAAAATGGAAACAGGAATATTTACTCACTGTAGAAAATGTATAATATTATATAAAATAGGATTCACCTATAATTATACCATCCAGGAATACCTACACTTTGCATTTGGTTTATAATCATTCTTCCCCTTCCTCCTTCTTGTACATGCCCCTATGTGTAGACATTATTTTTTTATTTAGCAAAATTATGATCTGATTGAAATGTGTTCTGCATCCTGATTTTTATACTGAATGTTATTTTTTCTATGATACTAATGATTCATTGGACCAGGCATATTAATATGCCAATATAGGATGCTAAATGGGAAATATTAATATTGGATATTCAGGATAGAAAGATGGCTCAGACATATGAGTAACACAGAGATTAGAGGGAACAAGACATGAGATAGGAGACTACAGAAGTAGTTACTTTGATAATTCAGATGAAAGATAATGTGAGCCTGGATCCAAGTCAGTGGGAATAAAAAAAAACAGGCTAAAGGAGATTCTACAGGTTTTGGGGCTGTAGAACAGACGTGTTGTGTGTTTGCATGGTTAATTGAATAAGTGCACGTTAAGGAAAGAAATCAATCTAGAGTGACTTCAAGTTTTGAGCTTTGTGACTATTTAAAAAGTATAATGCTATTCTATACTGAGCTAAAAGGTACATGGAGAGAATCCAATTTAATCCGTTCATTACAAATTATTGAGTTCTTCTATAGACCAGGATCTGTGCTGGGAATAGGGGATACAATTCTGGACAAATTAGATATCTGCTGTTATATAAATTAGATGTCTGTAGCAGATAGATTTTAAAAATAATAATAAAAATAAAACAATGATGCCCATCATTCTACTATTCAAACAATTTTTAATGAGCATCTACACTGAGCTAGGCACTGTGTTAATTGCTGGGGATACTGTGGTGAGAAAATCAGTCATAGTCTTACCTGCATTAAGCCTATAGCATAATGAGACATATAAGGATAGTCAAATAATTATAAAATTATATAAGTAAAATCTGTTCATGAAAACATGTCTTGACATAAATCATAGTGTATATAGAAAGTTAAAATAGGGGATGTAAATTAGTGGGGTGACTAAAAGTTTCTCTATTGATGCTTATATTGGTCGAGTCCTAAATGGTGAACAGGAGTCATTGCCCTCCTGCATTCCAGGCAGAAGGACCAATAAATACAGAAAATCTGAAGCGTAGAGAAGCATGACCCACTTCAGGAGCTGAAGGCAGTTTACTGTGTTTAAGAATAGAGGTTGGGGATGGGCGTGGTGGCTCACGCTTATAACCTCAGCACTGTGGTAGTCCAAGGTGGGTAGATCACAAGGTCAGGAGTTCGAGGCCATCCTGGCCAATATGGTGAAACAATGTCTCTACTAAAAATACAAAGATTAGCTGGGTGTGGTGGGACACACCTGTAGTCCTAGATGCTTAGGGGCTGAGGCAGAAGAATCACTTGAACCTGGGAGTTGCAGTGAGCCGAGTTTGCGCCACTGCACTCCAGCCTGGGTGACATAGCGAGACTCCATCTCAAAAAAAAAAAAAGAATAGAGACTGGGAAAGCAAGAGAGAAAGGAGAAATCTAGAGAACACTTAGATATATCATAGATATATGAAGTTAGAACATAGAACATAGAAATTAGAACTCATAGGCTATGTTCCAGAATTTATATTTTGTTCACTGGGCACATGAAAACCACTGAAGTATTTTAGTTGTGGCGGTCAGGTTGAGGCCACAGTTGGATTTTTCTTTTGGAAAAACAATTTAACCACAGTGGATTGGAGAGATACAAAGCAAGATGCTGTTGCAGGAATATAGACATGACACAATGGTATCCTGGGCTTGAAGGTTTATCGTTGAAATGGAAAAATGAGGGATTCAAATCAGTTTTGATATTTCAGAGGTAAAGTCAATAGAAATTTCTGATAGATTGAATGTGGAGGTTGAAAGAAGCCTGATATCAAGGGTGAATCCTATTTATTTTACTTGGGTAATAGGCGGTGGTGCCATTTAATCCTCTGAGACAATGTAAGTTTTAGTTTTAGATTTTATTGTTGTTTTGTTTTTGTTTTTTTGTTGGAGAAAGTGTTGGAGAAGATAAGTCATTTAGATTTGAACCTAGTGAACTTCAGGCATCCTTATGATATCCAAATGGACTTGGTGAATGACAGTGGATACATGTAACTAAAACTTAGCATACAGGCCTTAGCTGAATGTAGAGATTTTGTAGTCATGAGCAAACTGTTGGTAATTGAAACCACTGGTGTGGGTATGAGTTTGTATGGGAAGATAACACATTCCTGTCTGGATATGTTGAATTTGAATTATCTCTGAAAAATTTAGATACATTCATGGAAAGACTTTAGTGATATACCTAATGACGTTGTAGTCTGTGAAATAGAAAGTGGTAACCCTGCCAGGAGGTAGCAGAGATGGACTTTGAGCGGAATGATCATGTCCTTTTTTTGGTGTCTAGCTGCTGCAAGGAATCAAAAAGAAAGCAGGAAAAAATATGAGATGGCAGGGAGTGCTGGGTGCCCCACTGGTTGCTCTTCAGCTGCTCTCTGTGTGATTGTCACCTTTGATTAACCAAGTTGTTGTTGATTCAAAAGAGAAATTTCCTTAAACTGATTTTAAAAAAAATTTTTCTTTCCTTCACTTCTTTCCTCTTCTTTAGTCCCTTCCCTTTCTTCTCCTTCTTCTCCTCCACCTCCACCTCCACCTTCTACTTTTCTTCCTCTTCCTTCATCTCCTCCTCCTACACCTCTCCTTCCTCCTTCCCCTTCTTTTTCTCCCCTTTGCCATCAGTTTTGTCTAGTGAGAAAAAGTGCAATAGAGTAGCTGGAGTTCCTCTTGGGGTTATGAAAGCCCATATTGAGATAAATGACTCCAGGGACCCACATTTCTGGCACATAGAGATGAGAAATTGAGCAGAGTAGTGAGGAGCGTTATTAGCTGTGTGGCTTTGGAAAAGACTTTTATATGCTCTGATGTTCAGTTTTCTTATCTGTAAAATGGTAATACTCATAGTACCTAATAAAAGAGTCTTTCAGGTAGTTAAATGAGGTTAAGTTTGTAAAGCTTAATTATATTGTAAATGCACAGAAAATTGTACTTATTAAACACTATATTTCTGTTTTGAATCTCAGGCCTTTGTAAGTTATTGTTCTAGATAAAAAATATTTGATAAAATATTTTTAAGTTATACTTTAAGCATCTAGTCTATTTAAGGAACTACGATAATTGTAAGGGGTCTAAAAAACACATATAGTATGACTTCTCTAAATCTAGTCAAATGTACAATCTAGACATCTACTCAGAAAGACATATCACTTTTTCCCAAAAGAAGCACTTTCAAAATAGTTCTATAAGGGAATGCATTTATTATTATTTTGCATTTATTATTTTGTTCTGTTATAAATTACTGTTTTAATTATTTTAATAAATATCCAATAATATTTTGTTTGACCTTCTCCCTATATTATTGTTCTCTGTGGCCTCCCTTATTAGGATTATATTGATTTTAGAATTGAATTATGTTTCAAATTATTAATATGCTAAGTGTATCAAATTTTCTCTCCAGAAAGAACAAACCACTTTGTAAACTTCAGGAAGTCAAGATTCTTGCTCAATTTTACAATGACTTTGCAAATATTTCAAGCATTGGTTTGATGTATTTCCAGAGCTCAAATCTACAGTGTTCCACATGCACATACAAGATCCAGAGTCTCATGTTAAAATCACTTACATATCCAGAAAGGTAAGAAAATTAAATTTTGATTTCAACATGTTATCTTTTAAACTTGAAAATATTGGTTTGTTAAGTAATGGTTTAAGAATTCATGTATTCAAATATCTGTTCATTGTGTATTTCAGACTATATTTTACATAAATATTAGAATCTCAGAAAGGTTTAAAGGTTTTTTTTGGCTTTAATAAAATTTATATGGGAATCTCATTGTCTAATTAAAGAAAAAACACACAATCATTTCATAGATACAATAAAGATAAAAAACAAGTAACATCTATGCCTGCCTTAGAAATTTACCAGTAATTTCTTTCATATACATACATATTAACAGAGTGGTGAGAGTCCTTTTCCACAATTTTTTAGATGAGGGTCATTGTCTAAAACTCTCTAAGAAAACATATGGTGACAGAAGGTAGACTTTATCATGACTTCCAGCAATATCTTCTTTCTCTCAACTTCATTGCTGTTTACTTAGGAAGACAGAAAAGCCCACTTTCATCTGCTGCATCTAAGATCCTATGGATCACTTGAGATTCAACCCCAAGAATACACCGACAGGTGTGAGGTTCTCAGATGTTTACTATAACAGCGCGAGGAGAAGCTGACACTTTACGTTGCTGTTTTATAGTCACATGTCTTGGTTTGTCAGTATGTCACAAATATCTCCATTCCTATTAAAATGTAACACAATCCTGACTGGGCACCATTTTCTTGAAGGCGGTATGCTCTAGAAGTGTTTTTCTTATCACATTTAATATGCTCTTCTCAGTTCTACGTCCTCACAGAGGTTTTCCCACTGTCCTTGTTCCACATGGTATAGATGTACATGTTTGCTGTAGAAGAATCCATATTTCCATTGACAACACCCTGTGAAATCATTAAGAACTATTAAAAATCTCTTTTATAAGTTGGTCATCTGTCAATCTGCATGTATGAGTTGTCCAAACAGTAAGCATCAGCTGAGAGCCTATAGAAATGGGTGTGTAGATTGTTGGGAATCTCTCTTTTTTAGTTGACTGTGGGGTGCTTCCTCTTTATTTCTCTTTATGTCCCTGTATTTATATATATTTATTTTCCAGCTATCTTCTTGTCAATGTTGAACATAGTACACAAGAACCTGTGGAGAGTAAAAATAAAAATAATAAATGATAATAATATACATTTAGATGAGGCCTGTATCAATAGAAGAGAGTTGGGAAGTCATTTTATAACTTTTGGTGTGATATTATTTAGTTACTGAAAAGTCGGTAAATCAGATGTTGCTAAAATGGCAAAAATCTAAGAGTAATTGTATTGTTCTGTGCCTTTGATTGAAATACTTACAAAAACACCAAAATATCTGAACATTTTCGGCAGGAACATTAGCAACATCATTCCCTATGAAAGTACATAGTGGGGAGGGATCATGCCTTGAAGGACCAGAGCTGTAAGATTTTCAATCTTCAACTAATCTCAGTATCTATTATTATCATTGTTATTATTGCTTCTCATCACTCTGTCTTTTCCAAAACATCTCATACTTTTAATGGTAAAGGGCTACTGTATTTGGGGACTCCATTATCTGGTCATTAGAACAGCATATACAGTTGTGGAGTAGGCCTATTTTGCTGGATTTTTCTAGAGTTAATATACTAATTATAGTATAAATATAAAATCTAAATTATAAGTATGTAAATTGGCCAAGCATGGTGGCTCATACATGTAATCCCAGCATTTTCAGAGGCCAAGTTGGGAGGATCACTTGAAGCCAGGAGTTTGAGACCAACCTGGGCAACAAGGCGAAATCCCATCTCTACAAAAGATTTAAAAAATTAGCTATGCATGATGGTGTGTGTTTCTGTAGTCCCAGCTGCTAAGGAAGCTGAGGTGGGAAAATCACTTGAGCCTGGAGGTCGAGGCTGCAGTGAGCCATAATTGTGCCACTGCACTCTAGCCTGAGCAACAGAGCAGGACACAGACTCAAAACAAACAACAACAACAACAAAAAAAACCATACATATATGTATATATAAAATCTATTATCTATAATCTGTAACTATACTTATATAATACACAATTATTATAATCTATAATTAAACCATTGACTTAATATGCTGACAGTTTTGCTTATTTTCTTTAGGTTAGTTTATGTATTCATTTATGCAATGTTGTTTCAATTTATTCTATTTTTTAATTATAATTTAAGTTATGGGATACACATGCAGAACGTGCAGGTTTGTTACATAAGTATACACATACGATGGTGGTTTGCTGCACCCATCAACCTGTCATCTACATTAGGTATTTCTCCTAATGCTATCCCTTCCCTAGCTCCCCAAGCCCTGACTATTATTTTGAAGATACAAAGCCTCCACTACACATAAGAATGGAAATTATATTTGTAGTCCACTAAGGCTAGGCTGTAAAGGGGCCAGGAGTTTTGCATCATTGTAACAGGGGTTGTTGTCCCCTAGTTGCCTTATTAAAACCTTCTAAATGTAAAGTTGGAGTATAAATAGAGATGTCTAGAAGTTATAGTGCATGCTTTCTTCCTGGGATTTAAATGTAAAGAATTTATATTATCCAGGGATAAAGTTTTCTCCCTATGGTATCATAAACACAAGAGAATTTCCTTATCAGTCCAGAGGCAGCACACGTTGTAAATCTTGGCCAGACATCAGAAATTTAGCTAAAATATTTGCATATAAAACAACATGTAAGCTTAAGATGAGAAAGAGAAATTTAGTTCCATTCATGTGGACAGTAAAAAGAACCAAGGATAATCTACCCTCTGTGTACATGGGCAAATGCCAGGTCAGCTGCCACTTTCGTCATTTAAGCAGAAGTGAACAGGAAAAAAACAACAAAACAGCAACAAAATGAGGCCTAATGCAGCATGGCAATGCAAGAAGAAAAAGCATAACAATCAAGATTTAGAAATAAGGTTGACTTTTTAAAAGATTTATAACAGGAAACAGAAAAGTTCCATAAAGCATCGCTCAGTGCTCTCAATGGTATTTAAGAAAACAAAAATCCATATAAGAACTGATGAAGAGTGAGATGATGGGACAACTGATTGCAGTTAAAAGAAGGTTGACTGAGTTTAAAAAAAAAAAAAAAACTAGTTATTTGGTATCAACATCAAAATAGTAAATAATAGATTTGACCAATAATGTAGAAAATATATTTATTGATAACTTATGGAATAAGGAGATACAAAAATAGAGAAAATAGGGTCTCAGGTTGAAATAACTGAAATGCAATATTTTGGATACCTAATGTTGCTGAAGAGAAGAACTAACACAACAGAAGAACTAACTGCAGATGTAATGAAAAAATTTCCCCTTCAACTGAGGAAAAGAAGACACAGATCTCAAATGGAAAGGATGAACCGAAAACTGGAAACTAAAAGAACAAACATTTAGGCCCATTCTTATAAATTTTACTTTAAAACTTTGATGATGAAGAGAACTCTGCAAATATTCAAAAAATTATCAAGGGAGTAGAAGATTCAATGTTGTATCAATAGCAACTCTTGTTAAATGCACCTACAAGATTCACATGACTCCAGTCAAAATCTAAGGTAGATATTGCATGGTTCTTCCTAATCAGTTTGGAATTACAAATAATAAGATGAGCCAAATGGTCTGAATAATGAACGTAATGTTTACAGCTTTATGAAACAGTAATATTCCAAAACAACAATAAAGATATTTGATACTTGAGGAAGAATATAATGGAATAAATGAAAAATTCCAAAATAGAATTTTGTAGATAAGAATAGCATTACAGAAAATGATGCCGGAACAAATGGCAAGTGAAAAAGACTTTGATATGCATTATATCAAGATTAATTTTAGATATGGTAAAGTAATAAATGTATACTGGTGAACCAAAAAAAAAAAAAGGGAAGAAAATCTAGGCAAATGTTTATATTTGTACAATAATGAAAGCCAAGACAGAAAACTGAAAGGAAAATATTATGGTTGCCTATAAATATACAAAATTAAAACTGTGTGTCACAAACAGAATGAACAAAATTAAACTGAAAAAACTTTTGTAATGTATATGACATAGATGGATTTAAATTATTTATATATAAATAACTTTTACAAAAGTATTTTTTAAATACATTCTAGTTGAAACATGGAAAGAAATATCCTACCAGTTGTTTAAGCCAAGAAACCTGGGTTCATCATAGACTAGTCTTTTTCTTCTCACTCATCATCCAATCATGAAATCTCTTTGTTCTTACCTTCTGAAAATATCCAGAATTCTTCACCACCTGTATTACTACAAACTCACTAAGTTTTATCGTCTCTCCTTGAATTATTAAAATAGCCTCTTAAGTGTTCTCTTGCTTTTAGCTTTGTGTCCTATAATTTGTTGTCAGTACAGTGTCCAGAGTGACCCTTTTAAAAGTGGGTTATGTCACACCTCTGCTCAACAATCTCAAAAGTCTTGCCTTCACACTTCAAATAAAAGCCAAAGTCTTCCCAATAGCTTACAAACTCCACATGACCTAGCTAGTATCTCCACTGCCTGATACCTCCCAATCTCAACGCCTTGACTACTGTACTTGTACACTTAGCTATATCCTGACAGCCTTTTTTGCTGTTCCTTGAACACACTGGGTAGTATCCTCCTTAGAACCTTTGCACTGGATGTTCCCTTTGCCTAGAAATTTCTTCCCCTTGAAGTGCCAATGGCCGACTTTCTCAACTCCAAGCTTTTGCTCAAATGCCATTTTCTCAATGAAGCCTACTTTTATCATCCTGTTTACTGTTGTGAGCAGCAGCTCTACCACTCTCAATCATCTTACCTGGAAATTTTTGTTGTTGTTCTGTAGCAGGACGAGCTGCAGACAAAACTCCTCAGACACCAAGTTAAAGAAAGAAGGGGTTTATTCGGCTGAGGGCATCAGCAAGACTCCTGTCTCAAGAGCCGAGCTCCCCAAGTGAGCAATTCCTGTCCCTTTTAAGGGCTCACAACTATAAGGAGGTGCATGTGAGAGGGTAGTGATCAATTGAGCAAGCAGGGGGTACGTGACTTGGGGCTGCATGCACGGGTAATTAGATCAGAACAAAACAGGATAGGGATTTTCACAACGCATTTCTATACAATGTCTGTAATCTATAGATAACATAACCAATTAGGTCAGGTGTCGATCTTTAACTACCAGGCCCAGGGTGTGGCACCAGGCTGTCTGCTTGTGGATTTTATTTCTGCCTTTTAGTTTTTACTTTTTCTTTCTTTGGAGGCAGAAATTGGGCATAAGACAATATGAGGGGTGGTCTCCTCCCTTATTCCCCCACTTTGAGACGCTCACTCAATAGTGAGAGTTCTCACTTTCATTTTTACTACCCATGTCTTCTAGCAAGACAGATCGATAGTGATTCACATAATACACTTGTGCTGAAGCATTTTGGTGAACTAAGGTAGCAATGAGGCTTTTTATCATTTGAAGAAGTACAGGTAGCAAACAAGGGAGTAAGCAAGTTCCTGTTACTCTTATAACTCTTATTATAAGAGTTTTAAATCCTCCTAGCGCTGGGAACCATTTTCCCAGCATGGCCCCAGGATGAAATCCATGCCACACTTGCACAGTCACATGTGCCAGTTTTGTCATATCTCTAACTATGTCTTCAACTACTTGCCCTTGATTATTTATGTGTAGGCAGCAATTAGTAAGGTTAAATTTCTTACAGACGTCTCCTTCAGCTGCTACCCCCTAGTTGAGAGCTAATCTATTTTGATAGATAGCGTTTCTCATCTGAGTTTCTTGCCAGACCAGAATAGACGAAACTCTGCTGGTTTTATTAGTGATTATTTTTAAGACAGCTTGTAACCGTGAATGGGGGTCTGGTATCCCCATGAGCCATCTTGTGCCTAAGTAGCAGGCCTATAATATTGTATGATTCTCTCAGGGTGCCGTTTATCATTTTATCCATTGCCTATAGCTATGCTTCTCTTTTCGCAGGAAGCACAGACAGGGAAGCTCAGGAATTTGCCTGTTTTTATGGGCAGTAGGAAGAAAGATGGTTTAATAGTGCCAATAACACAACTACCTGCCCACTAGTCAGGTAATTTGGCATAAGTTCTATGTCCACATATCCAGTATAATCCAGTGGGGACTGTCCAGTACCAGTGGGACTCCGAGTGGGTCCACACAGTTTGCAACTTTGGGAATTTACTAAATGGATTTCTCTCTGTGTATTTGAACTCCAGCAAGTGACTGTTTTCATGGTACCATTATACAACTTCTGTCTCAGACAACTGAGTCATCCTACTGGGTGAGTGAATTATTTTCCTTCTCTAGCTATGCAATATTGTCCAATAATTGAGGCTTTTAGGACCCAGAAATTATCAGGGTGATTCTTTTGAGCCAGGAATTCATCAGGAAGTGGGTCTGTAGGTACTAATTCTCTGGCTTCCCATGGCCATCGATCTCCTACTACAGTTCCTCCACATACATAACATGAAGCGACATTGAGAGATTGGGCTACATGCTCGGCTAATTGCAAAAACAAATTTCTTGTTTTTCCTGGAATTTCTGGTACTAGCACATTTAGTTCATCATAGAAAGTTTGAAACACTGGCTCAGGAGAGCTTTTGTAAACTTCTCCTCGAACCAAAATATTTACTCGAGGATCCAGTGTGGCCCCATTGATTCCTAAGGTCACATGCTCCTCTTTTTTCCAGCGAGGATCAAGGGAATTGATTATTACTAGCTCTAATGGGTTACATTGTCCCTTAGTACAGGAAGGGCCATTTTTTCCTTTCTGAAGGTGGACTGGATCCTTTTCACTTTCTTTTTTTTATCCAAGTGGCCTAAATGGCACAAGACCAGTATTTATGTTTATTTCCACACTGTCCTAATTTATGACAGATGTATTTATTTTCTGCCATATAGTTTCTTTTCTAATTAAGAGAACCACATCTTATTCCTAACTTATTACTATTAATGACAGCACAGGCATCAAATTTTAAGGTAACTTGTTTGGGCACCTCTTTGTCTTCTGTTTTGGCTAACACTTTAGCTCATATCATTTATGAGCTCCCACCCATCCTCAATCCTTAATCTTATTTTAAAAACTGTGGTCATGGGAGGCTCAGATGGGTCATAACACACATCAGGTTGGTCATTTCATGGGCTACATACCTTGTGTAGAATAACGTTATACAAGCAAGTTATTTTTACAGTTCCAGTACACTTATAATAACTATAAAATAATAGGACTGTAGCAACCTTTTTTCCTATCTCAGTGACTTGATGTATACTCTGGGAACAGTCCTCAGTCTGAGGAAGGTCAGTTGAAGTCTTCACTGCAAAACTCCAAATTTTAAGGAAAATGAGTCCTGCGATGAGTTTCCTCATGCTTTGGCCGTGAGTGGACCAGTCAGCTTCTGGATGTGACTGGAGCAGGGCTTGTCATCTTCTTCAGAGTCACTTTGCAGGGATTGGTGAAGCTGCTCCCATCCACATATCACTCACAGTCTACTGATGTTTAAGGATGGTCTTGGAGGTTGGGCCTGCTAGAATAAACTGAGTCCAAAACCTCTACACAGTTATGTTCAACTGGGCTCTCTGATACTGGGAGCAAAGTGGTGGGGTTTAGGGTGTGACAAACTTCAATGGTTATGTGGGGATTTTCATATAGCAAGCTTTAGTACTTGGTTAATCTAGCACTTGTTAACTAATGATGTCCCTTGGTAGTCATTAAAGTTACCACAGCATGGGGACCTTTGTATTCAGGTTTTGCCTAAGGGTAAGTTTATCTGCTTCTTGTGCTAACAGGGCCATTGATGCTAGGGCCCTTGGACCTGGGGGCCAGCCTTTGGAAACCCTGTCTAGTTGTTTTGAGAGATAGGCCAGTGGCCTTGGCCAGGGCCCCACAGTCCGGGTTAAAACTCCAACTGCCATTTTTTCTCTTTCTGACACATAGAGTGTAAAGAGTTTTGTCAGGTCAGGTAGCCTCAGGACTGGGGCCGATACGAGTTTTTCTTTTAATTCATGAAAACTCATTGCTGTTGGTTGTAATAGATGTAGTTTATCTAATCTACATTTTTATTAACTGTAACCCACCAAAATATTGACTCAAATCCTGCAGCTCTTTGATTTCAAGCTGTAGATTGATCTGGTATTCCTAGTGGGACTCTAGTTGTGTCTAAATAGACGTGAGAGTTGAAAGACACATAAGGGGCTTCTCTCACTTTACGATGTCTCATATTTTTTCCTTCTGGTTAATGAAATGCCAGGGTGAAAGGGATAGCCAATTGGACTAAAGTACAAGTGCCACTCCAGTTATTTGGCAGAGTGCCTACTAAAGGTCCACCACACATCCACTCAGGGATGAACAAGGGCTGACTGATTGATAAGCTCTTGAAAATTCTTAAGGTCACTGCATCCTTTCAGGTCTCCAAGGAATGCTAAGTTTCCTCTCTGTCATGAGAGACATAAAGTGAGCTTAATGTTGGGAGACAGAAGCTGGATGGCCCTCGGAGGCTGACCCGCAGGGTGCCGGACTTTGAGATATAACAGAGAGCTTGGCATGACTTATTACTCCGTGCTGTAGAATCCTGGAAAACAGCTACCACGCAGCCCACATCTGGTCTACTGCAGGACCACCTTAGTGGAAAGGGGACAATCTGGGCCTCTGGCCTGCCATGTGCACAAGCATAACAATTGCTTTTGTTTAACGTGCAGATAGAATACTTGATCCATTTTAATCAGGCATTTGCATCATGGTATCCTGTCTTAACTGCTAAAGTTTGTTCTAGGTCTTTAACTTCTATGATCCTCTAGTAAAATGAATGTATGATTTTAGGAAATTACAAAAACCGGTTGGGGCAGTCCATCCTTGCTCTTTAGTGGTCCACAGAACATTGGACTAACTATGACATGAAAGCTCTACATCGGGGGGCAAGACTCCTGGTTGGCACAGGGGTATTTATCAAAATCTCCCAGGATTAAATAGTCCTAGTTTACTAATGCCCAGTCTGAGGAGAGTCAGGAGGGACAGAAGTACTTCTCTGAAGTAGAAAGCTATCTTTGACTTGGCAAGTCCTTACAGGGTGTAACAAGGAAAGCATTAAATGCAATAGTTTGAGGCAAAATTGATTTGGTTATGTTAATAACCAGATGGTCAGCAATAGAACGAGGAAAGAAGAAAGAGTAATAGAATAGATGAAAAGAATTAAATTTTTCTTAGCTTTAGTTTGGTAGGGTTTTCCCCTGGGACTATGGCGCATGACTCTGGAGGGGATGGCACTCTCTTGACTTAGGCGTGATGAGTCCATTCTTTTTTTTTTTTTCCTGTACAAACAGCAGTCTTGGTGGTTAGCAGGACAAGGTAGGGTCCTTCCCAGGCTGGCTTGAGTTTTTCTTCTTTCCACCCTTTAATGAGAACGTGATCTTCAAGCTGGTGCTGGTTTACCGGAAATTCTAGGGGTGGTACATGTGCTAAAATACTTTTAGTTTTTGAGAGAAAGGAAAGTAGAAGACAAATCAAGTATACAATTTTTAAGAAATTGACCTTTTGTTTTAAATGTGGGGACCTTGGCAGTGGAATTGATAGTCCTTAGTGCCTTTTTACTGAGAAATTTCCTTTAGCACCTATTTTTACTAGTTTTTAAACCAAAGAAAGCTAAATATCATTTTACATTGAACAATGTTTCTCTTTTGATTTTTATACCAGATAATCTAAATTTTATATTAGTGTGTTATTAATGTTAAATCTAATTTGAATAAAACCTTGTAGACATATTTATCTAATTTTTAATGTTTGACTATAAGGTAAGATTTTGTAGACACTTTTTAACCTTTTATAATTTTTGTGACAGAGTAGTTTCATGCTTTAAGAAAAACCTGTTATGCTTTTACTTTAATGTCCAGTTCACAGAAAAACAAGATGATGCTTCTTTAATTTTAGCCAATATGTTTATACACAGAATTTTCTTTACAATTAACATTTTAAAACTTGCTTAAACCTCGAAACAATAATTTTTTAACTATTTATTTATTTATTTATGTAATTTTTTTTTAGCATGATGCCTCCAGCTTTGTTCTTTTTTTTTTTTTTATATATATATACTTTAAGTTCTAGGGTACATGTGCACAAAGTGCAGGTTTGTTACATATGTATACATATGCCATGTTGGTGTGCTGCACCTATTAACTCGTCATTTACATTAGGTATATCTCATAATGCTATCCCTCCCGCCTCCCCGCCACACCACAATAGGACCCGGTGTGTGAAGTTCCCCTTCTTGTGTCCAAGTGATCTCATTGTTCAATTCCCACCTATGAGTGACAACCTGCAGTATTTGGTTTTCTGTTCTTGTGATAGTTTGCTGAGAATGATGGTTTCCAGCTGAATCCGTGTCCCTACAAAGAACACAAACTCATCCTTTTTTATGGCTACATAGTATTCTATGGTGTACATGTGCCACATTTTCTCTTTTTCCTGTTTCCTTTTTTCTTTTCTTTTCTTCTTCTTCTTCTTCTTCTTCTTATTATTATTATTATTATTATCATTATTATTATTATTATACTTTAAGTTCTAGGGTACATGTGCATAACGTGCAGGCTTGTTACATATGTATATTTGTGCCCTGTTGCTGTGCTGCAGCCATCAACTCGTCAGCACCCATCAACTCGTCATTTACAACAGGTATAATTCCAAATGCAATCCCTCCCCCCTCCCCCCTCCCCGTGATAGGCCCCAGTGTGTGATGTTCCCCTTCCCGAGTTGAAGTGATATCATTTTTCAGTTCCCACCTATGAGTGAGAACATGTGGCATTTGGTTTTCTGTTCTTGCAATAGTTTGCTGAGAATGATGGTTTTCAGCTGCATCCATGTCCCTACAAAGGACACAAACTCATCCATTTTTATGGCTGCATAGTATTCCATGGTGTATATGTGCCACATTTTCTTAATCC
>NW_012116933.1:2962981-2963862 GCF_000951035.1 Colobus angolensis palliatus
TCTCAGATCTCAACCTCCATGTTGGGAGATCCACTGCTCTCTTCAAAGCTGTCAGACAGAGTCATTTGCATCTGCAGAGGTTTCTACTGCTTTTTCTTTGTTGTTGTTGTTTAGCTGTGCCCTGTCCCCAGAGGTGGAGTCTACAGAGACAGGCATGGCTCCTTGAGCTGCTGTGAGCTCCACCCAGTTGGAGATTCCCAGCGGCTTTGTTTACCTACTTAAGCCTCAGCAATGGCGGGTGCCCCTCCCCCAGCCTAGCTGCTGCCTTGCTGTTAGATCGCAGTCTGCTGTGCTAGCAGTGAAGGAGGCTCCGTGGGCGTGGGACCCTCCTGACCAGGTGTGGGATATAATCTTCTGGTGTGCCCGTTTGCTAAGGCCCTTGGTAAAGAGCAGTATTGGGGTGGGAGTTACCCGATTTTTCAGGTGTTGTGTGTCTCAGTTCCCCTGGCTAGGAAAAGGGATTCCCTTCCCCCTTGTACTTCCCAGGTGAGGTGACACCTTGCCCTGCTTCAGCTCTCACTGGTCAGGCTGCAGCAGCTGACCATCACCGATTGTCCAGCACTCCCTAGTGAGATGAACCCAGTACCTCAGTTGAAAATGCAGAAATCACCTGTCTTCTGTATTGCTTGCGCTGGGAGCTGGAGACTGAAGCTGTTTCTATTCGGCCATCTTGCTCTGCCCTCCTAACTGGGAGACATAGAGGAGACAAGATGGCCATCTTGCTTCGGCCATCTTGCTCTGCCACATTTTCTTAATCCAGTCTGTCACTGATGGACATTTGGGTTAATTCCAAGTCTTTGCTATTGTGAATAGTGCTGCAATAAACATATGTGTGCATGTGTCTTTATAGCAGCATGACTTATAATCCTTTGGGTATATCC
>NW_012116933.1:2965697-2966946 GCF_000951035.1 Colobus angolensis palliatus
GAATTACGTTTATTGATTTGCCTATGTTGAACCAGCCTTGCATCCCAGGGATGAAGCCCACTTGATCATGGTGGATAAGCTTTTTGATGTGCTGCTGTATTCGGTTTGCCAGTATTTTATTGAGGATTTTTGAATCGATGTTCATCAGGGATATTGGTCTAAAATTCTCTTTTTTTGTTGTATCTCTGTCAGGCTTTGGTATCAAGATGATGTTGGCCTCGTATAATGAGTTAGGGTGGATTCCCTCTTTTTTTATTGATTGGAATGGTTTCAAAAGGAATGGTACCAACACCTCCTTGTACCTCTGGTAGAATTCAGCTGTGAATCCATCTGGTTCTGGACTTTTTTTGGTTGGTAGGCTATTAATTATTGCCTCAGTTTCAGAGCCTACTCTTAGTCTATTCAGGGATTCAACTTCTTCCTGGTTTAGTCTTGGGGGAGTGTAAGTGTCCAGAAAATTATCCATTTCTTCTAGGTTTTCTAGTTTATTTGCGTAGAGATGTTTATAGTATTTTTAATGTAGGCAAAAATGTACATTCTTATGCTTCCTTATAATCCTTTTACCAAAAGTATACTTTACTTTTCTTATACATCTTGAACATAAACTGTTTTTTTTTTTTTCTTTTTTTTCCCGATAGTTTTACATTCAGGAGGCCTAGTTACTTTTAAATTACACAATTTTTTTGCATGCATTCTTTTTTATAACATTTTTCTCTTTCATGACTTTCACAGACAATTCTTTGACATGCCTTAACTTTCTGACTTATTATAATTATTTCTTTCTTTAAACAATAAGTTAATTTATTTCAGGACAAGAATCTACAATATAATACTGTTTTTATATAAATTCCACCCCCTCTTTTTTTTTTTCCTTTTGTCTTTTTTTCCCTTAGGATACTTCTGAACCTGGTGAGGGGTGCTTACAATGAGGTTTCCTGTAAAAGTTATTTTTTGTTTTTTTTTACTTTGTTGTTGTTGTTGTTAGCAAAGCAGTTGCCACTGGAATGCATTTGGGACATCTGTGGGTTACTGGGTTAAGGATTTTTGATAGGAAGGCCTCAGTGTTTTCTTGATACACCCTTGTTTTCACTGACAACAAAGTGATATTGGAGTGTTACAGGGTTAAGGAGAACACCTTCAGTTATCAATTATAGGTTTTAAATTTACCTTGGCTTTTAAAGGAATAGGGTACCCTTTTTATTTATTTATTTATTTATTTATTTTTTATTATACTTTAAGTTCTAGGGTA
>NW_012116933.1:2969301-2994209 GCF_000951035.1 Colobus angolensis palliatus
CCTCAGAAATAATACCACACATCTACAGCCGTCTGATCTTTGATAAACCTGAGAGAAACAAGAAATGGGGAAAGGATTCCCTATTTTTTTTTTTCTTAACTACTTGTGTATCTCTCTCTTTCTTTTTGTCTCTGTTTGACTTTCCTTTTGCCTCTGTCTTTTCTTCTCTCTGCATCTCTCCGTCTTTCTCTCTTTGACTCCTTTATCTGTCTCTTCCTCTCTGTCTCTTCTGCTCTCTTTGCCTCATTTCCTCCTTGTGTCTTTCCTTTCTCTCTTTCTGCTGGTCTTTACTTGCCTCTGACAGCTGCTTATGCTGCTGTTCTTTCAACCACTGTTTTTGTTGGGGGCGGGTGTCTAAAACCAGCTCTAACCAAGTTTCTTTGTATGGGAATTGGTCTGAGTTCCCTGCCTTACAGGTTACCTTGTACGTTACCTTTGAAACAAGGGGCTTGTCCAGGTTTCCTTCTAATGGTCAACCTACCTCTAATGCTGGTGTCATAGTACTGCATAGTATCCCTTAAATTCTGTTTATTTTTTCTTTATTTTTTATTTTTTTGAAAATTTTCAACATAGTTTCTAGTAGCATGGGCTTATTTGTGCCTGACCTATGCTTCTTCAAGACAAAACACCACTCTCACACCACACGCACACCACAAAAAAAAAAAAAAAAATGAGTAAAAAGGGCACACAGACACACAGACACACACTTTTGCGGTTTGCACCAAACCAAAATCAAAACTACAATCAGAATATCCAGAAATGCAAGCCAGGTCAAAACCAAAACCAAACTATCAAGCAATCCAAGTCAAGTCAAAAACAAAAACCAACGTTCAGGAACACAGTGGGTGATCAGGCCATGCTTCCACTCAAATGGAGTGGGCAAGTTCCTAAGACCAGTCCTGTCAAGCAATTCAAACCAAGTCAAAACCCAAACTAAAACCAAAGTGCTGATTAATGCACGCCATGGGTGATCAGGCCAGGCTTCCACTCATATGAAGTGGGCAAGTTTCAAAGACTAATCTTACCAAGTTTTAGATGTCCAGACTCCAAGTGCCCATTCCTGCCCAGTGTTCAGCCACTGCATTGATCCTCCATGGGGGACTGACACACACTGTTCTGGAGAGGTGCCCCACAAGGGCAAATACCTACCCCAGAGCACTCTCAGGATCCGCTTCAATGGGGCTTCTCAGAGTTTTCTGCAGGGATGTTCCACAGGCCAGGCTTAAGCCACCTAAGGAGCTGCCTCTGCCATCTGCCATTCACCTGGCTTCCCAGTCAGGGAACCAAGAAATGCAGCAGGACAAGCCAGACACAAAACACCTCAGACCCTGAGTTAAAGAAGGAAGGGCTTTATTCGACCGGGGGCATCAGCAAGACTCCTGTCTCAAGAGCTGAGCTCCCTCAGTGTGCAATTCCTGCCCCTTTTAAGGGCTTACAACTCCAAGCGGGTGCACATGAGAGGGTCGTGATCAATTGAGCAAGCAGTGGGTACTTGACTGGGGACTGCTTGCACCAGTAATTAGATCAGAACAAAACAGGATAGGGATTTTCACAATACATTTCTATACAATGTCTGTAATCTATAGATAGCATAACCGATTAGGTCAGGGACCGATCTTTAACTACCAGGCCCAGGGTGCCGTGCCAGGCTGTCTGCTTGTGGATTTCATTTCTGCCTTTCAGTTTTTACTTTTTCTTTCTTTGGAGGCAGAAATTGGACATAAGACAATATGAGCCATGGTCTCTTGTCTTAGTTTTCGTAGGAGTTATTATCAGTACTGTCCTCTGTACTTATGTTTGCTGCTTATTGCTTGTATCTCTGCAAATAGAAGATAAGCTTCTTGAGGACGTTGAGTCTATGTATTTTCTTCAAAGACTTATTTCAAGTGCGTTGAACTGTGCCTGGTACATATTGAGCACTAAATGAACCGTTGTTGAATGAATAAATGCAGAAATAAATACATTGGCATGTAACAATTTTAAAAAGAAAGAAAAAATGGTGAATAAACATGTTTTTAAATGCTTAACCCAATAGTATTGAAATAAATTAAAATTAAGTCAATGAGACATAATATATCTCTTCCCAAATTGGAAAAAAAGTATTTTGTTGAAGTTATACTGAAATTGCCATCTTGCTTCTCCAATTGTAGGTATGTAAAATTGTATACATATACTGGAAATAAGGGAATAAAATACATTAATAATCCCCACTAATAATAAAATACACTAATATTACAATTTATTGTAATAAATTGTATACTGGATACAGTATACAATTTGGAAATAAGTAAATAAAATACTCTAATAATCCCCAAGTCTTAATACTTCTGGCCCTATCCTCTTCTGGAATTTATATTTCACAGACATAACAGAAAGTAACATTTAAGAGTATCAGCTTTGGAACCAGAGTATCCTGGATCAAATTTCAGGTCAGGTAATTACTAACTTTATCACCTTGAAAATATGATTAACCTGTCTGTGCCTCATTTTCCTTACCTGTAAAATGAGAATAATTATAGTTTATTTTGCAAAATTGTTAAGAAAATTAAATAATGTAATATTTATAAAGAATGTAATATATTACCTGGCATATAATAAGTGTTATGCAAATGTTTGTTAAATAAATAAAAGGAAAGATCTAAAATGCACGTATGTCATTCTATAGAAGACATTTACAATTTGACATACTAAAATTATAAATAAATTGCTCAATAGTAGGGTAATTTATAAATGATTATGGAATAGCTGTAATATTAAATGTTATATAATCATTAAAATTGCAGAATTATCACAACGTAATAATGGCTAAGGACAGTATTTTCCAAATATATAATACATATATAAATATTCCATAATTGGAGAAAATTAAGTGACTTTTTCTTATAAAAATACCTTGATAAAAAAATTAGTAAAATGTATATGGATACCAAAATTTTGCAGCTTTAGTTTGAGTGCCTTGCACACTTGTTTTAACTCCTGTAGTTATTTGGCTTTAATTGGATTTAATTCAATCATTTCCAGATTCTTTTAAAAATACTACGCTGTTCTTTAGATAAATGAGAGCACATATTCACTGAAGAACAGCCAAAAAGCTGTCTTTAATTTAGAGAATAAACTCATACAAGCCAATATACAGTTATATTATTTGTCCTGAAATATTTATTTTTCTATCTATCTACCTATCATCTATCTATCCAATTATATTATTTGTCCTCAAATCTTTTTTACATTGTTTAGTCTTTATTTTTATTTTTTATATATGTTTAGAGGGTTCTGGTGCAGATTTCTCACATGAATATTTTGTGAAGTGGTGAAGTCTGGGCTATTAATGTGCCCAAAACCTCAATGGTGAACATTGTCATCAATAGGGCCTAATATCAACGAAATCCCTCAGGTTTTGTTTCTTTGGGAAAGTCTTTATTTCTTCTTCAGGTCTGAAAAATATTTTCCCTGGATATACTACTGTACGGTAAACTTATTTTTTCCCTCAGCACTTTAAATATGTCGTGCCATTCTCTCCTGCCCTACAAGGTTTCCACTGAAAGTCTGCTGCCAGGTGGACTGGAGCTCCATTTACATTTTATTTGTTTCTTTTGCTGCTCTTAGGATCCCTTTTTATCTTTGACCTTTGGGAGTTTGATTATTATATGCCTCGAGGTAGTCTTTCAGTTAAATCTGCTTGATATTCTATAACTTTCTTGTACTTGGATATTGATATATTTCTCTAGGTTTGGGTGTTATCCCTGTTTTTTGTTATTATCTTGGATCTGTTATCCCTTTGAATAAACTTTCTACCCCTATCTCTTTCTCTACCTCCTTTTTAAGGTGAATAAATCTTATATTGCCCCTTTTAAGGCTATTTTCTAGATCCCGTAAGCATGCTACGTTGCTTTATATTCTTTTTTCTCTTCTGACTGTATTTTCAAATAGCCTGTCTTTAAATTCACTAATTCTTCTTTCTGCTATATCCATTCTGCTATTAAAAAACTGTGATGCTTCTGTTAGTGTGCCAACTGCATTTTTTTAGCACCAGAGATTCTGTTTGATTCTTTTTAATTATTTCAATCTCTTTGTTAAATGTATCTGATAGAATTCTGAATTTCTTCTCTGTGTTATTTTGAATTCCTTTTAGCTTCCTCGACACTGATATTTTGAATTCTTTCTCTAAAAGGTCACATAGTTCTGTTTCTCCAGGATTGTTTATTGGTGCCTTATCTAATTTTTTTGTTGATGTCATGTTTTCCTCGATGGTGTTGATGCTAGTAGACACTCTTCAGTGTCTGAGTATTGAAGAGTTAGGTGTTTATTGTAGTCCTCACTCTCTGGGCTTATTTCTGGTCATCCTTCTTAGGAGAGCATTCCAGATATTTTAAAGGAGTTGGGTCACAGCTTGAGTGTTGTGATCTAAGCTGTTCCTGCTTTAGGGAGCACCCCAGGCCCAGTAATGCTGTGGTTCTTGGAGACTAATAGAGGTACCACCTTGATGGTCTTGGACAAGATCCAGGAGAAATATCTGGATTACCAGCAGAGACTCTTGTTCTTTTTCCTTATATTTTCCCATACATACAGAGTCTCTCTCTCTCTCTCAGCTCTGAGCCACCTAAATCTGGGGGTGGAGTGACACAAGCACACTTGTGGCTGCCACCACCACTATGATTGTGTTCAATCAGACCTGAAGCCAGTACAGCACTGGGTCTTGCCCAAGACCTACTGTAACCCCTTGCTGTAAACTGTCTATGTCCACTCAAGGCCCTGGTGTTCTACAATCAGCAGGTGGCCAAGCCATTCAGACCTGTGTTTTTCCTTTTAGGGTGGTGAGTTCCCCCCGGCCCTGAGTGGATCCAGAAGTACTGTCCAGGAGTAAGCAACTGCAGTAAAAAACCTTAGAAGGCTACCTGGTATTCTACTGTATTGCAGTTGAGCTGGCACTCAAATTACAAGACACAGTCCTTCCCCTCTTCCCTACCCTTTCCAAAGACAGGGGATCCTCACCCCATAGGCACCACCACCCTTGGATAGAAGAAGTACTGCCAGACTACCACTGATTTTCCCTTAAGTCCCAATGCCTCTACAGTCAGCTGGTGGTGAATGCTAACAAGCCTGGGACTCACCATTCAGGGCAGTGGGCTCCCTCTGGATCAGGGCAGGTCCAGAAATGCCATCCAAGAATCAAGTCCTGGAATCGTGAACCCCATGAGCCCACTTGGTGCTCTAAACTCCTGTGGCAGTTTTGGTCCCTGAAGCCAGCAAATCTCCGAGGCTCACCAAGACCCTTCATGTAGTATCTGGGTATTGCTGTTGGTTATTCAGGGCCCAAGGGCTCTTCAGTTAGCAGATGATGAATGCTGCCAGGACTGGTTTCTTTCCTCAAAGGCAGTGGGATCCCTTCTGGGCCAGAGCATGTCTAGAAATGTTTTCTAGGAGCTAGGGCCTGGAATGGGGCAGAGGGGGCCTTCAGACTCTGACTGTTGCCTTATCCTGTTGTGGCTGAGCTGCTATGCCAGATGCAAGAAAAAGTCCTCCCCACCCTTACCTCTCTTTCCTTCAAGTGGGAAGAAGGGGTCTCTTTTTGGAGACAGGAGTTGTGCAGTCTGGGGTTAGGGAAGGGGTAATGCCAGAACTCCCTTCACTTCCCTAACTGATTTCTCAGTATGTCACGTGCCCCTCAATCTATTGCCTCTGGGCCCAGTTCAGCCCTAGGACTCGCCTACAAGTTGCAGTCCTGAAGGCCTAGATTGCCTTTCACATTTACTTAGAGGCAAAGAGTACTTTGGCCCTCAGTGGTGAGGTCATGACACTCAAGTTTAGACCACTGGGGTTGCTGTTTCCCCTCTGGCAAGGTGTGGTTTAAATGCTCCCTCCATGGGCTGGTGTCAACTGAGTTTGGTCTGGTTTTTCCTTTTGCTCTAACAGAACAGCACAGAATTCAATGCCTCTCAATTGCTGTGTTCTCCTTCCCCTAACACTCAGATAGGGTCTCTGCACCATGCTGCCACTCCTGGGGATGGGGGAGGAGAAGTGTCAGTGACTCAGGACTGATTTTTCTAACTCCTCAATTCCTCTTTTAGTAATACGAAGTTAAAAGTAGGTACTATGAGTGCTCATCTGATTTTTTGGTTATGAAGGTTTTTTTTCCGTGTAGATACTTGTTAACTTGATGTCTTTGCAGTGGCGAATGGTGGAGCTTTCTATTCCACCATCTTACCTTGCCTCCCAAAATCCCACTATGCTTTTGATTTGCATTTATCTGATGATTAGTGATGTCAAGTGTTTTTTCATATATTTCTTGGTTGCTTATATGTCTTCTTTACAAAAATGTATGTTCATGTCCTCACCCACTTTTTAATTGGATTATTCTTACTCTTTTTCTTGTTGAGCTGTTTGAGTTACTTATAGATTCCAAGTATTAACCCTTTTACAGGTGCATAGTTTGCATATAATTTTTTCCCATCCTGTAAGTTTTCTGTTTACTCAGTTGATTTTTTTTCTGTATAAAAGCTTTTTAGTTTAATTAAGTCCTATCTGTCTATTTTTGTTTCTTTGCATTTGCTTTTGAGGATTTGACCATATATTCTTTGCCAATGACCAGAAGAGTTTTTCCTAGGTTTTCTTCTAAGATTTTTTTTTTCTTAGTTTCTGGTCTTATGTTTATGTGTTCAATTTATCTTGATTTAACTTTTGTATATGGTAGGAGACAGGGGCCCAGTTTCATTATTCTGCCTATGGCTATGCAATTTTCTTCTACTATTTATTGAATTGGGTGTCCTTTTATCAGTGTATTATTTTGTTGACTTTGTTGGAGATCAGTTGGTTGTAGGGGTATGGCTTTATTACTGTGTTCTCTGTTCTGTTCCATTGATCTCTGTGTCTATTTTTATACCGGTACCATGCTGTTTTGGCTACTCTAGTCTTGTAGTATAATTTGAAGTCAGGTAATATGATGCCTCCAACTTTGTTCTTTTGCTTAGGATTGCTTTGATTATTTGGGCTCTCTTCTGATTCCATACAAATTTTAGATTTTTTTCTAATTCTATAAAAAGTGACTTTGGTAATCCAACAGAAATTGTATTGAATCTACAGATTGCTTTGGGCAATATGGTCATTTTAATGATATTTATTTTTCCAATCCATGAGCACGGGCCATTTTCCATTTGTGTCATCTATGATTTATCTCAACAGTATTTTGTTGTTCTCCTTACAGAGTTTTGTTTTTGTTTTTGTTTTGTTTTTTTTGACAGAATATCATGCTATCATCCAGGCTGAAGTACACTGGCATGACCACAGTTCACTACAGCCTTGACTTCCTGGGCTCAAGTGATCCTCCCACCTCAGCCTCACAAGTAGTCTGGACCACAGGCATGCACCACCATGCCTGACTATTTTTTAAAATTATTTTTGTAGAAATGGGTTCTCCCTATGTTGCCCAGGCTGATCTTGAACTCGAACTCAAGCACTCCTCCAGCTTCAGCCTTCCAAAGAGCTCACAGCCTCTCACAGTGGCATTAGCCACTGTGCTTGGCCAAGAAATGATTTACCTCCTTGATTAAGTACACTCCTAGGTATTTTAATGTGTTGTAGCATTGTAAAATGAAATTGTCTTTTTAGTTTTGTCCTTGGCTAGATCATTATTGGTGTATAGAAACACTACTGATTTTTTTATGTTTATTTTCTATACGGAAATTTTTCTGAATTCGTTTATTAAATCTAAGAGTTTTCTTGGTGGAGTCTTTAGAGTTTTTGAGATATAAGAAAATATCATCAGCAAACAAATTTTACTTCCTCTTTTCCAATTTCTGTGCCTTTCATTTTGTTTCCTTGCTTGATTTATCTGGGGTGAGAACTTACAGTACTGTGTTGAATAAGAGTGGTGAAAGTGAGCATCCTTATATTTTTCCAATTTTTAAAGGAAATGCTTTCAACTTTTCCCCATTAAGTTTGATGCTGGCTGTGGATCTGTCATTTATTTTTATTATGATGAGATATGTTCCTTCTATGTCTAGTTTGTTGAGAATTTTTCCCATGAAAATATGTGGAATTTTATCAAATGCTTTTTCTACATCTATTGAGATGATGTCTTTCATTCTGTTTATGTGATGTGTCATATTTATTACTTTGCACATGTTGAACTGTCCTTGCATCACCATGATAAATCCCACATGATCACAGTATATTATCTTTTCAATGTGCTATGGCATTTGATTTGCTATTTTTGCATCTGCTTTCTTCAGCGATTTTAATCTGTAGTTTTGTTGTGTCTTTATCTGGTTTTCATGAGGGTGATACTTGGCCTCTTAGAATGAATTATAAATGATAGAATTCTCCCCTCCTTAATTTTTGGAGTTGTTTCAGGAGGATATGTATTAGTTTCTTGTGTGTTTGGTAGCATTTGGCTGGAATCCATCTGGTCCTGGGCTTTTTGTTGTTGTTGTTAGATTTCGTTATTGATTCAATCTTGCTACTCATTTTTGGTCTGTTTAGGTGTTTTATTTCTTCTAGGTTCAGTCTTGGGAGGTTGTATGTTTCTAGGAATTTACTCACTTCCTCTAGGTCTCCTAGTTTGTGAGCATATATTTGTTCATAATAGTCTCTCAAGATCTTTTGTATTTCTGTGGTGTCAGTTGTAATATCCCTTTTTTCTTTACAGATTGTGTTTATTTGGATCTTCTCTGTTTTTTGTTAGCCTAGCTAGTGGTTTATCAATTTTATTTATCTTTTGGCAGAACTTTGTGGTTTTATGAGATTCTGTAGCGTTGCCATTTTATTCCTATATCTTCTTCCTTTGTGTGAGTGTTTTATAAGAACTGTGAGTTTTATATTTGTGTGTTTTTGTAATGGTGAATATTGACTTTTTGTTTCCATGTTTAGGACCCCTTTGAGCATTTTCTGTAGGACCTGTTGATTGGTGAAAAATTTTCTTTGCGTTTGCTTGTCTGGGAAATACTTTACTTCTCCTTCATTTATGCAGCTTATTCTGGCAGAATATAAATATTTTGGCTAAAAGTTGTGTGTGTGTGTGTGTGTGTGTGTGTGTGTGTGTTTGCAGCACTTTGAAAATGTCATGCAATTCTCTTCTGGCTCATAAGGTTTCTGCTAAAAAGTCTGCTGTTATTCTGATGGGGCTTCCTTTATAGGTAACTAGACACATTTCACTTGCTAATTTAAAAATTCTTTCAGTTTCCCTTTAGGCCTCCTAAAGGTAATATGCCACAGTGAAGTCCTATTTGCAATGTATTTGCCTGGGAAATAGTGGGACCCTGTATTTGCATGTCTGACTCTCCTGTTGTACTTGAGAAGTTTTTATCCACTTTCCTTAAGTAGGTTTTCTAAGCTTTGTTATCTCTCTTCCTCCTATGGAATACCAATAATTAATAAGTTTGGTCACTTCATGTAGTAAAAGACGTTAAAGTCTCTGTTCTTGTCTTTTTTTTTCTTTTTTCTTTCTTTTTGCCTGACTGGATTATATTAAAAACATCTCTTTGAGTTCTGAGATTCTTTCTTCCTCTTGGTCTAATTTATTGTTGAAGCTTATTGAAGCTTTTGGAGGTATTTTGTATTCCCTTAAATGAAATTTTTACTTCTAGAATGTATGCTTTTTTTCTTTCAAAAAACTTTGTAAATTTCTCATTAACGTCCTGAATTGATTTTCTGATGTCTTTGTGTGAGTTTTCAGATTTCTCTTACATCTCATTGAGCTTCTTTAAAATCTACATTTTGAATTATTTACCTGGCATTTTGAGGAATTCTTTCGGGTTGGGATCTATTGCTTGAGTACTGTTGTGGTCCTTTGGTGGTGTCATATTTCCTTGCTTTTTCATGTTTCCTGTGTCATTCTACTGATATCTACACATCTGATGTAGCAGTAGCTTGTTTCAGTTTTTTAAAGTTGCTTCTATAGGGGAGAATTTTTTCCTGAAGATGATTGTAGATTTTTGGTTGAGTAGGATACATTGGTTTTGATTTTGGGTGCCTGTGATAGTATAATTTTGTATGACTTCTTCAGCAATACACAGAGTCTGTATTAACTGTGATTTCCTCAGTGATTTAAGGTAATTATTAGTTGATGTTGTGGCAAAGTTTTGATGGGGACTTGAATGCTAACTGAATGAGGTTTCAGACCCCGGTGGTGGCAGAGTGGGGTAAATGTGCCTGTTTTGAGGCCCCAGAACAGTTTATATTGGCCCCAGTGCTAATTGGTCCTAGAGGACTGATTTTGGGGCCTCCAAGTCGCTTATCTAAAAGTTAGTAGTGGAAGTGGTGAAACTGCTGTGTGGGAAGACTCTCAGATCTCTGAAGGCATGTGGGTGATGACAATAGTGGTGGTGGAGCAATGCACTGGGACACAATTGGTCCATGTTGGTGTTCCTGGTAGCTGTGATGGGTTGGGCAGGCTAGACCTCAGTCCCACAGCTGCTGGCATTAGGGCAGTAGTTATTGTCTTAAGTGTGCTTAGAAGAGCTTGATCTCTCGATCTCTCTATCCCTCCTCTGGCTGGTTAGCGGCTGCAGCTGCATCCCCTCAAACTTGGCCCAAGGGTCAGGCACAGCATATCATTAAACTCTGAAAATGATGCCAGGTGTGGGCTTGTGACCATAGAGGGAGGGGCTCTACTCAGGAGTGCAGAATGAGCATGAAACTGGGCAGTGCAGTCTGCTCAAATCTTGGTCTTTCAGTAGCCCATAGCATGGTAGTGGGTATTATTCTAGATACACGGAGCAGACAGAGTCTGGTTTCCTCTTCCCTCCTTGGTTAGGTGGTGGTTGTAGCAATGTCAACTTGAACTTGCTCCAAGGGAAGGGCACAGATGCTAAAATATTTCATATTTCACTTTTTTTTTCCTCTCCCTCTCTTTTTCTTAGACAGAGTCTTGCACCGTTGCCCAGGCTGGAGTGCAATAGCGCAACCTCGGCTCACTGCAACCTCCACATCCCGGGTTCACACAATTCTCCTGCCTCAGCCTCCCAAGTAGCTGGGGTTACAGGTGCACACTACCACACCGGCCTAACTTTCACTTCTGTCTCTTAAACATTATGGCTAAACTTTGTGAGAATGTGGGGACTGGGACTCTAGAACTCTGAAGAGTGTTTAAAAGTAGCAATTTTTAAAAAACTAACTTTACAATTTCACAAAGTTTGTTCATCCATCTATTAGTTTAAGAAATAGAAATCCAGAGTTGATACATAGGCTAAGGTTTCTCAGCTCAGAAGCACCTTTGCAATGATTTGAAACTAAAACCTTCCTTGGAGTTTTTAATTTGTCCTTGTTTTATTTTTCTTTTGTTTTTAGTTATTACTATTTTTAAAATAACATAAGTTTTTCAATAAGAAATATAGTCAATTATTCCCATTGTGGAAGATTTGGAAATTTTAATTCATATGTAATTCTACAACTAAGAGATAGTAATTGTTAATTTTTTAAATATTTACTCATAAACACACATGTTACAGTTGAAGCATGCATTTAATTTTTTACATTATATGACATATTTTCTGTGTGTATACATCATTCGGCTGACACTGCAGTATCTTCAAGGCTCATTATTCACATAGAAAACAAGGTGAACACAACGTTATTGGTTCTATGTTATATTATGAACTGGGTCGTAAGCATTTTTTACTAAGTTAATGGCTGCATTGTATTCTATCTTTTGTGGATTATTAAATTTAGTTAGTCCTTTATTATTGGATCCTTCATTTTTCCCAAAGTTTGTTTTTCCATAAATAGTTAATATCTATGCATATGTAACTATCTTCATTTTAGACAATTTCATTTTTATATATGCATAGAAGAGACATCAAGGATGAGGAACATTTTACATCTTCTGTCTCGGGTTATATTTACACCTTGGTACAAAATGTTGGTGAGCACACAACCATTGTTCTCTGCATGCATTTCTTTTTCTTAGCCACTTATAAAGAGAAAGGAAAGGGAAAAGACAAACAGGTCTGTCAATATTTTATTTGTCTCACTGTCTTCTTAATGATTTTTACATAGAGAAATATTATATTTTACTGATTCATATGTTAGGTAAAAAAAGGTGAAGTCATTTGGATATGCAACAGAGCAAAATAAAACGAATAAGTATGTAATTTTAATTTTTATGTAAAATTTAAACATGGATAAACTATGAAAATCTATTAAAGTTATGAGATCTGGATGCACTTGTTTCTACTCTGGGGAAAAAGTACTAAAATACATTTCGTAGTTGTTGAGCAAAACTCTCTACATTCCCTGCTGGCTGGAGATGCTAACAGATGTTTGGATGAATGTATGCTTAAGTTTAATTACCTACATAATTGCTGAAACCATCTATTTGCTTTTCCTATTTAGATCTCTCCATACAGATAATGTGCAATTAGTGAGATTTAGTATTCCTAATTATTGGGAATGTAAGTTATAAAAATGTGATGTCTTATGGTCCAGATTAAACTATGCGTGCAATCAACAAGTAATTATCTTTCCATAACAAACTGTGATAGAGACAACAACAGAGTTTTCCTTGTAGGTGCTTCCAGTAGAGTAGGACCTCTGACCCTAGGCTGAGAGGGATTATGCATGACAGAGGTGACCTGAGATGACTTCTAGAAATATTGGGCTAAAGCTACTTTCAAAAATTTTATGTAATAGTAAAATTTATTCTTCTGTTGTATAGTTCTATGGATTTTCATATATACAGAGAGTTATGTAATCACCATCCCAATCAAAATTTACATTTTCATCAATCACAAAAACTTCCTGATGCTGCTTTTTGTGTTTCAAGTCCACCTGCTGGCAACCACTGTGGCCACTTTTGACTTCTCCAGACATACACATAGAATTAGAGTTGCTCCTCAGTATCTGTGGCAGGTTGGCTTCAGGAACCATGTGTATATAAAAATCTGCAGGTCCTCAAGTACTGATATAAAATTATGTACTATTTACATATAGTTTATGCATATCCTCTCTTATACTTTAAATTATCTGTAGATTACTTACAATATTTAATGCAATATAAATGATATTTAAATAGTTGCTATACTAAATTATTTAGAGGAAAATGACAAGGAAAAAAGTCTGTACATGTTCAATACTGGCACAACCATCTATTTTTCCTCCAAATATTTTTGATCTGCTATTGATTGAATCCACGGATATAGAATCCATAGATACAGAAGGTTGACTGTATAGCATGAGGTCTTTTAAATATTGTTTATTTCACTTAACCATATACACATAACATTTATCTATGTTGTTACTTATGTCAATGGCATGTTATTGATGAATAGTATTCTATTGTATAGATATACTGCAGTTTGTTTATCCATCCACCAGTAAGAGGACATATGGTTTGCTTGCAGTTTTTGATGTTTATAAAAAATGCTGTTAATATTGGACATATAGGTTTTTAAGTGAACATAAGTTTTCATTTGTCTTGGATAGATATTTAGAATTGGAATATCTGGGTCATAAGGTAAATATGCATTGAACTTTATAAGAAACTGCCAGACTCTTTTCCAAAGTGACTGTAAATTTTGCATTCCTACCAGCAAAATGTAAGAGCTCCATGGTCTCCTAAACCCAAACTGCACCTTCACCAGCCTTTTTTAAAAAAAAATTTTGGTTTTCATTTTATCTTTTCTAATAGGTGTGTAGAGGTATCTCATTTTTCTTAAAATTTTCATGTCTCAAATGAAAAATGATGATGATCTCTGCCATTTAATTGAGAATATTTACATCTTTTAATGTAATTTTACTATTGATATGGTTGGGTTTAAAACTATCATCTTGGCCGGACATAGTGGCTCATGTCTGCTATCCCAGCACTTTGGGAGGCTGAGGCGGGAGGATCACGAGGTCAGATGGAGACCATCCTGGCTAACACGGTGAAGACTTGTCCCTACTAAAAACACAAAACACACACACACAAACACACACACACACACACACACACACACACTACAGGTGTGGTGGCACATGCCTGTAGTCCCAGCTACTCGGGAGTCTGAGGCAGGAGAATCGCTTGAACCTGGGAGGCAGAGGTTGCAGTGAGCTGAGATCACGCCACTGCTCTCCAGCCTGGGCGAGAAGAGTGAAACTCTGTCTCAAAAAAACAAAACAAAACAAAAAAAAAACACTATCATCTTGCTGTTTTGTTTTCTGTTTGGTTCATCAGTTTTTTGTTCCATTTTTCCTCATTGTCTGCCTTTTTGGATTAACCAAGTAGTTTCATGATTAAATTTTTTCTCTTTTGTCAGTTTGCTAATTATTATTCTTTGTTTTATTATTTTATTGATTTATTTAGGGTTTATAACTTTACTTTATTACAGTCTAACTTCATGTGAGTTTTACCACTTCACATAAAAGATGAGAACTTTACAGTAGTATACATACATTTCTCTCATCCCAGGTTTTGTGCTGTTCTATTAAAGAGATATAAATAATTAAGTGAAAGCTTATTTATTTGCCCATGGAGTTACCATTTCTAGTGCTTTTCAAACTCTTATGCACATATGTATTTTCATCTGGTATAATTTAACTTCTGATTAAAGGAGTTTCTCAAACTTTTTTTTGTAGTATAGTGCTGGTAGTGAATTTTTCAACATTTAGTACCTAAAAATGTCTTCAAGTTATCTTCACTTTGAAAGCTAATTTCTGTGGGTATATAATTCTAGTTTGATTTTTTTTTTTTTTTTTTTGAGGCAGAGTTTCACTCTTGTTTCCCAGGCTGGAGTGCAATGATCTTGGCTCACTGCAACTTCCACCTCCCAGGTTTAAGCAATTCTCCTGTCTCAGCATCCCAAGTAGCTGGGATTACAGGCATGTGCGTGTCACCATGCCTGGCTAATTTTTGTATTTTTAGTAGAGATGGGTTTCACTGTTGCAGGACAATCAGAGATATGAGAGACCAAGCAGAGTTCAAGAAAGGTCTTTATTAAAAGGTGATCACCTGGCTCAGTTGGACTAGTGTCCAGAAAAGTCTGAGCCCCAGAAAAACAAAGCAGCCACCTTTTAAGCATCAGTGGTCAGGAGCTACTTGATGCAGGAAGCATACATAGGCAGTTGATCAGTCTTGTACATTTGTTTATACTACATCCCTTGGAAACCATGTTTCTGTATCAACCTTGTAACTTTGCAGCTGCACTAGGGAGGTGGAGCAGGAACTCACTGAGCCTCAAGGAATGCGAAACTAGCAAGTACAGATAAGCCTCGCTGAGCACAGAAGGAAAAACAGGCAGTTAGTATTCTACCGGGGGTGGGGGAAGGTTGCTACACTACACTTAGTTTTTGAAGGAAAAATTAAAAATGTCTTGTTTGTCTTTGATTATACTTGTAAAATTCTTGAATTCCTTTTTCATCCCCCTCTTTGGTGCTCGCTGTAAATGTAGATTAATAAAGAGCACCACAATCGTTTATCTCTTCCTATGTAGGCACGTATTCTTCCCAGGGGATTGGTTGGTATTTTTGTAGCACCATCATTTTGGTGGTAGTTTTATGGTCCACTATTGCTTCAATAGTAGACTGAATGCTTCTGATGAGGAGAGGTAAAAGACAAGGCAGTGTTAGACCTCCTCCAATTAAAGCCACAAAACCAATTATCAAAGTTTTAAAGCCTTCAAATCATGAGAACCATCCTCCAAAAAGTGAGTTTGGGCTCAACCTGGACCAAGTCTGGATTGGGACATGGGCCAACCTCCGCATTCTGGCAGTAATTTCCATAACAGCTCTTCCATTATCATTGATTTGTAAGCAACAGTTGGTCAAATTAAGCTTGCCACAACTCCTTCTGCGGCGAGGAGGTAGTCTAATGCTAGCCTATTTTGGTATATAACATCTCTCATTTGAGTGACTTGTATGGCTAACAGATCCAAAGCTTGGGCTGTCTCATTAACTATGATCTCTAGTACTGCTTTGCAATCTTACAATTCAGTTTTACATGTAAATAGGGGTGCTGTAGCCTCATGATCCGTCTTGAGCCCATATAGCTGGCCTATAGTATTTGATAATTCTTTCAGGAGGCCATTCATTATCTTTCCAGCTACCTATCTTAATGTCCTTCTTTATGTTTGTGTTTATCTTTTCTACAGTACTTATCTGAGTAAAGATGTTTCTTGTGGTCTTTTTCTTTCTTCAGTATAGACCGGGTAACTTAAATCTTCCCCTTGCTTCAGTGGGAGCAAGAAGAAGGATGGTCTTATTGTCCCTAACACACAGGCTTTGGTCCACTTCTCGGGCAATAGTTGGTAGACTTTTGTCTTACAGATCCAATATAGTCCTGCTGGTGCTCTCCAAACAGTTGGAGTGTCTAGTTGATACTACAACTGATTCCGCGTTGGAAACTGAGAGAGAGGGTTAAAATCTGGTACAGAGGAATTATCTATGAAGCTTCTCCACTGGATCTTGTTCTTAGACTCTTCAAAATATTGCTGACCTCAACAGGTTGTATCTCCTACTGGAGTTTGAAAGTCTTTTCCTATCATGCTATGCAGTATCTTCCAATGATAAGGGTTTCTAATAGCCAGACACTTGGGTTTGCATTGAACCTTGTAACAAATTCCAGTATGGTAAAGTTATTTTGTGGCAAGCCTCCAGGGCCATTGGCTACCTCTACTGGTACCTTCACATACATAACATGAGGTGACTCCAAGATTAGTAGCAACACTTTCAGCTAGCTGAGCGAATAGGTTCTTGGCTGACATTGGTGGAATCTGAACTTTTGGATCCTTGGGGTTAAAATATTTATTGAAGGATTTGAAAAATCTGAACTGTGACATTGGACTGACTTGAACTTTAGCTCATTGAGTCTTTTTAATAATGACCAATGAAACACCTAGGTTTGCTCTTTCTCGATCAAAGCTTAGCTCTCCTTGATGTCCTTTTGTCCAAAAGGCATGTTTGACTTTAATATAGTCAGATTAAGGGGGTTGCATGTGTTAGTCACACAACCAATCTTTACTTTTTGGCTGGCAAGCAGAGCTACTCTCCCTGTAGATAGGTGTTGGTTGAACTCATGTGTAGTCCATTGAAAGTTACAATCAGTACATTCTTCTTCTGGTTCTCCTATTATGGTCTTAGCAGCCTTAGTGCTGACTCTTTCTTGTCCTAAGTTCTTGCAAACTTCTCCTAGATTAGGTTGCTGAGGTGTGCAGCCTTACAGGCATCAAAATATATAGAAACAGATTCTTTATGTGAATAAAGGAATACCTGTGTTTTGCTTTTGAGTTTCCCAGTTCCAACGTCATTAGGATTGGCATATGTGGGTAACAAAGGTTTCCCTATTTGTTTTTCAAGCCAGAAGTTATAGGGTAGGAGGCCTGGATCATAACATACTTGAGGTTGCCCATGACCTGGATCACAGACAGAGTAGCTGGTTTGCTTATAAACACAAGTCCCCAGGGGAGTTCCTGTACACTAATAATAAGTTTGATATAACAGGGTTTTTGTTAGACCTTTACCAGACCAACCTTCCACTATATAATGATGACAATTATCTTGGATTCCTCCTGTGCCTTTTAGCATTATTGTCACTAGTGTGATCAAGTTTACACTATGCATGGGCATCCTCCTGGGCAACAAGTTTGATAGCAATTGCAAAGATAGCATGACAGCAAAACAATCAGTATAAGCGATAGTATAACTACACTTGCAAATTTAATTCACATTTACTTATCTGGCACCAAATTCCTCAGGCTTCAGCCATGTGTAGACTAGTCAGCTTCGGGTTGTGTGACTAGAGCAGGGCTTGACGTTTCCTCAAGCTTCATCCATGCATTGATTGACCAGCCTCTGATGTGGTTGGAGCAGGGTGGTCATCTTTTCCTGCTGTGCCTTGGTTCCTCCACAAGGTCAGTCGAGTTGGATGATCCGTATCTTGCTGACTCATCCACTGATTTTGAACTGAGGCTGCAGATTTCAGTCGGCTATGATGGATTCAAGGTGTAATACTTGCAACTTTAACAGTGGTAGGGTTAGACATGATTACAATATGGGGGCCATCCCATAAGGGCCTGAGGGTGGTAGGATTCCAGCTGAACCCATTCAGAGTCACCAGGTTTAAAGGGATGTGTTGCATCTGTAAGGCTAACAGGTATTCTTTCTCTTACCCACCCTTGAGCTTCTTGCATTCCCTCACCTAATGCCTGCATTTGTCTTCTTAGGGCCATTTCTCCAATTTCCTTTAAATCTCCTTTTACCTGAGATGTAAGTGGGGGTGGTCGGCCGTACACTGTCTCATAGGGTGAATGGTGAATACCCGTTTAATTTAGTAGGGGTACACCTGACTCAGAGAAGGACCATGGGTAATACCTGGTCGCACGTTAAATGAGTCTCTTGGCAAAACTTCTTCAACAGTTGTTTCAGTGTCTGGTTCATTCTCTCAACCTTTCCAGAACTTTGTGGGTGATAGGCTGCATGCAGTTTTCATTTAATCTTTAACATCTGAGTCAGTTGCTGTACTACTTCTGCCACAAAAGCTGGTCTGTTGTCTGAGCCTAAAGTTAGAGGCAGTCCAAATCTAGGAATAATGTCTTTTAATAATATCCTGGTTATTTCTCATGCCTTTTCTTTCCTGGTGGGGAATGCCTTGACCCACCCTGGAAAGGTGGAAACGCTAACATGGTATCATAGTCTCCAGCCTGAGGCAGCTTTGTAAAGTTTACAAGTAGGTTTTCACATGGCACTGCTCCTGTTTCCTGAATTCCTGGGTCTGAGTAGGCCCTTGCTTTAGGTTATTCTGGGTGCAAGTAACACACTGCTCACAGACGGCTCGAGTGATGGCAGTTAGGTATGGCACATAGAAATATTGCCCTATGAGAATTTCTAAAGCTGTCTTCCCCATGTGTGTTCTTTGGTGAAACTGCTTTATAAATGGGGAGGCAATGGCTTCTGAAATGGCCTCTGACAACTTCCACCTGTCTCCTTTTTGATAACTCCCATTTTCCTGTGTGAACCACACCTTCTCTTTGGATGAGTAGTTAGGAGTCTCTGCAAGGGGAGGCTCTAATAAGGGCATAGCATAAGTCTCTTCTTCCTTTGTTATTTCTGTCATTGCAGACCTTTTCACTTCTTTGTCTGTTTTTCTGTTTCCTGTAGCCTCATCATTTCCTCCTGTCTGATGTCCCTTACAGTGGATGATTGCTACTTCCTTTGGAGCCCATACAGCCTGTAGGACCTGCTGTATTTCCTTCTTGTTCTTTATTTCCTTTCCTTCAGTAGTCAACAGTTCTCTTTCTTTGTAAATGGCTCCATGAGCATGCAAGGTGGCAAAAGCATATCTGGAGTCAGTATAGATATTCACTGACTTTCCCTTTGCTAGAAGCAGCAGTCTTGGGAGAGCTATTCGGCCTTCTGTGCTGAGGTTCCTACCGCTAGGGGGCAGGCCTTAGCCACCGAGCTTAATGTGACTATGGCATATCCGGCCTTTCTGACACCGTTGGATGTGAAGCTGCTTCCATCAGTAAAATATTCAACATCTTGGTCTTTTAAGGGTTGATCCTTTAAGTCCTTCTGGCTTGAAAAGACTTCATCCACTGTTTCTACATAGCAGTGGTACCCTGGGACACATAATGGGGGCTTCCCATGTTCCACATATTCTATTGGTAACAGTGTGGCCAGATTTAGGGTATTCACAGTCTCTAAGGTGATGTATGGATTCTCACATAGGAGCCCTTGGTATCTCAGCATCCTAGGGTTAGAGAGCCAACGATGTCCTCTCTGTTCCATCAGGGTGACAACGGTGTGGGGCACCTGAATTATCAGCTTCTGTCCAGATGTGAGCTTGTTAGCATCCTCAGCTAACAAGGCAGTGGTGGCCAGTGCTTTGAAACAGGGTGGCCATCCCTTAGCCACAAAGTATAGTTGCTTGGACAAATATGCTACCGGCCAATCCCATGACCGCAGTGTTTGCACTAAGACTACTGTAGCCATTCCTTTTCTTTCATGGTCATAGAGGTAAAAGGGCTTTGTCATGTCTGACAGCCCTAGTGCTGGTTCCTGGATTAAAGCTTTCTTGATATCCTTGAAAGTCACATCCTGTTCTTTTCCCCAAAAGAGGGGCTCCTTTTCCCCTCTTTCATTGCCTCATGTAAATGTTTTGCTAGGACCCAGTAGTTGGGGATCCGTGTGTGGCAGAAATCAGCTGCCCCTAGGAATTCCCGCATTTGCCGCCTTGTGTCTGGCTGAGGAATGCTACGGTCTCCTTTTGCTCCCGCCCAAGCTCATGCTGCCCTTGTGAGATGAAAAAGCCAAAGTACTGAACTCCTTGGCCACAGATCTGTGCCTTTTCTTTGGACATTTTATAGCCAGCTTTCCACAGCACTCAAAGGAGACTCTCTGTTCCTTGGATACATTCCTTTCTGGTGGGTGCAGATGGCAACAAATCGTCTATGTAGTGCAGTAAGACGCATTGGTCGCTAGGTGGCGTGAAAGTCTTTAAGTCTGAGGCTAGTGCCTCTTCAAAGATAGTTGGAGAGTTTTTAAATCCTTGGGGAAGTCTCTCTCTGTCACTCAAAGGCAAAAATGTCTCAGCTCACAGGGGCTAATTGGATGCAGAAGAACACATCTTTTATGTCCAAGCATGTGAACCAAGCAGCACTAGCAGATATTTGTCCAAGCATAGCATACAGGTTAGGCATAATAGCATGCAGTGTAGCCACCATCTTGTTGACTGCCCTTAAGTCTTGTACAGGCCGGCAGTCAGTAGAAGGTTTTAACACCAGCAATATGGGAATATTCCATGAGGAGACACACCTCTCTATTATTCCAAATTCAAGGAGCCATTTTAAGTGCTTTGCAATCCCTTGGTTAACCTCTTTGGGAACAGTATACTGACAGATCTGCACCAGGTAGGTTCCTCATAGTAGCTCTACTATGACAGGTGCTTGACTTTCTGCCAGCCTTGGGGGGTTGTCCTGTGCTCAGACTCCTAGTAACGTAAGAAGTAAGTCTGTGAATAGTTTTTCTCCTTCAGCCACACTGTATCTTTTTCCATACTCCTGGCAACTACTTTCATAAAGTCTCCATTCCTGTTTTGGGGATTGTGTTAATACCATAACCTTTCTTTTCCTTAGGCTTAAGGTCATATCTCCACTAAAGGAGATCTGAGCCTGCAGATTTTGTAGTAAGTCTCTTCCTATTAGTGGCACTGGGCAGTTTGACAAATATAAGAATTTATGTTGGACTTTTCAGTCTCCAGTCGTACATCTCTCTGATTTGAAAAAATGTGTCTTTTCTGTGATACCTGTGGCTCTGATAATATTAGCATAGTCTTTTGACAATGGCCCAATTGTTTGAGTCACAACCGGGCGTTCTGCACCTCTGTCCACCATAAAGTCTATTTTTCAGCCCCCTACTACCATTGAGACCATATGCTCCTTGGGGCCTAATGAGATGGAGCCCAGTCTGTCTCAGTCTTCAAGGTAGTCATTGGCTTCTGCCAGCCCAATTAGATCCATGTTGGATCTTACTTTGCCTTGCCCAGTGGCAGAAGGAGGCTCTATCCAGTCATTCTGTCTCTGGTTGTTGCCCTTGTCCTTTACTTTCTCTGGACATTAATCTTTCCAATGCCCTCTTTGCTTGCATCTCACACATTGATCTCTCTCTAGTCTAGGCCGACCTTCCTGACCTGTCCTTGTCTTCTGATCTGGCCTAGCTTGTCCTCTACTGTGACCACATCCATGACATGGTCACATCCTCTTGCAAATCCAGCCTCTTTCAACCAGGGCTGTGGCCAAGAACTCTGCCTTTTCCTTCACTCTGCACTGGCCTCCCACTTTGCTTTTTCACCTTGATTTACAAACACTTGGATTGCCACCTGGATAAGCTGGGGAATGTTCATACCTTCAAACCCCTCCAGCCTCTGCAACTTTGCTTAATGTCATTTTGTGCTTGACACACAAATGTTGTATTAACCACGCACTGATTCCCTGCCGCTTCTGAGTCAAAAGGTATGTAGAGTTGCTAAGCCTCACAAAGCCTCCCATAGAACTCATTGGGGCTTTCATCTGGTTTCTAATGAACCTCTGAAACCTTTCCAATGTTTGTTGCCTTTTTCCCTCCAGCCTTTATTCCTTATATCAGAGTCTCTCAGTATCTCAGAAAGTTTAGCAGCCCTTGGGCCTGATTTCAGTCCAAACCTAGATGAGTTTCTATTAGTAAACTCTGTTGTGCATACTGTTTGACATCTGCCATGCCTACTGGGGTGTTGCTTTCTAACCACTTATTAGCCACTTGTATTACTCTGCAGCATTTTTCTGTATTAAACAGTGATGGAAGGAGCTGCTTGCAGTTAGCCCAGGTTGGGTTGTGAGTTAAGAAGATGGACTGCATTAGATCAATAAGAGCCTGGGGTTTTTCCATATAGGAGGGAGTATGCTGTTTACAGTTGAAAATGTCTGTAGTAGAGAAGGGCTAATAAACATAAAGCCATTCTCCTCATAAAGTCGTTCTCCTCTTTGAACCTCATTTTGTGCATCTAAATAGATCTGTCCTCTAGTTTCTCTGAGGGACATCTGCATGGCTTGAGTGCGTCCTCACCAGAGATGGGCAACCTCATCCTGGAGTTCCTCCTTTGGTTTATCAGGCAGTGGCCCTGGCTCTTCCTTACATGGTGAAGTTTGGTGGGTACTCTCCTCTGAGTCTGACCCTCCATAGGTAGCTGCTGGAGCAGCTTCCTGCCTAAGTCTTGCCAGGGATGGATAAATTGGAAAATAAGGGGGTGGAGTCTCTAGCTCCTCTGGCAGGGCCTGTAGGACAGGTTTTTCCTGTTTTCCTTGCTGCTCTTTCTCCTGGGCCTGTACTTTGTGAGTCTTATCTGTGGTTCCTTGTTTTGTTTGAGCCCTTAGAGTCTTGCAGTAATCTTCAAAGCAGGCCTGTAGCCATTTTGGACAGGTCTGAATCATACGCAGCCAGGAGTCTATGTATGGGAACTGATCAGGGTACCCAGGCTGTTGTCTGACCCCAGTGACCACCCAAAACACTCGGCCAATTATTTCCCTATCTATGGTTCCCTCAGCTGGCCACCCTACATTAGCGGGCCAATCTCAAAAAGGGTTCTTAGCCTCTGCGGTGTTAACTTCATTCCATAATCACCATCAAAGCCTTTCTTAAAGTTCTTCAACATACATTCTAATGGAGTCGGCTTCAATGCTTTTTCTTCCATTTCCTCCCTCACAACACACTTCTCTCTCACTTTCATTCTCAGATTCACCAGACCGAGTCCTATTATGGGAGGTCCGGACCCTGCTTGGCCAGGTCACACCCAAGTACTGCTGTGAAGCTATGACACTAATCCTGTTGGCCTTACACAGTGACCTAGGTCTGGCTCATCCCACACTTGCTTTGGAGGACACAGTCTGCTCTAAGAGATCTGCATCTCCCCCATCACTCCCCACATTGGCCTCTCCTGAGACCATCTCTTTCACACACTGTCACACATCTTCCCTACCCTAGGACTCCTCATCGGATGAGACAAGCCTCTCCCATGTGCCAGGTGAGCCTAGTTAGGCTCCCACATTCACACACATACACACACCACTCCTACCCCAGGACTCCTCATTGGACAAAATGAGAATCTCCCATGTCCCAGGTGAGCCTAGTTAGGTTCCCACATTCACACACATACACATACCACTCCTACCCCAGGACTCCTCATCGGATGAAACAAACCTCTCTTGTGTCCCGGGTAGGTCCACACACACCCACACACTCCAAGTTGGAGTGGCAAGCCACTCTCGTCACTCTGTTGGCAAGCTCTACCTTGCTGCACTTGCCACTCTTTTGGCCCATTTTCTCCCTTTTTCCAGTTCCAGTGTGAGTGGGGACATGAGGTTCATCCAAATTGGCAAGCCACTCCTGCCACCCCCAGCTGCTCTGGGTTGGATAAATGGTAATTCCCTGGGAGGTGATCAAGCTCCCCTTCTGTCCCTATGGGACACGCTTTCCTAGAAACCACCCTTACTGTGGTTCAGTAGTCTGCCTGCGCACTGCTCCAGTGACTCTCATGCAACTCCTGAGTGGGTTCCGTTTGTGTTGTCAAGGGAAGACTCTAAGACACGGGAGAGCTGTTCTCCTTCTGGGCTAAGTCTTACTCAGTGGTGCCAAGAGGCCCATATCTCCCACATCCTGGGGCTCTAACCCATAGTCAAAGGATACAAAAACCTGCCATCTCCAATCCCAGATGAGCCCCAGAAATGTTGTGGGACAATCTGAGATAAGAGAGACCGAACAGAGTTCAGGAAAGGTCTTTATTAAAAGGTGATCACTGGCTCAGTTGGACTAGCATCCGGGAAAGTCTGAGCCCTGGACAAAGAAAGCAACCACCTTTTAAGCAGTCAGTGGCTGGGAGCTATGTGAGGCAGGAAGCATACTTACAGAAGCGAGAACAAAGGCAGTTGATCAACCTTTTACATTTATTTATACTATATGTTCCACATCCCTGGGAAACCATGTTTCTGTATCAACCTTGTAACTTTGCAGCTGCTCTAGGGAGGTGAAGCAGGAACTTGCTGAGCCTCAAGGAATGTGAAACTAGCAAGTACAGATAAGGCTTGTTGAGCACAGAAGGAAAAACAGGCAGTTGGTATTCTTCTCTAACTTAGACTACGGGTGGGAGGGGGCAGGAAGGTTGCTACACTACACTTAGCTTTTGAAGGAAAAAGTAGAATTGTCTTGGTTGTCTTTGATTATACTTGTAAAATTCATGAATTCCTTCTTCACCACTATGTTGCTCAGGCTGGTCTATCAATTCTTTAAGGATTTTTTTTGCCATCTTCTACCATGCAGTGAACCTAACGAGAAAACTGTTGCTATCCTTTCTTTGTTGCTCCAAAGATAATCTACTTTTCTGCTTGGCTGGTTTTAAGGTTTTTCTCTTTGTCACTGATTTTGAGCAATTTTATTATGATGTACCATGCTATATTTTTCTTCTTCTTCTTCTT
>NW_012116933.1:2999426-2999954 GCF_000951035.1 Colobus angolensis palliatus
TCTGGTCCTGGGCTTTTTTTGGTTGGTAGGTTATTCATTGTTGCCCCAATTTCAGAGCCTGCTATTGGTCTATTCAGTGATTCAGCTTCTTCCTGGTTTAGCCTTGGGAGAGTGTAAGTGTCCAGGAAATTATCCACTTCTTCTAGATTTTCTAGTTTATTTGCGTAGAGGTGTTTATAGTATTCTCTGATAGTAGTTTATATTTCTGTTGGGTCAGTGGTGATATCCCCTTTATCATTTTTTATTGCATCCATTTGATTCTTCTCTCTTTTCTTCTTTATTAGTCTTGCTAGCAGTCTATCAATTTTGTTGATCTTTTCAAAAAACCAACTCCTGCATTCATTGATTTTTTGGAGGGTTTTTTGTCTCTATCTCCTTCAACTCTGCTCTGATCTTAGTTATTTCTTGCCTTCTGCTAGCTTTTGAATGTGTCTGCTCTTGTTTCTCTAGTTCTTTTAATTGTGATGTTAGAGTGTCCATTTTAGATCTTTCCAGCTTTCTCTTGTGGGCATTTAGTGCTATAAATTT
>NW_012116933.1:3000119-3000502 GCF_000951035.1 Colobus angolensis palliatus
GCATATATATTTAGGATAGTTAGCTCTTCCTGTTGAATTGATCCCTTTACCATTATGTAATGCCCTTCTTTGTCTCTTTTGATCTTTGATGGTTTGAAGTCTGTTTTATCAGAGACCAGGACTGCAACCCCTGCTGTTTTTTTGTTCTCCATTTGCTTGGTAGATCTTCCTCCATCCCTTTATTTTGAGCCTATGTATGTCTCTGCATGTGAGATGGGTCTCCTGAATACAGCAAAGTGATGGGTCCTGACTCTTTATCCAGTTTGCCAGTCTGTGTCTTTTAATTAAACCATTTAGTCCATTTACATTTAAGGTTAATATTGTTATGTGTGAACTTGATCCTGCCATTATGATATTAACTGGTTATTTTGCTTGTTAGTTGA
>NW_012116933.1:3001986-3012098 GCF_000951035.1 Colobus angolensis palliatus
ATCCACTGCTCTCTTCAAAGCTGTCAGACAGAGTCGTTTGCATCTGCAGAGGTTTCTGCTGCTTTGTTGTTGTTGTTGTTGTTGATTAGCTGTGCTGTGTCCCCAGAGGTGGAGTCTACAGAGACAGGCAGGGCTCCTTGAGCTGCTGTGAGCTCCACCCAGTTCAAGCTTCCCAGCAGCTTTGTTTACCTACTTAAGCCTCAACAATGGTGGGCGCCTCTCCCCCAGCCTTGCTGCTGCCTTGCCATTAGACACGCAGACTGCTGTGCTAGCAATAAGGCAGGCTCCGTGGGCTGGCGTGGGACCCTCCTGGCCAGGTGTGGGATATAATCTCCTGGTGTGCCTGTTTGCTAAGACCCTTGGTACAGTGCAGTATTGGGGTGGGAGTTACCCGATTTTCCAGGTGTTGTGTGTCTCAGTTCCCCTGGCTAGGAAAAGGGATTCCCTTCCCCCTTGCACTTCCCAGGTGAGGTGATGCCTCCCCCTGCTTCAACTCTGGCTGGTAGGGCTGCAGAAGCTGACCAGCACCAATTGTCAGGCACTCCCTAGTGAGATGAACCCAGTACCTCAGTTGAAAATGCAGAAATCACCTGTCTTCTGTGTCGCTCGCACTGGGAGCTGGAGACTGGAGCTGTTCCTGTTCGGCCATCTTGCTTCGCCCTCCCCATGCTGTATTTTTCTTCATACTTCTTGTTTTTTGAAGTTTGTTGGCTTTCTTGGACCTGTGGGTGACATGGTTTCACCATGCCCCTCCCAAATCTAGTTTCTCTGAGGGGCATATACATGACTCAGGCACGTCCTGACCAGAGACGGCCAACCTCATCCTTGAGTTCCTCCTTTGATTTATCAGGTAGTGGCCCTGGCTCTTCGCTATATGGTGAAGTTTGGGGGGTACTCTCCTCTGAGTCTGACCCTCTGGAGGCAGCTGCTGGAGCGGCTTCCTGCCTAAGCCTTGCCAGAGAAGGGTAAATTGGAACATAAGGGGGTGGAGTCTCTAGCTCCTCTGGCAGGGTCTATGGGACAGGTTTTTCCTGTTTTCCTTGCTCTTTCTCCTGGGCCTATGCTTTGTGGGTCTTATCTGTGGTTCCTTGTTTTGTTCGAGCCACTCGTCTTACAATAATCTTCAAAGCAGGCTTGTAGCCATTTTGGATTGGTCTGATTGTAGTTCTCATAATCCCCACATGTTGTGGGAGGGACCTGGTGGAGATAATTGGATAATTGATTCACTGTGGTGGTTCCCCCATCCTGTTCCTGTGATAGTTAGTTCTCATGAGATCAGAACTTTTTTTTTTTTGAGAGAGAGAGGTCTTGCTCTGTTGCCAAGGCTAGAGTGCAGTGGCATGATCTCGGCTCACTGCAACCTCTGCCTCCTGGGTTGAAGCAATTCTCCTGCCTCACCCTCCCAAGTGGCTGGGTCTACAGGTGCATGCCACCATGCCTGGCTAATTTTTCGTATTTTTTGTAGAGATGGGGTTTCACTGTGTTAGCCAGGATGATCTCAATCTGCTGACCTCATGATCCACCTGCCTCGGCCTCCGAAAGTGTTGGGATTACATATGTGAGCCACTGAGCCCGGCCAAGATCTGAAAGTTTTTAAAGTGGCTTCCCCTTTGCTGGGCACTCATTCTCTCTCCTTCTACCCTGTGAAGAGGGGCCTTCTGCCATGATTGTAAATTTCCTGAGGCCTCCCAAGCCATGCTGAACTCTGAGTCAATTACACCTCTTCCTTTATAAATTACTCAATCTTGGACAGTTCTGTATAGCAGTGTGAGAACAGACTAATACAGTGGGTTTATAGTTTTCATCAAGTTTCATCTAAATTTCCAGCCATTTTTTTGAGTTTTTTTCTGTGTTCCTCTACAACTTCTCCTATGAGGATTCCAATTTTAAGTATTTTTGGCTACTTGAAGTAATATCTAATATTTGATAGTACAACAGTGTGACAATAGCTTTGTTAATTTTAAAATTCTATTTTCTTTTTGCATTTTATTTTGAATAGTTTCTGTTGCTATGTTATTAAGTTCACTGATTTATTTCTGCAATATCTAATCTGCTTTTAATCTTTAATCTCATAAGTGTATTATTCATCTCAAACATCATAGTTCTCACTTCTTTGTATCTGTCATGTCTCCACTTTTGAACATCTGAAGTAAAGGTATAATAACTGTTTTAATGCATTCATCTGCTGAGTCTCACATTTGTGCTAGTTCTGGGTTGGTTTCAATTGGTTGATTTTTCGCCTCATATGGGTTCATTTTCCAGCTTTGCAATGCTTAGTAATTCTCAATTATATCACAGATGCTGTGAATGTATCTTAAGAAATGTTCTATATTTTGTATTCCTACAAAATGTTACTGGGGTTAAACCTTTCAGGTCTTGCTTTCAAAATTTATTAAGCTAGCTTGGATAAGTGCTCAGTCTAGGTGTAATGATTCCCACTACTTAGAGAAGACCCTTCTGTGGTGCCTTATCCAGTGAACTAAGAATTGGGTTTTCTCACATGGCAGGTGGAAATAGGCACTATTCCTTTCCCTGGTTATTGCTGGAAACCTTATCCAAGTAATATTTTAAAAGAATATTAGGAATAAGTTATGTTGCAGAATACAAAATCAATATACAAGAATTAATTTTTCTTTTTTATATATTTAAATGTTTATTAATATTCATGAAAAGATTCATAAGGTGTTGCCTGGTGAGAAAAACATGATGTTTTATAAGAGTATGATTCGATTTTTAAAAACAAAATACATTAATATGTATAAATACTAATATAACATTCTCAAAGATAGCTTTGAAAATGCAATATAGCAAAGTATCTGAAAAATAAATCAAGAACACAAATATATTTACAATAGCTATAAGATGGTAAGATACCTAGGAATAAATTTACCAAAAAGGTTAACAATTCTTACACAGAAAACTGTAAAACAGTGATGAAATAAATTGAAGAAGACACAAATAAATGAAAGATATCCCATGTTTGTAGCTTGGAGGGGTTAATATTGTTTAAAATGTCCATAATAACCAAAGGGATCTACAGATTTAATGAAATCTCCATCAAAATACCATTGACATTTTTTCAGTGAAATTGAAAAAAATGTCTTAAAATTTCTATGAAACCACAAAATACTTTAAATAGCTAAAGTAACCTTGAGCAAAAAGAACAAAGCTAGAGACATCACATCAAATAACTTCAAAATATATTAGAAAGCTATAGTAACCAAAGTAGTATAATACTGGCATAAAAACAGAGATGTGGACCAATGGAACAGAATAGAGAGCCTAGAACTAAATTCACCCGTTTAAAAATTAATTTTCAACAAAGGTTCCAAGAGCACACAGTGGAGAAAGGACAGTCTCTTCAATAAATAGTGTTGGAGTGGGTACACATGGAAATACAGAGGGAAATCATCAATATTGGGATTCGAAAAGAGATTACGGTGGGAGAGGGATGTGGATTAAAAAATTACCTATTGAGTACAACATTCACTATTCGGGTGATTGGGTACACAGGAAGCCCAGACTTCATCATTACACAATATATGATTGTAGCAAACCTGCACATGTACCCCCTGAATCTACTACTTAAAAAAAAAAATAAAAATAAATGGTGTTGGAAAAACTGTATATCCACATTCAAAAGAATAAAATTAGACCTTTATGTCATACCTTATACAAAAAAAAAAAAAATCAACTCCAAATGTACTAAAGACTAAAATCTAAGACTTGAAACTATAAACTTGCTAGAAGAAAATATAGGGAAAATCTTATTGACATCAGTCTGGATAATGATATTTTGGATATGACCTCAAAAGCACAGGCAGCAAATGCAAAGATAGACAAATGGGATTACATTAATCTAAAAAGCTTATGCTCATCAAAGGAAATAATTAACAGAAGTAAGAGACAATCTACAGAATGGGAGAAATTATTTACAAAGTATATATATGATAAGGGATGATTCTCCAAGATATATAAGGAACTCAAACAACTCAATATCAAGAAAACAAATAACCTAATTAAAAATTGGGCAAAGGATCTGAAAAGACATTTTTCAAAAGAAGACATACAATTGGCAAACAGGTATATGAAAAAGTGTTCAATGTCACTAACCATGAGGGAAATGCAAATTAAAACCACAAAGAGGTATCACCTCACTACTGTAAGAATGGCTATTACCATAAAGACAAAAGTTATAACAAATGTTGGTGAGAACATGGAAAAAAGGAATGGTTGATAACTACTGATAAGAATGTAAATTAGTGTAGTTGTTAGGAAAAACAGTTTGGAAGTTCCTAAAAACATTAAAAATAGAATAAATATATGATTCAGCAATTCCACTGCTGGGTATATATCAAAGGAAATTAAATCAGTATGTTGAGGAGATATCTGCACTTCCATGTTTATTACAGCATTAGTCACTATAACCAAGATAAAAAATAAACCTAAGATTTCAATAGTGGATGAAGCAGTAAGAAAAACATAGTATATATGTGTGTGTGTGTATATATATATATATATATATATATATATATATATATATAATCACCTATATAGAGACAGATAGATGATAGAGATCTATAAATTGGAATACTATTCAGACATAATAAAGAACGAAATCCCATCATTGGCAACAACATGAATGAACCTGAAGGACATTATGTTAAGTATAATAAATCAGGCACAGAAAGACAAAGACTGTAGGATTTCACTCACATGTGGAATCTGAAAAAGTTGATCTCATAGAAGCAGAGAGTAGAATCATGGTTACCAGAGGCTGGGCAGTTGGGAGGGGAAAGTGTTAAGGAGATGTTGGTCAAAGGATAGAAAATTACGGTTAGATAGAAGGACTGAGTTCAAGAGATTTATTGTGCAGCATGGTGACTATAGTTAATAACACAATATTATATTCCTGAAAAATGCAGAGTAGGTGTTGAATGCTCTTGCTATAAAATAACTCTATTAAGAAATGTGTATTTTAATTAACTATATTTAACCATTCCACAATGTGTTTATTTTTCAAAACACCATGTACACAATGAATACATATAATTTTATGAATTTTAAACAAGCAAATAAATAAAAAAATGAAGTCAAATTTAGGGGCCTCTATATTAATGGAAAAAAGAAAGAATACTAAATGGATAGATGTGGTGATAGGTTGAGCAAAAGCCTTAAGGAGATCCCCTCAGACTGCTGTGCTAGCAATGAGGGAGGCTCCGGGGGCGTGGGACCCTCCCGGCCAGGCGTGGGGTATATTCTCCTGGTGTGCCCGTTAGCCTACAGCGCAGTATTGGGGTGGGAGTTACCCGATTTTCCAGGTGTTCTGTATCTCAGTTCCCCTGGTTAGGAAAAGGGATTCCCTTCCCCCTTGTGCTTCCATGATGAATTGATGGGTGCTGACAAGTTGATGGGTGCAGCACACCAACATGGCACAAGTATACATATGTAACAAACCTGCACGTTATGCACATATACCCTAGAACTTAAAGTATAAAAAAAAAAAAAAAACCTTAAGGAGATTTTTGAAGTAAAGAAGCTTATATGTTTTTTTTACTTTGATATAATACATATGGATTAAAACAGAAAACCAGATTATATTTGAATTTTAAAAAATTTTATTACTTGATTTCTTTTTATTATTTTAGATCAATCTTATACTTTATCAATGTAATGTGCTCATTTTTGGTAATGTGTGGTAAGCAAAGCATTAGAAGTACAAATTCAGTATGCATTTTGAAATTAGAAAGATAAATACATAATATTATTTTCCCTTGGTAATTCAAAATATATCACAAAATTATAGTGTTTTTATTTTTATTGCCTGGGAGAAGGAACTGTTAAACATAAGATAAAAAAGATATCAAAATTCATGACAGTGACACTAGGTGAACTTTTACAAAGTGAAAGGACAGCAAATTGTGTACCTGCCTAAGCTGTTTTGTAAAGCTTGTAGAGGCTTTGTAAAATATAGAATATTTCAAAAAATATGTATTTATTACATATGTATGAATAGAAGATAATTCAATGCTATGCTAATAAGGTCATGAACTTTTAGTCGATTGTAGAAAAAAACACACGTGTCTTACTATTTTATTATAAGTATGTGAACAGTGCTGCAGTGACTTGGCTTCTTAGAAAGCTTGAAATATTAAATATAAAATCTGTCCAAGATATAGAATACTTTAGGACTTATTATTTCCATTTTAGTAGGTGGCATAAGAGGATTAAGTTGCTTCAGCAAACTTTGTCTATGCGATTTACCCTGACTCTCTTCTGGTGACCATCATGATGGAAGGAATGGCCTGGATACTGAGTTGAGTTCAAGTTTCAACTGCATCAGTAGCTAACTGTACCTCTCATACAATTAAGTTTTCCAATAAGGCAGCAAGAAAAGAAGTTGAAACAGATTTTTTTCTTTCTTATAAGCATTATATCTATTTCATCCCTACACAGCCAAATTAGATAGAATGGAAATGATCCCATAGATTTGTTCCAACTCCCTACATTTAGAGAACTAGCTAGTTACAGGCATGGACTATTCTAATATTTATGAGAGAAGGACATCAACTCTGTTGTTTTACTAATAGTTATTTTTTTGTTCTTTCCCTTTTTCTCTTTCTCAGACCACCTCTTTGCAAGTATAATATTGTACTTAAAGAAAGAGAGGAAGTGTTTCTTAATCCAAATGCGTGTACACCAAAGAAAGCATAAGATGCCTTCTTCCATCAAATGCACTTGTTTATGAATTAACGGACTTGTAAACGAAACAATGCAATCAGTCTTTCTTTTATAATGCACTGTTCAATTTGAGATTGAGGTATTTCTATTTCTTAAAAAAAATTGAGAATCAAAAATAAAGAAAATAAAAAATGCATAGTTAAGCATTCCAAATACATTTTGAAAGTTGTTTATTTCTGTTTACTTTTTCTGCTTCCTCATTTAACACTTATCATTGACTGTTTAATTATTTATTAATAATGAATAAATGTCTTTTGAAAAATAGGCAAGTTTAGTGAATTACCTCAATTCACTGTTTTCAACAGAAAATTTATTTTACTACTAAGGTAAATAGTGAACACATTATTTTATTTGTAAATTTTCATTTGGCGAAGTCACTTGCATTAATGTGAACCTAGTAAACATACACACTTATTTAATCATCTACTTGGCATCATTTTTAGTCATTTGTAAATAATGGCTTTGTTTCTATGGAGTACAATAAATAACCTATGGGTGAAATACTGGTTCCATTACTTATTAATGGTGTGATCTTGAGTAAGTTAATTTATCTCACCATATCTCAGTTGCCCAAGTAATTTTTGTGAAAATTGCTCCTAATAAAGTATTTTGAGCAGTGTCTGTTCATAATGACAATTAAAAAATGATAGCTAACTCTTATGTATATCACTGTGTTCCTGGAACTGTTTAAATGCTTTATACATATTATTTAATCCTTATGAAAACCATACGCAGTTAGCCATATTATCTCCGCAGATGCAGAAGCCAAGAGACGGAGGCCAAGCAACTTATTCAGAATCATGCACAGGACCAGAATTCAAAACTAAGATGTCTGGGTCCATATTCTTAACTCCTATGTTAAGTGAATCCCCTAAGTTCAATGTGTGTTATCTGTTTACTCGATTTACAAATGATCACATTCAAAATCATAATCTAAATGTTCTTAGCATTCTCTAATTCCCCTGTTCAGTCCAGTAAATTCTAGTGCTGAGCTCTCTCTCACTTGTGTCTGAATACCCCAAGGATTTATGTGTGTTTCTAACACACTCTGCCAACCACAGTCACAGCCTTTGTGTTTGATTGCCTGTTGAATTAGTTTGCTTGAGCTGCCATAACAAAATACCACAAATTAGGTGGCTTAAGCAGCAAAAATTTATTTTCCCACAATTCTAGAGGCCAGAAGTCCAAGTCAAGGTGTCAACAGGCTTGTTTTCTTATTGACATGGTTTGGTTCTATGTCCCCACCCAAACCTCATCTTGAATTGTAATCCTCATGTGTCAAGGGAGGAACCTGGTGAGAGTTGCATTATGGGGGCTGTTTCTCCCATACTGTTCTTGGGATAGTGACTGAGTCTCATACAATCTGATGGTTTTAAAAGTGAGTTTTCCTGTGCTCACACTTCACACTTCTGTCTCCTGCCACTTGTGAAAAAGGTGCCTGCTTCCCCTTCTGCCCTGATTCTAAGTTTCCTGAGGCCTCCTCATGTGAGTCAATTAAACCTCTTTCCTTTATGAATTACCAGTCTTGGGTATTTCTTTATAGCACTGTGACAATGACTAACACACTTATGAAGCCCTTCTTTTTTCCTTGCAGATGGCTGCCCTCTTGCTGTGACCTCACATGGTCTTTCCTCTGTATATGCACATCCCTGGTGTCTCAGTAAGTCTATAATCCCTCTTCTTTTAAGGAGACTAGTCAGATTATATTAGGGCCCACTCTAGCAGTCTCATTTTAACTTAATCACCCACTGAAGGGCCCTATCTCCAAGTATAGTCACATTCTGAGGAAAAAGGTGTTAGGGTTTTAAAATATGAATTTTTGTGGGGACACAATTTATAACACCTGCCATGATCTGTTAGTATCATAATGATGTATTTTGATAATAATCCACTTGAAGATGAATTGAGGCCATTGTTGGTGCTCACCTGGAAGTAGGTGAAGGTGCTTCAGGTATTAGATACAGGTTCTACACAAAAATACATTTTTCTTTTTCCCTTGGGATTTAAGCAGTGCTGCCTGTACCTCTACTGACAGATTTTCATTAAAACAGTTTCTTCAGTTTACACTGCAGCCCTTCCCTCCACAGTACTTTCTCCAGTCCACAGAGATATTGTTGCTGTCTTCTCCACCACTTGGGCATCTACTCACAATCTTCATACATTCTTTAACACACACACATACACACAACCTCATGCTATTTTACTGTTGTAATGCCCCCCATTAATTTTCCATATATCCCCAGAAGCTTTTCAATCTCACCCTGTGACATTAATGACACTTATGAAATGCACTGCAAATGTTACCAAGAGCAGAAATTTTCTTCCTGTCTTCCTGATTGCTTAGGGCCTCCGGGTAACAAACAAGGCAGTAGTCCACCGTTTCATGTACATTAGAACCCGTTAACCTCCTAATGAAACTTCCTTGCCAGAGGTGGTAAGTCTTCCGGAATAACTCAAAGACGTAAACTTGTGAAATGTGTACATGTTGCCACACTGCAATATCTTAGACCACATGGCACATGTGTGTGAATGAGTGTGTGTGTGTAATATATATTTTGTCTGTTTCTATATATAATGTATATTTTATCTATATAATATACACATAATATATAGCATATAAAAAGATAATACACACACATACATTACATGACTGAAAACATGTATTTTATTTATTTTACTTTTTCTTTTATTATACTTTAAGTTCTAGGGTACATATGCACAAAGTGCAGGTTTGTTACATATGTGTACATGTGCCATGTTGGTGTGCTGCACCCATTAACTCATCATTTACATTAGGTATATCACCTAATGTTATTCCTCCCGCCTCTGCCCCTCCCAACAATAGGCCTGGTGTGTGATGTTCCCCTTCCTGTGTTCAAGTGATCTCATTGTTCAATTCCTACCTATGAGTGAGAACATGCGGTGTTTGGTTTTCTGTTCCTGTGATAGTTTGCTGAAAATGATGGTTTCCAGCTGCATCCATGTCCCTGCAAAGGACACTAACTCATCCTTTTTTATGGCTGCATAGTATTCCATGGTGTATATGTGCCACATTTTCTTAATCCAGTCTGACACTGATGGACATTTGGGTTGATTCCAAGTCTTTGCTATTGTGAATGGTGCTGCAATAAACATATATGTGCATGTGTCTTTATAGCAGCATGACTTATAATCCTTTGGGTATATACCCAGTAACAGGATGGCTGGGGTCAAATGGTATTTCTAGTTCTAGAATTGCCACACTGTTTTCCACAATGGTTGAACCAGTTTAAAGTCCCACCAACAGTGTAAAAGTGTTCCTATTTCTCCACATCCTCTCCAGCACCTGTTGTTTCCGGACTTTTTAATGATTGCCATTTGAACTGGTGTGA